>NC_092872.1:409967755-410275696 GCF_028372415.1 Notamacropus eugenii
TTCTCAGTGGTACATGCCACCTACACAAAAATTGACCACGTACTAGGGCATAAAAACCTCACAATTCAGTGCAGAAAGGCAGAAATGTTAAATGCATCTTTTTCAGATCATGATGCAATAAAAATTACATGTAATAAAGGGCCATGGAAAGATACATTAAAATTTAATTGGAAACTAAATAATCTAATCCTAAAGGATGAGTGGGTCAAACAACAAATCATAGAAACAGTTAATAACATCACCCAAGAGAATGACAATAATGAGACAACCTACCAAAACTTATGGGATACAGCCAAAGTGATTCTCAGGGGAAATTTTATCTCTAAATGCTTATATGAATAAAAGAGAGAAAGAAAAGATCAAAGAACTTGGCATGCAACTAAAAAAGCTAGAAAAAGAACAAATTAAAAATCCCCCATTAAATACCAAATTGGAAACTCTGAAAACCAAAGGAAAGATGAATAAAATTGAAATTAAGAAAACTATTGAACTAATACATAAAACTAAGAACTGGTTTTATGAAAAGGCCAATAAAATAGATAAACCTCTGGTTAATTTGATTTAAAAAAAGAAAGACGAAAACCAAATTACCAGTATTAAAAATGAAAAGGGTGATTTCACCATCAATGAAAAGGAAATTAAAACAATAATTAAGAGCTATTTTAGCCAACTGTATGTCAATAAATCTGAAGTGAAATGGATATTTATAAAAATATAAATTGTCCAGATTAACAGAAGAGAAAAAAAATATTTAAATACCAAAAAACAAAAAACTGAACAAACCATCAAGGAACTCCCTAAGAAAAAATCCCAGGGCCAGATAGATTTACAAGTTAATTCTACCAAACATTTAAAGGGCAATTAATTCCAATACTATATAAATTATTTGGAAAAATAGGCAGAGTCCTACCAAATTCTTTTTATGATACAGATATGGTCCTGATACCTAAACCAGGAAGAGCCAAAACAGAGAAAGACAATTACAGACCAAATTCCCTAATGAATATAGATGCAAAAATTTTAAATAAGCCAAGAGATTACAGCAACATATCATGAAGATAATAACTATGACCAGGTGGGATTTATACAAGGAATGGAAGGCTAGTTTCATGTTAGCAAAACTATAAGCATAATTGACCATATCAGTAACAAAATTAGCAGAAATTGTATGATTATTTCAATAGATGCAGAAAAAGCTTTTGACAAAATACAGCACCCATTTCTAATAAAAACATAGGGTTAGGGTTAGGAAAGCATAGGAATCTATGGAGTTTTCCTTAAAATGATAAGTAGCATATTTCTAAAACCATTGGCAAGCATTACATGTAGTGGGGATAAGCTAGAATCATTTCTAGTAAGATCACGGGTGAAACAAGGATGTCCATTATCACCATTATTATTCAATATTGTGCTAGAAATGTTAGCTTTAGCTGTAAGAGAAGAAATAGATATTGAAGGAATCAGACTAGGCAAAACTTTCACTCTGTTGATAAGAAGGTATACCTAGAGAATCCTGGAGAATCAACTAAAAAACTACTTGAAATAATGAACAACTTTAGCAAAGTTGCAGGATATAAAATAAATCCCCATAAATTCTAAGGAAAGCTCATCAAAATGTTGAGTAAGATGCAGGCACAGAGAAAAGTGATAACAAGATGTGCATGCAATTGAGCTTCATTTAAATGGGATTAACATATTGAGTGCACCTGGGCTAGAAGGAGAAAAGAATCAGTGACTATCAAAGTCTGAAGAGTTTATATTGAAATTTCACTATGGGTTTTAAAGTCAACATGATTGTTGGATTTGTGTGATTTGTGGTTGCTCATAGAGAGATGATAGAAATGGCAAAAGCACAGAACAAGTTATGTCAGAACTGGAAGGGATTTTAGAGTTATCATGTCCCCCTCCATTTTTTCCCTTCTCCAGACTAAACGTTGCCATTTCCTTCCACCAATGACAAAATCTTGAGGTCTTTGACTACCCTGGTTGTCTTCTCCAGAAAGTTAAAGTCAGAATCACAGACTTTCAGGGTTGAGAGATGCCACAGGACCTAAAAAAGCCAACAGGATATAATATTTGTTGATATAATACCTGATCAAGCACTGAACTCTGAGTTTGAAGGACTTGAGTTCATACTCCAGAGCAAGACATCACTGGCTCTGTGACCCTAAGTAAATCACAAACTCTCTGGGCCTTGGTCACCTCATCTGTAAACTCAATGACCTCCAAGGCACCTTCTAGCTCTAAATGGATGATCTACTGATGCAATTTAACCCATACCTGACCAAGATTCCCTTTCTACAACATCTGGGACAAGAGATCATCCAGCTTCCAAGTCAAGTCAAGAATCCCTGAATAAGTGCTTACCAGATGCCAGACACTGTGTTAAGTCTTGGAAATATGAATACAAGTAAAAAAAACTATCTCTGCCTTCAAGGAACTTATCATCTAATGGATGGAAGCAGAGTCCAAAAAATGAAAGATGGCTGGTATTGGGGAATTCTCTTGGTCCTGTCATCAGAGTTCTGATGACTTTCAGTGAAAGATACGAAGTGAAACTGAAAGTAAAGAAATTTATTGGCATGCTAAGGAATACTGTTCTTGATTATAGCCGTTTCATCTTCCTAGGGTATAGATTTGGTTTTTGTTACCTTTCAGGCCTGCTTAGAAAATACAGGATTCTGTGGCAATTTAGAATAAGTAAATATGGTTTTTCACAGAAGAAGGAAGGGTAGAGAAAGAGGGGAACTCACCAAGGGGGAAAAGAGGAATATTTGGAATGCAACTGTCAGGATTTACAATAATGGTGATAATCATAATATCTAGCATTTATATAGGACTTTATTATTGGCAAAGTACTTCGTAAATATTTCATTTCATCCTCACAATAGGTATTATTCTTATACTATGCTATATATATGTAATATATATTATATTATAATATATACTGTATACAAGATATAGTAGTAGGTGCCATTGTTATTCCCATTTTACAGAAGAGGAAGGCTGGCAGAGGTTAACTGACTTGCTCAGAGTCAGATAGCTACTAAGTATCTGAGACCACATTTGAACTCACATCTTGCTGATTCAAGGTCTACTGCATCACGTACCTGCTTGTAAGTACAGGAGGCAAAGGGAAATAACTAAATATTTTTTATAATCATGAAAGAAGTCCTAGATAAAACTGCAGAATCTCTTATCTAAGAACATCAGATAATTGTTACACCAATGTATGAGACCATTTACTTTACTTCATCCTTATATAGTTTAATATATTTTATTTCTCCTTCAGTAGGGGTTGGGGACTTTTTAATACTAGGCCACTAGGTGGTTGGAGAATTAGTCCATCAAGATGTTGCAAGATGTTGGCTCCTGATTTTCCCCCGCACTGATCTGAGATACTAGTTCAAATGCAGCTCACTCAAATAACTCAAGTGAGTAAGAGCACATCACATTACCTACCACAATAGCTCATTCTGCTTTGGAGCAACTCTAATTGCTAGAAAGTTTTCCTTTACAATGACCCTGAGTCTTCCTTCCCTTAACTCCCATCCATTATTCCTGGTTTTGCCTTCTTCAGCTAAGCAGAACCAAATCTTAATTCATTTACCACAAAACAACCTTTCAGAAACTTGAAGATAGCCATCACATATCTCTAAGTTTCTCCTTCTCCAGACTAAACCTTGCCATTTCCTTCCAATGACAAAACCTCAAGACTGTTGCCCTCCCCACTCTTGAGCTTATCAGCGTCCTTCCTAAAATGCAGTGCCCAGAACAAAGCACAAATACTCCAGATGTGTTCTGCCCAAGGCAGAGGACTGAGTGACACCATCACCTCCACTGATCTGGATGCCACTTCCAAGGCAACCTAAGATCACAAGGGATCATGGGAACCTAGAACATAAAACCTCAGAATTGGAAGAGAACTGAAGTCTCTTTTATTTTAAAGAGGAGGGAAAGTGAGGCATGAAAAAGGAAGTTGATTGTTCAAGGTCACGCCATGAGGAAGCAGAAGAACAAGAATGATCATCAAGTTCTCCTGACCCCTCAGCCAGTTGCTTCCAATTAGAACAAACCATGTAGAAGAAGACATACTTTTCCAGTCTCTCTACTCTGCCCTGTGTTCTTCTGGAGGCACGTCTATGAGTTGGATATATCAATCCAACCAACCACAGGCTATAAAACACAAGTATATCCACAAGCATACCAGGTGGATTTTGTTCTAGGTTGATCTAAAATCAGGATCTAAAAGGGGAGGGAAGATGGATAGTTTCTATGACTGGGAAACAGGGATAGGAACTGCACTCGTGATTTCATTAGTATAGGGAACTCTGGGGTAGATTCCTCCCCTTCCTTTTCAGTCACAAATTGCTGTTAATCTATTCTTTTCAAGGCATCGCTTTGATCATATCACTACCTTGATTCAAAAACTTTCATTGCCTACCAAGTAAAATCTTAAGTCTTTAGCCTAAAATCAGCAGGTCAGCTAGTGCTTTGTTCCTGAGAACCCTCCCTCTGATTGGACGATGAAGGACCCCTCTTAGAACCTTGATTTAAGGAAGTGCCTAGGCCAGTCATGTCTTCATTTCCTACCCGGCTGCACTCCTCTCAACTTCTCCATCATGCCCTTCCCCTAGGATACTTTCACCACCTCCTCACTTTTCAGCTTCCTTTTATGGAATGTCTTCTTCATCAGAAGGCAGGCTCTGTTTTTGTGCTTGGATTTGTATTTCTAGGGCTTAACATATCCTGAGACATAGTAAGCACTTAAGAGATGCTTGTTGACTGACTACAATTTTACAATCTTAGAAAGTTGCCTAGAATATGGAGAAGTTTGAACTCAGGTGTTCCTGCTTCTGAGGCAGCTCTCTGTCGACTACTCACCATCCCTGAAGTGATTAGTTGGCCTTGTCTAGATAAAGTTTCCTGAATTTCTAGTTGGTCTTAGTATGAATCAGCGTGCCAGTAGTTACAACCTCAACTGTTCTTCTCTAGGGCTGGCAGAGCAGTCCCTGGACAAGAGAAAGCATCTCATTCTCTTCTCTAGGGAAAGAGGGATTTTCACTCCATACTCCTTTGAGAAGCAGGAAGGAAAAGAGAGTCTTGGGAGATTATCAAGATTTTTCCACTGTAGTTTCCCTCCTCTGTGAAATAAGGAAGTTAGTCTAGATGAATAATTTTGAAGACATAGAGACTACCCCAGGAATTACCTGACCTCATTGTGTGTATGATTAACCAATTAGAGGATGGGAAATCAGTTTGCCAATGCTCATATTCCCACCCATACTGCCCACTTTGCCATACAATCTCTTGATCTTTATCTGAAACTCATGTTGACCCCCAAGGGCAATTTTAACTCACTGCTACCCCCAGCAACTTCATGGGTGAAAATTCTGCCCCTTGTCTCTGCCCCCACCCCATCACCTCATGACTGACGCAGGAGCAGTGACTAGTGGATAAGAACCTTGCCTTTCTTCTATTTTATTTTTGGTGGAAGAGAGTGAATTATAGAATGAAAAAACATAGAAAGATTCTGATCTGAACTGGACCCTTACTCCAAAACTTACCCATCTTCAAAACACCATCCTTCTAGTCATCCAGGTTTGTATAGCCAGGACTCCTCACTTGCCCTCACTCTCTATATCCATATCAGTTGCCAAATTTTGCTGTTGCAACATCCATATCTTTTTCATTTGTCCCCTTCTCTCCACTCACACAGTCACCTCCCAAGTTCAGGCCTCACCACCCCTCTCACTTGTGCTATAGCCATAACCTCCTAATTTGTTTCCCTGCCTCTAGTTTTGCCCCTCTCCAGTCTATCCTCCCGGAGTGAGCAGAGTGATTTCTGAAAGTACAGATCTGAGCATGTCATCCTTGTATTTCACATAAACACACACACATACACAGACTCCAGGGGCTCCTTGTTAACCTTAGGATCAAATATGGTTTCACCTCTATCTTGGCCTTTTCTTATGTATATTTTACGTTTTATAACATATGGAACTTTTATTAGTACATGCATATAATTCATAAACTGGTAAACATACACATATTGGAAGTATATTCTCAAAAAGGTTTTACTGGAAGGGATACACAATTTAAAAAGTTTTCAAACCCATTGATTTAGATAATGATTATACTTCTTCTAGTTCTAGATCTTATGAGCTTCATGTTCTCTTCAAATATTTGAAGTTATTAATTTGGTTTTGGCCCAGAGAGTAAAACTAGTAGCAATGAGGGCATTTGCATAGCTTCACAAAAAGAAAACATTCCTTATAGATAGACATGATCAGAAATATGATGAGCTGTCTCCTCCAGAGGGAGTGAGCTCTCTGTCATCTTTTGATGTCTGTAGGACCACTTATCAAGGATGTTGTAAAGTGAATTTCTAGTTAGGTATGGTTGAACTGAATAACTTGTAAAATTTCCTTTGAATTCTAAAATTCTATGAAAAGTGTGTTGTCGATTTCATTTAGTTTTATTCTTTAAAAGCTATACTGGGGAAAAGTACAGGTTCAAAGAAGACTTAGGAGGGTCACTATTTGGGAGAGATAGAATGATTAATAATAGATAACATTTATATAGCGTTGACAATGTGCCAGGTGCTGTGCTAAGCACTTTACAAATATTATCTGAAAACAGCCCTGCAAGGTAGGGTCTGCAATTATCCCTATTTTACAGATGAGGAAACTAGGCAAAGAGAGATTCAGTGACTTGCCCAGAGTCACACAACTAAGTGTCTGAGGCTACATTGTGACTCTGAGGCCTTCATGACTTCAGAGTAAGTGTTCTCTTTACCTAACTGCCCATAAATATTTACGATTATGATGAAAGATGAAAAGAAAGCAGAACTACTCAAACTCTTATTTTGCTTTTGTGTTTTCTGCCAAAGACAATCCTTTTTGGACTGGAAAGGACAGAATAAAAATAGCTAATAATGAAGTGAAACACATGTATGGAGAAAAACACAGTAAAAGCAGTCCTCCTTTGTTGAGTTCACATAGTTAGACCCAGACAGATTATATCCCAGCATATTGAAAAACAAACAAACAAAACATGGCAGATGTGATTGCTGAGCTACTTTTAGTGATCTTTGAAAAATCATGGAGAATGAGAGGAGTGTGGCAGTTCTGGAGGACCAATCTTGTCCTGATTTTCAGAGAGAATAGAGTAGAAACTTCGAGCCGGTCTGAAGCAAGTCCAGAGAGCTTGCCTTTAATTCTTGGCAGTATGTTAGAATGTATTAGTCATTATTCATCTTATTTTTAATTGAAATATTAACTGATGTCTAGAAGGGGAAGCAGGGACCATAAAGAGTCAGAATGGCTTCAGCAAGAACAAGTTCAAGATAACCTCATTTCCTTTTTTGACAGGTTTACTAGACTAAGATTATTGGGGGGGGGGGGGGGGGGCGGGGTTGTAGAGGGAGAGGACAGGGAGGAGAGGAGAAATGTAGACAGGGTTTGACCAAGAATTTAGCAAAGTGTTTGATGACAGTCTTTCATGCTGTCCTTATGGAAAACATGAAAAGATGTGGCTTAGGCATTAATATTATTATATGGACTCAAAAATGGTTAAATGGCCAGAACTCAAGAACAATCAATGGATTGATGCCAACTAGAAAGATTTATCTAATGGAGAAACCAAGGATTCTTGGCCTTATGCTATTCAATGTGGTTTTCAAACACTTAGATACAGCAATAAAGTCAGGACTCATATTGTAAGATTCCTGAGGTCAAGAACGCTGTTGTTTTCCATCTTCACAATCACACAGCTCAGCAAAGGATCCTTCAAACTCAGTTCTTATCTAGGGAATGAATTCATGCTTCAAAACCACATCCATATTCAAAACAACCTATCAGCTCAAAACTAAGGCATTTAGCTCTAACATGGTCCAGGAACCCACTTAGCAACCTTATCTGAATCCCAGAAGAACAAGCTGCTATCACATTTGTAGATAACATCCCTGGGAAAGATAGCTAACTTGATGAATGACAAGGTCAGAATCTTTAAAAGGTCTTGATGGTCTAGAAGGATGGGCTGAATCTAATAAGATGAAATGTCATGGGGCAAGAGCAAAATTTTATATTGGTATTCAAAAATTAATTGTACAAGTACGGGATGGGAAAGGTCATGGTTAGATAATAAGTAGTTCATATGTAAAAGATTTGGAGGCTTAGTGGGATAGCAAAGTCAATGAATCAGCAATGTAACATGGCAGCCAAAAAAAGCTAACTCATTTTTAGGATTCATTAGCAAAGCATCCATAGAAGTGGCGACTGTGCCATATGAGGATTGCTTGAGTGGATCCAGGATATTTATACTTAGAAAAATTATATTTTAGGGAGACATGTTTGCTGTCTTCAAGAACCCGGAGGGCCTGTATTTGGAAGAGAGCTTAGACCTAGAAGGCGTAATTAGGAGCAATGGGTGAAAGTTATAAAAGGGATGATTTAGGCTTGAAATAAGGAGCATTTTCCAACCCAGAGCTATCCAAGAGTGGATTGGACTGCATAGGAGTTAACAAATTCCTCTCTATCTGAGGTCTTCAAGAAAAGACTGACTGGATTGTGGTTCTGAAATAGGCTGGCTTAGAGCCATCTGAGGTCCCACCCAGCTCCAAGAATCTATGAGTCTATGCATAGTAAAATTTGGCCGGAGTGTAGCACAAGTGAAAGGCTGAAGAAATTGCATACATATCTAGGAAGCTGGCATTTGTTCTTTACCAGCCAATAGAGAGTTATCAAATGTTTTTAAGCAGAGGGCTGATGTGATCAGATCTTTTCATAAAGATTAATTTAGTAACTTCTATAGAATTAATTATAAATGAAGAAAGACTGAAGACAGACCACTTAAATTGTTCTTGCCATAATACAGCCGTGATATGACTGTCTATACTAGTGTTCCAACAAATAAAATAATAATGATGATTATAACTGGCATTTATATGGTGTTTTAAGACTGGCAAAGTATTTAGCAAATATTCCCTAATTTGATCTTCAAGATAACCCTATGTGATAATTGCTACACATATTGCCCTCACTTTGTAAATGAGGAAATTGAGGTTCAGAGAAATTAAGTTGTTTACCTGGGGTCAGATAACTGGTAAGTATTAAAGGTATAATTTGAATTTAGATTTTCTTCACTCTACAGTTCTATACACTATCCTATGCTACTTCTCACTAGAATTAGAAGGCAAGGGACCGTTTGGAGCTCTGTGGTAGAAAAAGAATCAATAGGGGATGGCAATGTATTGGATGTGGGAAGTGAAGGATTAGTTCAAGAATTTGACTATGTTTAGCATGGAGAAGAGATTTGGAGGTGGGGCATGATCGCTATTTACAAATGACCTTGTGAATGCTGCACTGTAGGGACAACTGACAGCCTGGATGGAGCCCAGAAGAAGATACCCAGGACACTGACAGAGTTAGACCCTTAGCCACAACAAGACTGATTGTTGGAAACAAAGTTCTGTAGACTTTGGGTGTATATGATTGAGGTCTTCAACTATAGGAATGACTAAAAGATTTGTCCTTTTGGACCTTCAGGGCAGACCTAGGAGTACAAGCAAGTTGCAAGAATATAGATTCTGGCTTGATATAAGGAAAAACTTTCTAATAATTAGAACTACCCTAAAGAGGCATCCGCTATCTCAGGAAGAAATAAGCTCCCAACAGCGAGAGGTATTCCTGCTTAGGCAGAGGTCAATCTGGGTAATAGATGTTTACACAGCGATTAGAAGATAGGCAGTTGGTTTGTGTGGGTAATCCCATTTTATCTTCCCAGTTCTAGAAGGTGGGTGGTAATAATATTATACTAGTCAATACTCTGAGAACCTGAAATTTTAATAGGGTGAGTATTTCCTCCACTGACACAGATTGAAACCTATCTGTAACTTAGTAGGTAAATCTTAGAATGCTGCCCAAGACTCAGCAAAGTCAAGGGAAGAGGAACTCTGAAGTCTTCCTGACCCCCAGGTAGCAGTCCAACACCCTTGACACTATGCTACATTGCCTCTCATTGCACTGGTTTCTTGTTATCCTTTTCTTCCTTCCTTCCTTCCTTCCCTCCTTTCCTCTTTCCTTCCCTCCCTCCCTCCTTCCTTTCTACCTTCCTTCCTTCCTCCTTTCCTTTCTTTGTTCCTTCCTTTTCTTCATTTCTCTTTCCTTTCTCTTTTTTCTTTCTCCTAATTTTCTTCTTCTCCTTCTTCCTCTCCTCTTCCTTATTTTCCTGCTTTTTTCTCTCTTCCTCCTCCTCCTTTCTCCTTTCTTCATCCTTCCTCTTCCTTTTTCTTCTCTTCTTCCTCCTCCTTCTGTTTCTTCTCCTTCCTTCTCCTTCCTCTTCCTTCTCCTCCATCATCATCATCATCACAAGGAGCCCCCCCCCATAGTCAGAGTCAGGTTCAAGTCCTGCCTCTAACACATATTAGTCCTATAATCATGGGCAAGACAACTGGGCTCTAGGCAACTTTCATAAGCTGCAGAGGAGATGCTAACTTGCATTTGGTAGGGAGAATTTCCTCATCTGGGAGCTCCCTATATTTAGAAATCATGATAGTAACATCTCACATTTCTATATCACATTAAGTAAGGTTTAGAGAGAACTTTCCTCACAACTTTCTGAGGTAGCATGTGGAATGTTAAATATTATCTCCATTTTACAGATGAGGAAACAGAGGTTCAGAGGAGTGAAAATCATATAGCTAGTGAGGGGTAGTACTGGATTTGAATCCTGGTCTTCCAACTTCAGTGCTTTTCCAGTGCTGAGCTTCTGTAATTCTATGACAGCTGCTCAATTCGTTCCCTCACTTTTCTCCTTCCCCAGGTATACAGTTTTGCACAGTGGATATCATCAGGAACTTGAGAAACTCAATGACCCCAAATCCCAGGAGTCCTGTTTCTGAACAAAGACATGGATGACAGACATTGGGAAATACTTTGGCTGCAAGATTTCCAATCATGCTGTCATTTCCATAGAAGGCTCTCCATCCACACAGAAGTCTACAGAGAACAGAGGTTATAAGAAGGTGAGGTAGTTGGGAAACATCATCACAAAAAAGCTGCTTCCTGTGGAAGGCTAACCATGGAATCATACAACCTCAACAATGCAAGGGACTTCAAAGGACATTTCATCCAGCTTTCCACCAAGTGAGTTCTTGCCTTCCATGCCATTATCAGTAGAGGGACATTCAGTCTCTGTTTGAACAGCTGCCGTGAAGAGAACTCACTACTTCACAGGAGGGCACTTTCCTGTTGGCTATTTTTGATTATTTGGAAATTCTAATATTGATTCAAATCTGCCACCCTTTGACTTCCTTCTAGTGATCCTAATTCTGCCCTTTGGAGAAGACTAATAAATCTAATCCCTCTTCCCTGTTATAGCCCTCTAGAAAGCATGGGCAGCTAGGTGGTGCAGTGGATAGAGCACCACTGCAGGAGTCAGGAGGACCTGAGTTCAAATCTCACCTCAGACACTTGACACTCACTACTTGTGGACCTTGGGCAAGTCGCTTAACCCTAATTGCCTCATCCTGGGTCATCTCCAGTCATCCTGATGAATATCTGGTCACTGGATTCAGATGGCTCTGGAGGAGAAGTGAGGCTGGTGACCTGCACAGCCCTCCCTCACTCAAAACAAAGTCAAGTGCAAGTCATGTCATTATTTCTCTGATGGCATGGTCTTCTTCTGCAACGAAGGATGAATACACACACACACATACACACACACACACACACACACACTCACACATACCTCTAGAAAGCAAGTATCTCCTGTCAGTCTTTTATCCCCTAGGATTTCTCTTCCATAGATCCTTAAGAGAATGAGCAAAAGAAATTGTTTAACTGACTTATTGGTGAGCAATTTCATTTGAGTTACTGTGATCCTCAGTCCAAATGATCTTCATGGGATACAGTTTTGAGTCACCTTACCAATTTAATAATCCTTCTCTAAACATTCTTCTGCTTGTCAACTCAGGGAAATTCTATAAATGAAGCTTGACAAATGTTAGGGCTAAGGCTAATTTCCTTAACTACAGACAAGGAAGGTAAAACATTTGTATAGAGTCCTAAAATCTGAGAGTCAGAAAGGATCTTTGAGTTCTCCAGCAGGAATGCTCACAGTATCTGGTGAGAGGTTATTCAGTCTCTGCATGAAGACCTAGAGAGATGGTGAGCTCTGGGCAACCATTTTGCTTTGAGACAACTCTGGTTACTAGAATGTTTTTCTCTATTGCCATGTTGATCTCTCCACCAATGAATCTTGAGTTTTTAGCCATCCCTTTGTTTTTTCCCATCCAAAGCTGGAGATATTTAATCTCAAGATGAACTTGGGACTGGGCTACTGAAATACTTATAAGATTTCTGAGTGGGATCCTAGGCTATGGAGGGACAGGTTTCTTGGCTTGGTTTTGAGCTAATGCATGGATATGTTTTTGAAGCATAAGTTCACTTTTTAGGTAAGAAGAGTTTAGAGGATCTTTACTTGGAAATTTACTCTTTCCCTAGTAATAGGAAATCAAATGAATTTTTCCTAGGACATTATTTGGTAATCTCTCTCACTCTGGCAGGATGGAGTGATGCTGGAGAAGGCAGTTTCTGCTCCATGCCAGGGGCCGTGTAGCATACCATATTCAATATAAGACATTTACTAAATGTTTTCTATATGCCAAGCCTCATGCTGGGTACTAGTATCATGAAGATGGACAATGATAAGGTTCCTTAAAACAATAGGAAGCTTACAATTTGAGTTCTTGTCACTACCTCTCTGGGGCCTTGTAAAATGATGCAATTAAACCAGATGATATCGAATTTCCTTTTAGCTTTAATATTCTGGTTCTATGGGAGTATATAATAAATCTAATATGTATATGTGTGGTATATAAATAAGTTATGATATAAGACAGAATACAATAAGAATGAAGTAGGGACTCCAGACTTAGGAAAATTTGAAAAAAAGAATAATTACAGATGGAGAGGGGAGAATCTGGGAAAAGTTCAGAGAAGGTGGCACTCAAGCTGAACCTTGAAGGGAAATTTTGATAGATTGAGATGAGGAGGGAGTACAGTCCAGGCATGGTAGATGACTTGTGTGAATTCATGGAGACTAGAGTGGGTAGGACAAGTTTAGTGGACAGTTACTAGTTCAGTTTTTCTGGAATATAGAAAGAGTAAAAGGGAATAGTATGAGATTAGACTGGAAAGGAAAGTCAGTCTTGAATTCAGGCTAAGGGGTTTGCAGTTTATTTTATATGCAATATGTAGTGTCAAGGTCAGTCTGTCCCTTAGGAAGATTATTTGGGCAGCTGTGTGAAAGACAGATTGGAAATAATAAAGAATAGATACAAGGCAATCCATTAGGAGGTAAGAAAAATACAGGGGAAAGGGAAGAGTGCCAAAAGAAAAGCCAACATACTTGGGCCTGAAATCTCTCAGAGTCAGTATGCTTCCTGAATAAAGAGCCTTTTCTTTGGCCAGTGAGATGAATGGTGAGACTGAACTCTGAATGTTGATATAAGGAGAGAAAACATACTATGATATAAAGATCTCTCAAATGGGAAACAGGAGACCTGAAATAGGAGGAATGGCTATGCCACTTAGCTAGTCAGTCAGTTAAAAAGCAAGTATTTATTAAGTACATGTGATATGCCAGGCACTGTGCTAGGCTCTGGGAACACAAAGAGAGGGAGAAAAAATAGTCCTGGATGGAAGGAATGTGTGACCTTGGATGAGTCACCTGATTTCTTTGTGCCACAATTTCCTCATCTGTTGTATGCTCTAAGTTCTCCACGTGTGGTCTGGAGACCCCTGGGTCTCTAAGACTCTTTCAGAGGACCCAAGAGATCAAAACTATTTTTATATTAATACTAAATTTTAATTTCTAATAGGGTAAATAGGTATGTATATACATGTACATGTGTATGTATAAGCACACACACACATACACAAAAAACAGAACTGAAGAGGGGTAGTATCACACTAAAATGATATCATCAACGGGTGTTAGAGCTAGGCTTCTACCACGCTACCTTGGGTTCCCCTCAAGGGCTAGAGCTGCTCAAGAAAGACATTGCCCCAAGATAATGACTGGGTCTGGGGACATGGGCTAACTGTAGTATTTTCTATGTACTTTCAAAAGGACATGATCTATTCTTTTTAAAAAGACCAGTAAAGTTGGTTTGCCTTTTTTTAAAAATTTCTTTCACTCAGGAAAGGATTACACTTAGTAGACGTGTACTTCTGCAAAATGAGTCCATTTTGCACTGCTACTTGATAGGTCTTCCTTGTTTAAAAAAAATCTTGGATTGTACAGTGATGCAAAGATTCCAACGTGGGTGGGAAAGAGCCAAACCTCCATCATTGCTCATGACAAATGCTCATGGCTGCCAACCCAAGTCCTTGTCATTTTGAAAGGTCATGGCGATCCAGGCCAGTAGTAATGCCAATAATTAGATGAAATGGCAGAGGAAGAGAGCTGGGGGCTGGGTGTAGATGTTGCTTCTCTCTGAATAGCTAGCTGCTTTTGTCACAGATGAGGAAAACAGGAGGCTACAGAGGGAGGGAACAGTAGGCTGAATAGGAAGGTTCTGAGCACAGCTCTCCAAATTAAAGTCAATGCTCTGGATCTGGACTAGCAATCAGCAATCTCTCCTCCCTTCCTCTTCTTGATACACCATATCCAATCCCTCCCTCTCCCCAACTGCTCTCCCCTGAACCCCCCTCCCCTGAACCCCCCACCATATCCTCTTCCTCAGTATTGCAGGATGAACCTGTATTGGAACAGATGTAGTTTTATTTTATTGTTTCTTGATTTCTCATAAAGTCATTAGTTTCATTTGCTCAATTCTAATTTTTAAGGAATTAATTTCTTTGTGAGCTTTTGTGCCTCCTTTTCCATTTGACCAATCCTACTTTTTATTTTTTTTTCTTTTACTCTTCAGTGAATTTTTGTGTTTCTTTTTCCATTTTTTAAATCTATAGGCTGACCAGAAAATTGGTTTTGGACCTGGACTTATCCTACCTATGACACTAATTGGTTTTATCCTAACTGTGACACTAACTAGCTGTGTGATGTCATGCAAATGACTTTCCATCTGTTTCATATACTATGAGAAGGTTGGTCCAGATGATACGAAAGGTCCTTCCCAGCTTTAACCTGTTGTGACTAGCACCATATTACTATTTTTTAAAATATAATTTATTTCTTTTTAATGTTCAACATTCACTTCCATAAGATTTTGAATTCCAGATTTTCTCCCCATATCTCCCCTTCCCCCCCCTGCCCTAGGACTTCGTGTATCCCAACCACCCCTTCCCCAATCTGCCCTCCCTTCTATCACCCCCCCCTTCTCCCTTCCCCCTCCTCTCTATTTTCCTGTAGGGCAAGATGGCTTTCTATACCCCATTGCCTGTACAACTTACTTCCCAGTTCCATGAAAAAACAATTTTTAGCATTCATTTTTAAAACATTGAGTTCTGCATTCTCTCCCTTCTTCCCTCCCCACCCACTGTCATTGAGAAGGCAAGCAATTCAATATAGATCATACATGTGTAGTCATGTAAGATGCTTCCATAATAGTCATGTTGTGAAAGACTAAACATACTTACCTCTATCTTGTCCTGACCTCCATTTATTCCATTCTCTCCCTTGACCTGTCCCCTCACAGTAGTGTTTGCTTCTGATTATCCCTTCCCCCCAATCTGCTGTCCCTTGTGTTATCCTCCATCTCCTATCCCCTTAGCCCCTGTCTTCCTACAAGGTAAGATAGATTTCCATACCCCGTTGAATGTGTCTTATTCCCTCCTAAAGCCAAATCTGCTGAGAGTGAGGCTCACTTATGCCATCTCACCTCCCTTCCTCTTCTCTTCCTTTGTAAAATCTTTCTTGCCTCTTTTATGTGAGATGATTTACTACATTTTATCTCTCCCTTTCTTCCTTCTTCCAGGACATTTCTCTCAACACTTAATTTTATTTTTTAGTAATACCATATTAGTATTAAAGGAAGTGAAGTGTTGGGAAGGTGAAGGCTGAAAAGGGTAGTTCATAGAAAATTACGCTGGGAGTTGGCATTGAGACTGCAAGAAATAGCTGAATCAAGTAAAAGATAACGATATCAACAATTTCACTAGAATATTTAAGAGCAGATTTAACTAACAGGAGGGACAGCTATAACAGAGATCAAACTGGTCTACACTTACTAGTGAGTGGAGGAAAGGGACAAAGTTGAGTCTGGAAGGCACAGTGTAGTACCTCAACTGAGGCCTTGGTGTCTTACTACTACGTCATCTTACCCTATATTGCCATGATGTGTAAAAGTGTTCCTTGGAGGTCTGTGTAGAGTGCCATGAATCACTGGTTCCAGCAGTCTCTACACAGCAGGCACCAAAGTTGGAGGACAGTAACAAAAACCATGGTTAGAACTAGCCTGGAGCTCTTTGAATTAGAGCATCTGGGTTCTTACCTGGCTTCTTGGCCCTAGGGAAGGAGCACACAGTATAGACTGGGAAGATGTGAGAAACAGCCCAATGTCTCTACACTTAGCTCATGCACTTGCCCAAGTCAAAGCTTCTCATTTAAAATGCTCCCATTTCCCTTCCCATCCTACCTTTCATGTGCTGTGGTGTTCACACATCCATTATGCTCCTTCAAATTGTTTTAAAGCTCTGGGAATTAAGGGAAGGGAGGGAACAAGCAGTGGTGGGGGGTGGGTGTGAGGGGTGTCGTCAGATAAGAGAAAGGTCACTGGATTCCTGGACGCTGGATAGTATGAAATAAAGATTGTGTCTGCGACAGAATCTGTGGCTCTCTTTTCCTGACATGGCTCTAACGATTGGAATGTTGAGTTTTCTGTTTATTTCTTATTCCTCCTTCACTTGTGACTCTGAATAAAATCCTTACACTGAGGTGATGTGCCCATAAAGAGATGAGCTTGGTGCGCCTAGGTGGCACAGTGGATAGAGCATCAGCCCTGGAATCAAGAGGAATTGAGTTCAAACCTGGTCTCACACACTTACTAGCTGTGCAACCCTGGCCAAGTCACTTAACTCTGATTGCCTTCCACCCCCTTCACCCCGCAAAAGAGGTGAACCTGCGTTATCACATCCATTTCTCCAGGGCTTTATAGTTTATAAAACGTGCTTTCCTCACAAACCTGTTGACAAGCCTGTTAGATGCATAGAGAGTATTATCACCACCTCCATTTTGCAGGTGAGTAAACTAACATTCAGAGGAAAAGGGATTTGCCTAAGGTCATACATTGGCAGAGGTTGAGGCAGAACTAGAACTCACCTCTTCAGATACAAAGTCTCTCCATTCCCTAAATGGCACATCTCGGTGAATACCTGGTCTATAATTTGAAGTTAAAATAAAGGTCAAGTGGAAATTCTGTGTAAACTTACTTTTGATTCCCTGAATTGTGCCCCTTCCCTTCTGCCCTCTCCCCAACCCCACTATAAATGAGAACAACGAGCTCACCAGGGCAGTTATTCATTTACTCTTGTGATGCATAAAATTGTCTGGGGAAAGATACCTGAACTGGGAGAAGGAATACTTACTTGTGTTCTAGCTCCAAGTTTTCCTACTGATGAGCTTTGGCAAATCACTTCCCATCTCTGGGCTTTTCTCCTTTTAAATTGAGCATGGAGGTGAAGGTATCCCAGGTCATATTACGTATCATATAAGTTCATATTTATCTTATCTAGGGATTAGAGCAGGGGTGGGGCACCTGTGGCCTGGAGGCCCTGCTTATTTTGCAAAGCACTTGACACACTCTCATTTGATCATTACAACCCAGTAAGGTAGATGGTTACCATTTCCATTCCCACCCCCCACCTTTTTTTTAAGAGTAGAAAATCAAGGTTGAGATTTCCCAGTGTCATACTAAGATGCAAGCAGGATTTGAACCCTGGTCTTCCTTGATTTCAAGCATGGCACACCATCCAGTACCCCCAGGCTATCACTGAGGTCCCTTCCTGCCTTATCATCATGTTCTATGTTCTAAGGTTGTGGCTCGGCCATCATGTGATTTTTGTACAGACAGGCTGCTGGAGGAATGGAATGTGCAAGAGGCTCTGTGTTGTAAATAGCACCAAAAATCAGAAAGCAGTGCCCTCCAGTGACTGAGGTGAGCACTGCTCAGAAAATTTATTTCTGCTTCTTCAATAGGCACATTGGTCTGGTGCGCAAGGAATCAACATGATACAGACACGGCACATCATACTTTTTTCCTATATGAACACAAAAGTCACTGATTTGAGAGGATGAAGACCTGAATTTTAAGGCCCACTTCCAACACTTATGGTTTTGTGACTATGGGCAAATCATTCCATCTCTAAAGGAACTGGATCACTCCCGTACTATTTATTTACTTCATGGGACTGTTAGAAGAGAATCTGGCAAACCTTCAGGAACCATAGAAATGGGAGTTATTTCAGTTTCATTTGTGTGTTCTGTCTTCCAGCCAGTCTAAACTGCAAGCAGTCCCCTATCTCTTCAATGCTTTCCCTATGCCGAGAAGTGCTTTCCCTGCAGCTCCATCTACTGAAATCTCCTGAAAACCTCACTTCCAAGAGGGCTTCTCTGAGCCCTCTCACATAGAAATAAGCTCCCCTTCTTGAATGCCTACAGCAACTTTTACTTGTTCTGAAACACCACTTACGAATTGCCTCATAGTACTTTTGTCTTATCTCCCCCTACAAGACTGGATCCTTGGGAGCATGTCACTGCCAAATAGCTCCATTAATAAGCCCCATTTCTACAGTTCTAAATGTTTAAAGCAGACCTATACAACCTGCTGCCCACCAAAAGATTTCTGGCAGCCCACAAAAAACAGCCTGTTTTTTGCCAGCCACCTGAAATACTTTGGCATGCCTGCTTTGGCCGCTTTCCAAACAGTTCTATGAAGTGGGTGGTACAAGTATCAGCTTTCTCATTCTACAGGTGAGAAAACTGAGGCTGGAAAGTGACTTACTCATGTCACTAATGTGAACCAAGACTCACACTTAAGTCTTAACTCCAGGCTCAGCACTATTCCTCCCATAGAACAATGCATTTCTCGTTCCAAAGTTATTAAAACATAAGCCAAAATCTGTCTCCTTGTCACATCTCTGTTTGTCCTACTTCTTAGGCTGATCCCTTCCTCTTAGAAAAGTCCTTAAGTTGTCTGAATATATTATATCCCTCTACCATGGGCATCATTTTTAGGCCCCTCCCTCACCATGCTTGTTTGGTAGCCCTTTGCAGCTTACAAAGCACTTCCCTTATAAAAAATTTTGGAGGGGAAAGTAGTACCAAGTCTTACCTCCATTTCACACATGAGGAGACTGAGGTTCAGAGAGATTACGCACTCTGCGTGACCTTAGATAAATGACCACCATGCTAGATCTGTTTTCCTCACCGGCAAAGAGATTGGATTAGATGATCTCATTTTAAATCCTATGATCCTAAGTAACTGTCGAGAGATATAGTTTTTGGTATGGTGGAAAGAGTACTGGCTCTGCCGTTAGAACACCTTATTTCTAATCCTGGATGCCACTGGCATGAATGGCCTTGGGCAAGTCACTTGACTTTTCTGAACATGTTTTGCCCATCTATAAGATGAAAATAATACCATTCCCACCCTCCTACAAGATGGCTATAAAGTGCTCTCAACACTTGAAGTGGAAAATCAAGGTGAACTCTTACTGTTCGAACAAATCTTACTTGGCCACACCTCAGATGCCATCTTGTCAAACCTTTACCTGTTTAGTAATTACTTCTATAACTGGCCCAACAAGTGACACCTTTGCTTCTACTGAAAGACTTGCACTGACCAGGAACTCCGTGTCTCCTGAGGCAGCCACTTCCACTTTGAAATAGCTCTAACTGTTAAGAAGTTTCTTCCTTAGAATGGGTCAAAATCTGTGTCTGTGCACCTTCAACCCACTGCTACTAATTCTGGCCTCTGGAGTCAAGCAATGCAAGTGCAAATTCCTATTTCAATGGAAGGCCATTCGAGTATGTGAAGATGGTTAGTATGTCCCAGCCTGAGTCCTCTTCTCCAGGCTAAACATGCCCAGTTTCTTCAAGTGATTTATGTGGCAAGCCACAAAACTGATTAGCAAAATATTTTTTTCACTTTCCCCAAGTTTTGCAGGGAGTTAAATATCCAACTAAACAAAAATCCAAAAATCATCTCAGTCTTCATGCAGTCATTCTGTTTCCATGTAATGTCACTTGCTGCCCTATGGAAATAGGGCTCCGGGTTCAAGGCAAAAACCAAAAACTTCAAAACAAACAAACCAAAAAAAAAACCCAGTTTATAATAAAGTTTTATTTTCATATTCCAAGATAAAACAAATACACAATCGAATGTGGAAATAAATAACTAGAAAATGCTTTGGAATTCAGGTTTTCAAACTCAGGGAATTTCAGTCCATAAGCCTTTTTTTATTTGCTTGATTTTAAGAAATGTGGAAACTGTAATGCTTTTAAAAAAAATAGAAAGTACAGTCTCGTACAGAAAATCTTATTCCACCCTCTCCAATCGTGTTCTCCTATGCTACAGCACTCAGATTTTTTTTTTTTTTAAATGCACTCGAGACACACAAACTGCTCAACAGATTTACTCAAACAGACTCGCTCAGGAAGAAAAAGGCACAGATTTAAGGAGACGCCAATGATTTTTCTGAATGTAGCAACTGAGGTCTTGGCTTGGCAAATGAAGAGACACTTAAGAACTGAAAAAGCCAAGAAAAAAAAATGTGTCAACTCTTCTGTATTACCTGCCTTCATTTAAATGGATTTTTAAATTAAATTGTATAAACATATGATATAAAGTCTGAGCTCCAAGAAGCTTCTCCCCCCCCATATTTCTGCTATGTACAAATCTTTGTACACACTGTTAATGTTCCTTATACATTTACTACATACTCTACACCAAATCAAGCCAGGATCCCCCACCCCCTTTGAGGACCTGGCCCTGAGACATTGCAGTGCACTAAGGCAGCCCAACATATCCTCTTGTTTTCTGCCAGAGGAACAGCTGGAAAGTGGGAGTGACCAGTGGCTGGTGGGGCACACTCCACCCAATCATATGTAGTCATCCTCTACTGGCTCTCCATTGACATCACAATAGTGGATGAAAATGGCAACCACTCGCTGAAAAACTCCCTTCTTCATCTGACGCAACTCTGAGATTTCCTCCCCTATTGTTTCCATACAGATGTCGGCAGACAGCTGCCCTTTCCTCCGGGGAGCGTAAATGGTGGCTGGGAAGAGACAGAAGGGGAATGACATGATTACCAGAATTATTTCAAAACTCAGTTTCTAGTTGCTTCATATGACTTCTTGGAGGCAGCCTTATTACACAGAACATGTTGTTGAAAAAAACAACAAAGGTTTAAACGAAAGGAAGTAAAACAGTCTCTCAAGAGCACTACGCTTCAGATGACATCATTAACTGGTTCTATGAAAATGCAATGCTAGGCACAGTAATGGTAAGCAGCATTACACTGTACAAACACAAAGCTATTCAGAACCAGAAGTACTCAAGTCCTACCTGAGTTTGCTTCCTGCCGTTGCTATTTTCAATCTGCACTTGTAAAAGTCTCTTAGAACCTATTTGGGTCTTAGCTTTGTAAGTTAAAAAATGAAGGGATTGGAGTAGATAACTGACCTCTGAATCCCTACTAGATCCGAGTCTAGAATTCTATGATCCTTTGACTAGATGACCTTTGAGGAACATTTACTATGATCTGGCGGGATATGCAAGTTCATAAAGCAGTCTCCAAGAGATATTTAATTCAACTCAAGTTCATCAGTATTTCCCATAAACTTCTTGTGACTTGAGTGAATTTCAATGAAATCAATTCCTCTTTAAGCTTAAGAACAAATATCAAGGGAAATTTTCAAATACTGGCATAATCAATAAATTTATAAATTATATCTGCTTTACCTTTTGTACCATAGTTAATATGAAGTTCTGGGCAGAAAATGTAGCTGAAGAAATCAAAATCACAACACTTTAGAACTAACTAAAAGTGATGGAGGGTTCAAAATTTAAGCTCCCACTTAAACAAAAATCTTCTCTACAATAGCCTCCAAAGGAGCCCTCCAGAGGTGCAGAAGCCACTGTCTTCTGAGGCCATCCATTCCATTTCTGGATGTCTTGTGTGTTAGGAAGTTCCCCCTGCAGTGAGCCAAAATCTGCCTTCCTGGAGCTTTGTCCTACAGCTCAGTTCTACCCTTTGTTCCAACAGAATAAACCTATTCCCTCTTACAGATGAATCTCAGCAACTATTAATTCTTTATGCTGACTGTTTCCTCTTTTGTATATAAATTTAGGGCCATTTTTGAAAGAGGGGGAAGAAATATCTGAAAAAATTTCAAAAGGCTATGTTCCTGAAGAAGATTTAACTAAAATAGAAGAGGTCTCAAAGCAATCAAGTACAGAGCACAGAAAGCAGTAATTACTTCTTTCATCATCTTCAAAGTCATATCTTGCATAGCTATTAGGCTCTGCTGTCCGTAGTGACCTCAGCCATGGGAAGTCTGTAATCATGGAATATGGGGCTCCATCCACAACGCCTAAAACAAGGATACATACAAGAAGTCAATTTTTCCACAGCCAATGACAAGAATATCAGTTAAAGAAAATCTGAGGTAAGCTCTCCTACTAACCCACAATAGTTGAGAGGAGGGATCACTGAGCTCAATAACCAGGAGATATGGCTCTCCTCCTGCTCCTGGTATGGGCTAAATGTATGATTTGGAGAATTCCTTACTTTTTCCTCTGGACCTCAGTTTCTTCTTTTAAAATGAGTACATGTGACTGTCCTATAATGTCTTTTCTAGTTCTTATCATTCTAGGTTCTAGTCTAGCATTCTCAGTTTTGTTCAATCCTTAAACTCTTTAAAGTATGCCAAAGGATTAGTATTGTGAACTCCTTTCATGGAAAGGTAGGTGAGCAGACCAATGGTCATCATTCTTCATGTACTGCTATTGGCAGGGGGGATACAAAATCAATCTAAAGCCTTGGTTTTTGCCAGGCTTACCTTAATTGCTGGCCTAATGCCTATGTACCCTATAAAAGCACTCTGAAGAACAGATGTTTTCCTCTTGTGTGTGCAAACAGCTCTAGGTCTCCCCTACTTCGTGCTCACCTTCTAAAGTATAAATCTCTCTTCCCCAAGGGTACTTGGTATACTTCTTCAGGTCTCCTTCACTTCGTGTGGCTTCAGGGAAAAACTCATACTTAATGAGTTCTCTGCAGGCAGAGGGGAAAACACAATATAAATTACAGAAATGAGAATATTTCAAGGGAAAACTGTCAAAATACTGCTTATGACTGAGGGGCTGATTCTATTGTACCTATTTACATGCACACACAGCAAGCACATTCTAAGCCTCATAAATTGGAAAGACTGCTGGATTTCAAGTTGGGAGACCTGGGTTCAAATCCTGGATCTCCCACACACTAATATGATCTTGGCCAACTCACTTTACTTCTCAGAAACTCAGCTCCTTCCTTTAAAAAAAAAAAAGGGTATAATAACCTCAGGAAAGCGCATCATAGGCCTTAAAGCACATTAAAAAGGGTAGCTGTTACTAAGGGTTAAGAAGAAGAAAAATTAGCAAGAAAATGGTTCTCCCTATATCCTGGGTCTCTGTAAGACACATCACAATGTCAGAAGTTTCTAAACTAAATTTTCTCTATGTATTTATAGTGAAAGATAAGTATTCAGAGAAGCTGTCTCATATTTTTGAAGACAAGAGTTCTCCTGAAGAGTAACAGCTATCTTGAAAGGAATCCTATGCAGCAGTCATGATCTGAGGCCTTTCCTTAATCAGGGAGATACTGAGCACAGGAGGGTGTGAAAGCATCAGAGTCATACAGGTACCAGTGTTTCTTGTTGACTGACTGAGGAACATGGTATTTACTGCAGTCAATGAGGTGTCAGACAAATTCGAGGTTAGGTGGGGGAAGGAGTCCTGGAAGAAAGACCCCACTCCAAGTTTAGGATTAAACTAAGGGAGCATTTGGTTTATGGTTGGGCTAAAATAAGGTAACAGATGTAAAGCATTCTGCAACCTTAAAGCACTATGTAAATACCAGTTATTATTATGATTAATCCTATTATTACTGTTAAAGCTTAGAGTCATCAGGCCTTTAGCCTGGTGATAATGTCATTTCCTGAGCCTTCTGCTGAGCTTAAGCAAAGTTCTTTAGAGCAATACAGGGGCAGGCTTGTAAATGTTTTAATAATGGGAAGAAAAAACTGTATGCACACACTTTTAAGTTTAATCTGCATTACTAATTCTTTCTCCTTTCTCAAATCTAGATAATTAACAAAAGAACAGATTAAAGCCCTGATTTGTAGCACAGTGCTTACTGATTTCCACAATGTAAATGCTTATGCTGAAAATTTAATAATCAGTTTGTTAGAGCTGACTTCAGCATACCCCGTTTATGGTGGTTCTTAATTTAAATGTAGTATAAGTCATGGGCTCATAAAGGTCACATTTGAATTTCTGATGGGGACAGGGGTAGGAAACAAGTTTAAATTAAGAGGCTTAGCATTATTCAGTTGCTATTGTTCAAGTAATTGTTGAATGCTCTGATCCTCATATATCTTTCACACATATAATAAATTATTCTTTCTAAGTAAAGACTTTTACATGCATGTGGCTTAGTGGAACGTGAAAGAAGACTGTGTAACTAAGGTCCATGGTGAAACAGTGATAACAAAGATCTGTGCTCACATGACAAATTCAACCTCTCTAGGTTTTAATTTCATGGGCTAGATGATCTGTAAGGTCACTTTCAATTCTAACATCTTACAATTCTAAGAATGTGGCTTTGGCTATCAAGCAGTGGTTAGATACAGGCAGAATTCAAGAGGCAATGTGATATCATGGAAAAAGAACTGATTTTCTAGTCAAAAGATGTGGTCCAAGTTTTGGTCTCAACACTTATTAGCTATGAGTGAAGGGGATAATAACACCTGAAAAATCTACCCCACAGAGTTGCAAGCAAAGTGTTTTTATGAACCTTAAAAGTACTTAGAAAATATGAGTTATTAATTCAAGAAAGAAAGAAAGTAGGATAGAGTTCCTTAGGTACAGACTGAGTCCTGTTCATGACTGGCTCAGGGATAGTTATGAAAATAAGATGACTTCCTGTAGGCTTCATCACTTTTCATTCTAAGTTGAAAAAAATCACTCCCTGTCACTTATCTTAAGAGGCTTCAGGTGAGTGTCCTCCTATAGAAACACAGAAGCAGAGTGGTTCAGGGAAAAGAAGGCTGGCTTTGCAGTCACAGGGCCTAGGTTTGAAGCCTGACTGACACTGACTACTTATGTGACTTTGGGTAACTTCTATGGGCCTCAGTTTCCTCAATTATAAAATGAGATGGTTGGATTAAGTGACCACTGAGGGTTCTTTGCCATTAACTGGACTATCTTTATTGGATTATGATTGTCTTAGCACCTGAGAGTCACCTGTGGGCAATGCTTCTCAAAAGTAGGAAGATCTTCAAGCCTCTCTAGGCCTCTCTGCAGATGGATACTTACTGATTGATGTTTGCTATTGTGTCCATCCAACTGCGAATGCGAACTTTGTTGCGCACATTGGGAGGGTTACTGAATTCGTGAATGATACAGATGTGATAGGGATAAGGGCCGCTGAATATCTTCTGTTCCAAAGTCAGTGTGTCGACCTAAAGGGAAGGATACAGATGGAGGGCTCAGAGCCAAGATGGGTCAGGAAGGGAGAGCCAAAGGAACAGCAGAACTACCCCTCACAGATGGGTTGTGACTACAGGACAGCCCTTGGGTTCAAGGCTGGGCAATGTCATTTAACTAGATGTATGGGTGTGGAAATACCACCTATTTTCTCTGAGCCTTACAGCTTACTCAGCTGTAAAGTGGGAATAATATCACTTATCATCTGTACTTCATAGCACAGCTGCTGTGAGGAAGGCATTTTGTTCAGCTAGGGAAATTCAGGCTCTTATTAGGAGGTAACATGGTATAGTGCAAAGAGCCCTGGACTAGAAGAAGAGGTTAGTTAGCTATCCTTGTGACCCAATGGAAAGGATATCTTTCTGAGTCTGCTAATGTAAAATTAAAGGACTGGACTAGACTACTTCTAACATCTCTTCCAGTACTAAATTCTGTAACACTACTCTTACCTTTAGATTGTAAGCTTGTTAAAGGCAGAGATCATGTCTTTAACTTATTTTCCTCTTCGTATCAAGCACAGTATTTGACATACAATGTTTATAAATAGTAAATGTCTACTATTCATTCAAATAAATAGTTTTTTATTATGGACCTACTATGTACAAAGACATTGTGTTAGAGGATAGGGGATATAAAAAGAGAAACACAGACAGTTTCAGTCTTTAAGAAGCTACAAAATGTAGCAGTGGGAATATTTAACTCATATTCTTAAATATGCAAAGATACATGACAAGTATGGATAGGCTACTTTTTATTACTGAAAGAATTGTGCAGAGGCAGCATATAGGACAAAGGACTGGAAAAGGAGGTAGGCTAGACATATGGTGAGGATAAGGGATAACAGACAGACAGCCCACATACACTTCGAATATTCATAAAATGTCAAGAAATTTAGGGGAAGGTCCTCAACATGTTGCAGGGAGCAGATTTATGATGGGATGGCATGAGTAAGAGTTGAACAGGATGAGAAGGTATGGATGGATTGTAATTTACACCATGGGAGGTAACACCTACATCAATGAAATCACAGATTCATTGAAGTATGAAAAAAGTACAAGAGAAGCAAAAAGTGCTATGAGATGGAGAAATCACTTTCAGATGAGGGGGAAGAGGAAAGGCTTTCTGGAAGAAGTAGCATCTAAGCTGGGCAGAAAATCTATATGCTAAGATCTAAAAGAATGTATGAGGGTGGAGTGATCAAAATGCAATACCATTAATCAAAAGCAGAGCTAAATAATCACTTCTTTGGGTAACAGATGAAGAAAGGCATTAGAGATATAGGGTAGAGTATGAGTAAAGGTACAGAGATGGGAAACTATGAAATGGGTGCAGAGATGGCAAGTAGTTCATTCTGGCTAGGATGCAGAATAGGTGAGAAGGAGTAGCAGGAGACAAAGCTGGAAAACCAGGTTATAGCCAGATACTGAAGGACCCTGGATATTAGTCCCTGTATTCAAATATGACCTCTGGCACTTCATATTTTGTGTAGTCTTCAGAAAGTCATTTAATCTTTCTGGGGCCTGGTATCCTCATCTGAAAAATAAAGAGACTGGACTAGGTGGCCTCTAAGACCCATTCCAGTTCTAAATCTATGACTTCATCTTTGTTTAGAAACCAAAAAAGATCCTTAGCCTTTGAGCAGTGAAGTGATATACACACATACATATACTCTCTCCCTTTCTCGACTCTATACCACCAAGACCCATCTGGCAATAGGTACAAGATAAATCAGAGGAACGAGAATGAAGAAAAACAGACAAATTAGACCACTGAGTGCAAGTCTAGGTGACAGGGAAAGAGGGTGAGCAGCAATGCCAATCTTCATCTGCCTAGGTGAACTCTTAAGTGTTTAGAAAAACTATTATGGCAACTTCAACAAAGAACTACAGAGTTCATTCTTAAGAAAAATATGTGGGGGGACAGTGTAAGTGCAAAGATCTAAAAAGTGAATGTATAGGAGTGGGATGATCAAAAACCAACCCCATGAATCAAAAGTAGAGTTAGTGCTACCTGCTGCATTGGGCGAAGGTATATGATCCGATTTCTTTCTGCAGGCATCCTTAGGATTTGATCTAGTACCTGATCCATGTTCAGTTTCTTGCACTGAGCATAGTCAAATCGGTTCACAATTGGTGCATTTTCAACTTTCAAGTGCTTCAGGACTCGACATCTTGTAGCTACAAAAGAAAACATAAAGTTCTAAATTCCCAACAATATAACCAAATTAACAGAAACACAGCTTGTTGTGATTCATTTCAAAGACTAGCCACAATCTTTCTAGACTAAGATGAAGTTGAACTCAGAGGCAGTACAGTGCAGTACAAAGTGTGCTGGATTCAGAGCTGGAAAACCTGGGCTTAAATTCTGGCTCTGCTACTTACTTGACCTTATGTGTCCTCTGACCTGGGCAAATCACAGTCTCTGGGCCTCATCTGTAAAATGACTGATTGGACTAGATATGGCCTCTAAAGTTCTTTCCAGCTCAATTTCTCTGATCTAGAATTATCACGATCATGTGTGAACACTTTCAAGGTTGTAAAATGGTTTATCATTTCAACTTAATCTCACAACATTGCAGGATAGGGGGCATAGTATACATTTTTTTGTTTTTTACAAATGAGAAAACTAAGGCTAAGTGAGGTAGTGACTTACCAAAAGTCACAAAACTAGTGTGTGACAAAGTTAGGGTCCGAGTTACAGTTTTTTTGACTCCATAGTTCAATGGTGTTTTCCATCATACCAAATTACCTCTTCAGACCAATCACATAGTCCAAAATACCTGGATAAAAACTTCACAACTGACAGATACCACAAGCAGTTCAAAAACAATGATGTAAAAATCAAGAGAGTCTAGAGCACAAGAGAGATGTCAGAGCTTTAGGTCTGGATGTCAACCACAGACCCACAAGGGCTGAGCAAAGCCATGAGAATCTCCTTAGTCCTTGAGTCTCAGAGGCTGTCAAGACCAATCTGAGCAGCCATTTCTTCAACAACATCCTCAGTAGATAATTAGCCTTTGTTGGAAGGCCTCCAGTACTATGTAGTTTAGTTTTTAAAGAACAAAATCATGGCAGATTTCAATTTCATTGTCCACTCTCTACACACAAGCTCAGGTCATCTGTGTAAATTCAGCACTTAACACAGGGTCCACAGTTCATACTCAGTAAGTCTCTGCTGAAAGAATATATGAAGTATTGGTACTGAGTCTCAATCTATAAAATTTCATGGGCAAGAACTAGATTAATAAAAGGCCAGTTCCCATAAAACTATAGTTTTTGTCCAGGCCCACAGCAACACTAATATGGTAAGAGAACAAAAAGGGCAAAGCTAGTACATTACCACAATCCTAAGAAAGTGCTGTGTTGGGCAGAAAGGTTATGTGAGATAAACAGCACCTTGTCATTTGTTCTACAAACTCCACCCTCATGACAGGGCCTAAATTTAATCTGGACATGAGACAATACTATTGCATTCCTGATCCTTCCCTTATTACCAAAGGGATAGGGGATGATTCACACTAGTGATCAGGAGCTAATATATGGGGCCCAAGGGAAAGAATTCTTCTGGGGAAGGCAGGGTATACACCAAACTGTGATTCAAGAGCATAAACAAAATATTATGTTGAATAGAATCTGAGTTCTTGGAGTAGCAAATTCAGGCATAGCTAGGGAAGCCAGCAGAGTCAGGAAGCACATTCTACAAAGGGTAGTGGTAGGAATCAGTGAGATGACATTCATCTCATATAACTTCTCTACCTAAGACAACATTTTGAATTACTTGTCACATCTCTTTTTCTACTCTACTTGGAACCTATAGTTTTCTTCATTCCAAAAGGAACTGGACCAAGAAATCAAGAAGAAATATTAAAAAACTCGATGCAAATGTGAAACAAACTCTTGGTACCAAGTAGCCCTCTTCTGAAAAAGAACAAAGAGCTAAGGGAACCACCAAAAGCTGTAATCTTACATAAGCGCCCTTTGAGAAAGGAAGAGATGTTACCACCCCATCCAGTCTTCAAAGGCGACTCTGATAACACCTCATTAAAGTTAAAAATAATCCAATATATCAAGGGTCAAAAATCTGAGGTAGGGCTACTACTACAATTTCCCTAGGTACCCTATGTAACCCTCTATCACCCTGTTTAGACAGACTGAATTAACAAGTATTTGGGAAGAGAAACAGAATTTACAAATTGAAAGAGAGCTCAGAGGTTTAATCTCTTCCTCCCTGAAGAGGAATTGTCTCTATAATACCCTGAGTTTCACCCAAACCTTCCCTATCTGGTAAGTCACCCCACTTTACTATAGTATACAGAGTTCTAATGGTTAGGTTTTACTCATATTGACCTGAAACCTGCCTAAATGCAATCCCCAACTTCTCCACACTGTTCTTCATCATCTCTTGGAACAAGGAAAACAAGTCCAATTCTCCTTCCTCAAGACAGCCCTTTAAAGAGAGCAATTATGTAACCCCCCCTTCTCCAAGAAGCGTGCTCTTTTTCTAAGCTACAAATTTGTAGTTCAATTAAATGATCCAAATATAGCATGGTCTTCAGTTTTCTCTCCATACTGGTGGTCTTCCAGACCTGCTCCTGCTTCTTATCTCCAGCTTCTTCCTAAAATGAGGCTCCCAGTCCTGCCCTCACCAGCAGGTGTGCACTTAGCTGTGCACTAATCTCCTAGTATAATAGCATGGCAAACAGGTAAGTAGGAAAAACTTTTAAAAATCTAAAACCATGTCATTTGAAATCTGGACTACTAGACTTAATTAAAAGATTATCTATAAGACTTTAAGGTCCTTGAAGGGAGGGAACATGACTCAGCTACCCTTAATTCTCATTTAGTATAATTCTTTGCACATTTCTGGGAGTTTAGAGCCTATGATTTAGTCAGGGAGTCCCTTCTATTAGGCAATTACCGAATTAGAGTCACCTGGGGAACTGAGAGGTTAAGTGACTTGCCTGGCCTCACAGAGCCAGTATGTGACAGAGACAGTACCTGAACCCAGGTCTTCCTGGCTCAAGTTGGTCCTCCATGAATTATAACATGGAATCTCATAACAGGTATAGAGTTGGCATTTAATAAATGATGCTGAGCTCTTAATTCATAGACGGACCTGTTATTATATAGTAAGGGGATAGGGAAGAGGACAGTGGATTTAACCCAGTCTAGTTGATACAATCAGAGAAAAGGGCAGACAACAAGTAATGGTGTTAACCGGTTAAATTAAGTGCAAAAACATGTCTATATTCTTTTATCTTTTTATAAAGTGTAAACATTTTTCTCTGACTGAACAAAGTTTGGCAGTGGCTAGCAGAAGACTGGTCACAATCTTGGTAGCCTTTAAAAAGCTAAACCTACCAGTTAATGTAGTGCTGGTGAAGGGAAGAACATGAAGATATCACAAGAACAGGGATATCATGGCCCTGAAGTACTGGAATCATGAGCTGCCATGGCCAAATGAGCTCTCTGAAAGTGTGACTTGGTATTAGTGCGACTTGGTATTAGTGAACTCTAGGTTTGTGTCTGTTTTCTACCAATGTTCTAGTCTGGAAGACTGCACTCCACTTTATGCGGAAAAATATTTTGTAGCTACTGTTGCTACTATGCCATTTTAGTAATTCTCTTTGCTTTGGCTTATACTCATTAGCTGACTATTACAAGTAAACTCGCTGTTGGGGGCTTTTAACTCTAGTTTTAAAAGTGAAGACTCAAAGAGTACCTGTGGAACCTATGAAAGTAGTAGTCAGCCTCCTACCTCCCAAACTGCAAAAAACCATTAAGTGCCAACTTGGAGAAGTAGTCTTGTATCAATTAGCCAGTGTGAGTCAGAGGCAGTACTTGAACTCATATCTTTCTGACTCCTGAGATGGTCCTCTATGCACCACACCATGATGTGTTATACTATGCATGCGGTAGGTATTTAATAAACGCTGCTGAGCCTCTACGTAGAAGCATTTGTGCTTATGTTCACCTCCTACTTAGCCCCTTGGTTTTACCTCATGGTGAAGTAGCCCTCAGAGAGATGTAATTTATTTTATATCACTCTAAGACATATGGGTGGAAATTACAAGTAAATAAGGAGAATAATGCAAGGGAAGATTATCTATAAATCAGTGCTGTATAAAACAGGGATGGGTTGATCTGGAGGTCATGACTGCCTAATCAATTAAGTTCTCAAATGTGATCTCTGGTCAAAGGTGCTTAATGAGGGGATTCTTTGTGTGTATTCATCCTCTGTTGCCGAAGAAGACCATGCCATCAGAGAAATAATGAAGTGACTTGCACTTGACTTTGTTTTGAGTGAGGGAGGGCTGTGCAGGTCACCAGCCTCACTTCTCCAGAGTCATCTGAATCCAGTGACCAAATATTCATCAGGATGACTGGAGATGACCCAGGATGAGGCAATTGGGGTTAAGTGACTTGTCCAGGGTCACATAGCTACTGAGTGTCAAGTGCCTGAGGTGAGATTTGAACTCAGGTCCTCCTGACTCCTGACTCCTGCACTGGTGCTCCATCCACTGCACCACCTAGCTGTCCCAGTGACGGAATTCTAGTGCTTGACTGAAAGTGAGGATTAGATTACCTCTAAAAATACTTACAACTTTTATCACACTATGAACTCTTCTCTGGTCTTATTATAGGTTTGCTTAAATTCTTTCACAAATAAAGAAGATGATAATAATAAGAGACAAGAAGTTGCCTATGGTGCCATCTGCTTTCCATTAGGCTAGCGCAGAAGTACATCTAAATATGGTCATAGGGATAAACCCACCATACTAGGGATCACAGGATCAGAAGGCTAGAAGAAATCTTAAACATCATCTAGTCCATATACTGTCTGTTGCCAGGCTCATACATGAAGACTTTCCATTTGGTAAGCTCTGATGGAGTTGGTGCTCAGTTGGTACAATCTTTTGAGAACCCAGGACTTTTTTTTTAACTACACAATCAAAAAATGGTGGAAAATTAAAAGTAGGACTTTATGATTATGAATACCTGCGCTACTTTATTGTGCTAATCACAAGTATAAATAACTAAATCTGGGAACAGTAATTTCACTCATACAGTGCTGCTGTTTGAAGTAAGTATAGAAAGTCCTTATGATTCTCCATAGGCTTGACAGGCAAATTTCTGCACATGAGCCCCAACATAATCACTAAAGAAGAACCATTTTAAGCATGAAGATATGATTAGGAATGATGGGAAGCCATGATTCCTTTTTGGTAGAGTCTGGAAAGATATTCCTCAGGTATGGAATCACCTATATGCAAAAGAAGTGCTAGAAGTTTGGTTTTTTCCCCTTATGACAAAATCCAGAATGTAATCAATTAGCAATGGCTATAAGTGAACATTCTCTCTGTCCCTATGCTGAAATACTAAGTTGACTGCTCAATAATCAATCAAGCACATGAGAAATTACTTTTAAAAGATGCTCATGTTTATAACACAATGATTATATTAGGTCTTGGCAATAACAGACGAAGTATGTCAGATATTGGATATAAACACCTACCATGAATGAACATCATCTTAGGACAATCTTTTAGTACTAGATCTGTGATTCCACAGTTGGTCAATGTGATTCCAACAAGATTTTTGGATTTCAAGACAAGAACCTGTTGATAACGAAAAACAAAATTGATACAAAGCAAATTTAAATTCCAATTTATTTAGTATTTTTTTTAAATGCTATATTTCCTTATAACCCTACAATCACTTTTGTCTCTTCCCTTTTCTACCACATCCAAACAGTAGTCCATTTTTGTTGGTTCCACCACCAAAGTAACTACCCAGTGTTCTCCTTTCCAATACCATCGCCACAACTCTACTCCAGACCTTTATCTCTTATCAACTGGACTGTTTTAAAAGACTCCTAAAATGGTCTTCCTATAATCAGACTGTCCCATCTCTGATCACATTTTTTCAGAAAGCTTTCACAGTAATGTACTCCCTGATCACTGTGGGGGCCATCTCCAGTCATCTCAATCTATACCTTGCCACTGCCCCCTGATGGCTCCAGGGGACAAAATGAAGCTGGTTGACTTTGCACGGCCCTCCCTCACTTAAATCCAATTCACTTGCACAACATGGCATCAAGGACAAACAACAAGTGGTGAGTAGGAGGGAAATGCCCCACTGGGGACCCAACTCTCTAGTTCTAATTGGACAACATAGTTCCTCTTCAATCCTCTCCTTCCTCTCCCTCAGTCCACAAGTGGAATCATACCTTTACCTACAGGTATACCGCCCAAAGAAGATATCATGGGATTTACAGTCTAGATTGCCTTCTTAAGGACCATGCCTTAAACTCAAATCACTCCCGGCCCAAGCCCCACTTAGTCACTGTTTAGGCCCTGACTGGCTCAGAATGAATATAAATAGCAAATATTTCTCTTCTGGCCAGAAACCCTGAGGGTCTTACCCTCCCAGACTGATTTTTTTTTTTTGACTAGCTAAATGAAGCCATTTTTTGCTTCATTTCTTACCTAGCCTTAATCACTGAAAGGGCATTACCTCAGTCAAACTGAGACATAGGAAAGACCTTAGCTTAAAATGGCCAAGGTCTCCCACAGGGCCATCTTCAGTCGCCCTAATCCATAGCTTACCACTGGACCCAGATGACTCTGGAGAAGTGAGGCCCGAAACTCTGCACAGTCCTCCCTCACAAATCCAAATCACTTGTAAGTCATGGCATCACCTTCCTGATATCATAGTCCTCTTTGAGACAACCCTGATCACTGTCACTCCTCTACCTGAAAACCTACAGTGGCTTACCACTGCCTACAGATAAAGAATGAACTGATACTGGTATTCAATCAGCCCTCTACCAGCTGGCTCCAAACTATTTCTTATGAGTGTTTTCTCATTATTATTCTCCTTTTCTATATTTAAAGTTTAAAATTAAAAAGACTGTTATTCATTCCCTATTCTTATCTTTCTTTCTCTAGTCTATGTTCATGATATCCTCAATAACTGGAACAGAGCTCTCAACACCCATTTCAGTGCTGAAGTTCTTCCTTTCCTTCTTCAGGTGCTACACCTCCACTACAAATCCTTTCCTAAACTCCATCTTACTAACCATATTTCTGTACCTGGGAGTCATTAACCCTCCAGTAGAGGCCATGCTATATGTGAGAGTTTAACAAATACTTCAAAGCCCCATGACTTCATTAGTATGTTTACAACCTTCATTGACATGTATAATCCCCTCCATACCTACATGTGGTTTTTGTGATTTGCTGTGGCTGAAAAAAAAAATCACTACCCAATGGTCATCTTTCTAAGTAATAAGCCACTTTGAACTGAGACAGGCTAGTTTTAAAGTAACAGGTTCACAACCTATCACTGTGTCTACATTTCCAGTACCTTTCAGCTTGGTAGCAGCTGTCAGATTTTGCTTTTTATTTTAAGCCTTCAAGAACCCAGAGAAGAGTACTGGAGTAATAATTACATATAGGATAAATTATACTCAAAGAGCATTCAAAGTCCTCTACAATCTCTGATCCCAGGACTACAAATATAGCACTCTTTCTACTACATTACACACATTTTCTCTGCAAGACAAAGAAATGATAAAGATATGTTCTCATCAGTGTGCAAAGTAACTAAATTTCTTCTGTACAGGAAAAAAAAAATTGATTGCTTTAAGCCAAAAAAGGAAAAGGATGTCACCTGCACATGATCATCCTCAATAACAGGATCGCTGGTGCTCGTGGACTTATCAGCTGTCCTTTTCCGCTTCATTGCATGACGTGGCTTTGGTTTGGCAACCTCTGCTGGGGAAGGAAAAAAATAATACATTTCAGTGTCTCTTCTTTCTCTCCCTTGATGACCTCATCCATTCCTATATCTTCAATGACCACATCCAAGCAGATAATTCTCCACTAGATAGATCTATACCCAACCAGACTTCTGGACCTGAAATTCTACCTACAAAAGCTACTGACACTTTAAATTCAAAATTTCTAAAACTGAACTTATTGTCTTCCTCTCCACCAATCTATTTTTTCTTCCTGATTAATAATACCACCATTCTTCTAGTTATTTATATTCCAAACTTTGGGACCACTGCAATCCTTCTTTTCCCCAATCTTTCATACTTTCAAAGAACCTTAGAGCTGAAAGGGACTTTAGAGCTCATATAATTCAAACACTCATCTGATGTAAGGAATACCTTCCATAAGACCTCAGAGTTGAAGATACAGAATGAGAAGGAAGGTAGATAATGCACTACAAAGAAGTAACGTAGACAAAAGAACAAGGAAAAAGTACTGTTTATGAAAACTAGGTGATGAGAAAGTTTTAAGGAGAGGGGAGTGGTCAACTATATTAAAAGTTGCTGGAGGATTCAAATATGTGGACTAAGTCAAATAGACTTAAAAATTAAGAGACTGTTTATAATCTTAAAGAGAGTAGTTTCAGTGGAGAAGTAGGATTGGAAACCAAACTGTAAAGGGTTGAGAAATGAGAGATGAGGTGAAGTAATATGGGTTAAGTGATTCTTTTAAGAAGTATAGCTGCAAAAAGGAGAAGAGCTATAGGATGACAGTTTTATGGGGAGGCCTGGACATACATGTAATACAGCAGAGAATGAACCAGTAAATAATGGAGAGGTAGGGAGGAGACAGCAGGAAATCTCCCAGAGGAGACTAAAGGGGACTGCATCAAGAATGAGAATAGAAGGGCTAGTCTTGGCAAGATGAGCTACCTCTTATTTAGAGGCTGTGAAACAGGGCACAAGATAGCATGGTAGATGGTCTCTATTTTCTTAACTGCAGGTAACTGTACAATTCTAACTTTTTTGTTTTTAGCTTAACTCTCCCCTCCCCTGCCTCCCCTTCCATCCTACCCCATTTCTGCAACCCCCACCTCCCACCTTGGATAATGGAGTATCATTCAAATAGTCACCAACTTCTATGGATTCTTATTTTGCAAACTTTCATTCTCCTTGGGTTAGCTACAAGTCAACAACTACAATCCCTCCAGTGACTGCTAGGCTTGTCTGCCCTGCTACTGAATTCTAAGGACTACCCAGTCTTTCTTTTTGCCCTACTTCTACAGTCACTAGACCAATCACTACCTGATCTGGTAGAACCTAGGGCCTTGCCAATTACCCCAATTCTAAATCCTCAGGTCACCTGATCACCCAAATCATCACTATCCATCCCAATGCTAAACCCCCAGGACCCCTGGGTCTTGCCATCTTTTGCTCCATAGCATTCTTATGACTTCTGGTCTTTTCCATTCACTCTGCTGTCTTTTATGTGTTGTCTCTCCTACATGGAATGTGAGCTTGAGAATAGGGGCTGTCTCGTTTTTTCTATTGCAAAAATTGTGTCCCCAGATCTAGGCAAACAGTTAAGTGCTTAACAAATATTTTAAAAATTCATTTGCCTTTATTTTGCCAGTGATAATCACTTCATCCAAACTTACTCTAACATCTGTATAACTAGTCTTTTGCCTTAAGCGTCCTTCCTTTCCATTTAAGCCACAAACTGCTGCCAGATTAAATTCAATACCTTCCACCACATGGCCTCTACCTTTCCAACTCTAACTCCTGTTGCTCACAACTTTCACATTATTTTTCTATACACTATGCCACATACTGGCTGAATTTGGAGTTAGAGCACCTGGTTTCAAATCCTGCCTCTGTCACAACCTCTGTGACCTTTCGCAAGTCACTTAAACTTGTGGGTCCATTTCCTCATCTGGAAAATGAAGGGATAGATGGCCTCCTTTCATTTCTAATTCTATGATTCTATGGTGGTATTTGTCACTTGAATACATTTTGTATTTTTCTACTTCTATGCTTCAGTTTGCAGTTCCCTATCCCTTAATGCCTCAATTTCCTTATTTACAAAAGAAAAAGGTTGAACTAAGTGATTTTAATTTCCTCCAGGCCTCTGAGTCTTTGAAACTATGACTAATTATGACTCCCTACCAGGGAAAGAACTGAGTTCTTTCCTAATTACCTAATAACAATTTCAATTGCTATAGGATTTAAAGATTATCAAGTTCTCTCTTTACAATACACCCAGTAAGAACAGGTGAATCAACTGTTATGCTCTGAGAATAGAGGTGAAGTGACTTTGCCCAGAGTGGGGACTCTGACCCAAATCTTTTGACTTCCAATATTCCATTATACTGTGATGTTAGGCCCTAATTCTCCAAAGCAGAAGATGACACTGCCAGAACATTACCTTTAAAAAGGATGAGAAAAAGGCCATTTCTCCTTTCAGAGGCTATTCCTTTCAATCTGAATAGTAGTAGTAGAGTCAGATTATTCTGTAGTAGAGCCAGATTATTTTTTAAAAAGTAACTAGTACCCTAGGAAACTTATATTTGAGCTTAATTTTCTTAAGGGAACCCTGTGCCTGCAGAGAAACAAAATAAAGTGGATCTAAATTTTGTGTAATTATAGAAATAGTATAGTACAGTGGAAAGAAAATTGGATTTGGAACCAAAGAACCTGGGTTTTAATTCTCCCTCTACTACTTAGTACCTGTATGACCTTGGCAAGCCTCATGACATCTTTTGGCCAGTTTCCTTACCTGTAAAGTGAAAAGGATGGACTGGTTGACCCCTAGGGTTCATTCTAGGTTCTAAATCATACATTCCTATGAAAGAAGCTGTCAACACAAAATCTGTCCCATTTCAATCCCAAGAAGAGTTTTATTCAATTAAAAGTTAAGGTCAAGAACTGTCAATATTTTTTTGCAGTAAAGCTGGAATTTCATAAATCTAGAATAGAAAGAAGTTACTTGCCCAAAGTCCTAAGAGTCAGTAAATACTAGGAGTCTCTTATTCATGGTTCTTTCTACTAAGCCATCTTCCTAGCAAAAGTTACTAAATAAAACTTCCAGGTTTTATTTCTGCATGTTGTTAGTTTACCCATTGTCTTGACTAAAACGATCAGAAGTTTTCCAGTGACTTGCTGTTGCCAATCTGGCGGTAAAGTTTAAACTCCTTAACCTGATATTCAAGGTTTTAAACAAATTAAACTGGTGCCACCATTCCTTTAGGTAGGCTTGTTCCACAGTATTCTCTTCTATGTATCTTATGATCTTGCCTAATTGGTCTGCTGGCTGCTCCCATATCCACCTCCAGGTTTTAGTTCATGCTATATCATTAAGACTATGAACTCCTTGAGAGCAGGGACTGGTTTTTGCCCTTTTTTGTATCCTCAGTGCATAGCAGAATGCCTGGCACATAGTAGGCACTTAAGAAATAATTGTTGACTTGACTACTGCTTTAATTCCCTATCCTTTCTACCTTTTAAAATTCAATGTGAACGCTATTTCCTTGATGGAACTTTCCCTGACTCTCCCAGTTACTTATGATCCTTTCCTCATCAGAGCCCATTAGAATAATTTAGTTGCACCTCACTTTTGTAGTTACAATACTTAGGATTTCATATTTTAGTTATCTGTGTGTCATATCCCCTAGCAGAATTTAAGTTCTATTGTGGAATTTTATATTGCGTTCAGTGCCGAGCATAGCAGGTATTTAATAAATGTCTACTGATAAAATACAATTCAAAATAGTTTAATACTTATATATGTTATTTCCAACTTTACTCACCTGAAATTTCTTTCCCAAGTTACCAATGATCTCTTAACTGCCAAATTCAGTGGTCTTTTCTCAATCTTCATCTTTCTTGACCTTTCTGAGGCATTTGACACTATGGACCACTCTCTCCTCTATGGGTTTTTGTATTTGATTTTCCTCCTACCTGTCCAACAGCTTCTTCTCCATTTATTTTCCTGTATTATCATTCATGTCTTGGCCTCTAATAGTGGGGATAAGCTCTGTGCAAGATAGTTCTCATATAAGAACATGAGTGCCTTGAGGGCAGGAACTGTTTTTCTTTTCCTACATCCCTAAGAGCTTAGCATAGTACACAGATAGTGCTTTAACAGCTGCTTTGTGATTAGTGACCTCATCAGCTCCTACAGGTCCAATGACTTCTATTATGCAAATTTGTCTCAGATTTCTATTTGGCCCTCATTTCTCTCGAGCTCCAGTTCCACACTACCAACTCTGAGACATTTCCAAGTGGATGTTCCATAGGATCTCAAACTTAGCACATCTAAAACAGAACTCATCATCTTTTCCCCACAACTCACCCCTCTTCTAAACTTCTCTTTTGTCTTTCAAGGATACCAACATTCTTCTAGTTACCTAAGTTGGTAAGAGCTGAGTCCACATTTCCAATCAGTACTAAATCTTTCCATTTTTACCTCAACATCTCACATCCATTTCTTTCTATCCACAACCACCACTCTAATCCAGGCTTTCATCAACTCTTACCTAAATTGCTATATTCATTGTTCTTGTCACAACTCTCACTTCCCTCCCCAATTCATCACACACACATTTGTCAAAATGATATTCCTAAAGCAGAATCTGGCTACTATCACTCCAGTGGCTTCCTATTACTTTTAGGATCAATTTCTAACTCCTCTGTTTGACATTTCAAATCCTTCCCAATATGGCCACAACCTACATTTCCAGGCTTAATATAGACTGCTTCCCTTCACAAACACTATGAGCTGGTTACATTAGGAAAAAGGAATAAACCACAATTCACAAGGAAACCAAGAAAGACATAACACGTTAAGTTTTAAAGTACCATTTAGTTTGATGCAACCGTACCATATGATGAGATTATATATAACTAGATTCCACAGAATCTGAGAGGTGGAATTCGAGTTGTTTGAGGTCATCAAGTCCTATTTCCTTTACACAAAAAATGTGCAGTTCCGTAGATGATCCAGAATTGGGTAGTATCTCTGTGTTCGTCCTTTTTTGCCTAAGAAGACCATGCCATCAGAGAAATAGTGACATGACTTGCACTTGACTTTGTTTTTTTGAGTGAGGGAGGGCTGTGCAGGTCACCAGCCTCACTGCTCCTCTACAGCCATCTGAATCCAGTGACCAGATATTCATCAGGATGACTGGAGATGACCCAGGATGAGGCAATTGGGGTTAAGTAACTTGCCCAAGGTCACACAGCTAGTGAGTGTCAAGTGTCTGAGGTGAGATTTGAACTCAGGTCCTCCTGACTCTTGCACTGGTGCTCTATCTACTGCACTATCTAGCTGCCCCGGGTGTATCTGAGAGATGAACAAAATATCATTCTTTGACCACTGAGCTCACAGGTCCATAAGAATGATCAAGAGGAATAAGTTTCTATGTTGTTGTAATTACTCAGTTTTTTTAAGTTGGACTAAATGTAATAACCTTCAAATACGACTTGATTATACGGTTACTTAAGATGATAAGAGGGAAAAAAAAGATAACTGTCCTTATTTACTAGGGCCAGATTCAGTATAAAAATGGATGTCTTAGTAAAAGAGAAGATCCCAAATTCCAGTCTTTTCTTATCAAAGCAGTAACTTCCTGTAGTGGAAGGGAGAAATCTTTTTCTTTTTTTACATGCCCTACAGTACCTCCAAATATTTTCTCAAACCCACCCAGTCTAGTTTTTATCGTATGCTAATATCCTTCACTTCTTTAGTATACTTTCCATTCTCCCATTGCGGTCCTGCCCTCTCCAGTCTCCCTCTTAGCTCACTCTATTCAATTCTGAAGTGGACTTCCAAACCCCAATTTTATCTGAAGTCTCTCCCTTTCTTCAGGACCCAGGTCTATGTTACTTACTTTTCTATCCTCCAGTTTCTTCTTGTACACTGCCTAGCTGGTCCTCCTGTTTATATCTTCCTTTCCCTTACACTAGTTACGCATCTACATTTTCTGCTTATGTTAGATTATGGGCTCTGTGTCTTTGCATCCTCAATAGCAACACTCACAATTATAGATCTCATTTACATAGTACTTTAAAGATTCCAAAACACTTTTAAATGTTATTTTATAGAGGAATCCTGGTATAATAGTGTGTTGGAGTTACCGAACACCTGGGTTCAAAATCCTGCCTCACACCAGCTTCTGGGAGTCACAATCTCTCTGTGTCTCAGCTTCCTCCCCTCTAAAATGAAAAGGTTGGACTACGTGGCTTCGTAAGATCCCTTTCAGTGCTATTTTTGTGATCCAATGACGGAACAAACCTGTGAAATAAACTCTACGCATACTATACCCATTTAACACATGAGGAAACAGGCTTAGGGAAGTTAAGTGATTTGCTCATGGCTATACAGCTCCTAAGCATCAGAGGCAGAATGTGAACTCAAGTCTTTCAGACTGCAAAGCCAGCAACTTTTCTTTTACACAATGGAGCCTTCCAAGTATCTTGCATTACAGATGCTTAATAAATATTTAATGATGGAATGCTTTAGTATGGAACATATGGACAGCTTTCTTCTGAAAGTCTTAGTTGAATAGCCATTCCATCCCCCTCAACATTTGGATAATGACATTCCCTAATTCATAAGCAGTGAAAGAATTTTTTTTATTCTCATCATTTTTAGAAAGGGAGGGGCAGTTTATCTTAGATATTCAAGGAACCAAACAATGATTTGGCCAAGTTCTGTGATGATATTTAAAAATCTATGGTTGAAAGCCTTCTTAGAAGCAGTAAAAGGGATTCCAGATTAACATGGAAGTGATCATCTTGGACTAATGAATGTGTGTAAGCCATCATCCAAACCTAAGGTCTAGATGCCTCTGCAAGAGATTCTTGATATAAAATTCTTGTTGTTATTCACTAATACTGCTTTTTTTGGGGGGGAGGGGGATGAATGAAGGAAAAAACACCTACAGTGCCCAATATGAGCAGAGAGGGGTGGAGTAGATAGAGAACTCATCTCTGAGTCAGAAAGACCTGACCTTAGTCCTGCCCTGAAATATTGTGAGGTTTAGGAACCTTGGGCAAGTCAGTGAAGCTCCCGCTGGCCCAGGCAGCAACCTTTTTGAAAGGATTCCAAGTTGCAGAGAAAGTGCAAAATTGCAGTAGTAGAGGAACTTTCTCAATGAAAGCAGATGAAAGCACAGATCTGGTAGAAAAAAAAAGAGGTTGGGGGGGGGGTTTCCTATATAAATGAGTATGTAGTGTGAGAAATTCTGTAATATAAATTGAGGCTCATTAATTTTATCTAAAAATTTAATTTCTCTAATATAACGGAAAAATGTTTTTAAAATGTACAAATATTTTAAAATATCATTTTTCTGTTCAAAAAATGTTCATCTTCCATTCTAGAAATTGGATACTAGTAAATATTTCAAACAAAAGGGTCTACTTTGGCAGAGTTACAGTCCCATCTTGTGGCTGTTTAGGATATCGCTCCTGAAGACCATGAAACCCTGGGTACTTGGCTGGGTTCCCAACAAGATCACGGGCATGAATGTGTTTTAGGGTCAAGAAGAATTAAAGGAAAGTGAAATGAATTCATCCTACACTCTATGAATTATAGTAGAGGCCTTAAAGGTCTAGTGCTTTCAACCTAGCATAAGAATTGTGCCTATAATGTCCCTTCAAGAGGCAACATGGCAGAAGCACTCAGGGCTCTTGGCCTTTTGTGTGTCATGAACTACTCTGGATTCTGGGAAGCCAACTGGCCCCTTCTTGGAATAACATTTTTAAATGCATAAAACTGGCTACAAAGGAAGCCAATTAAATAGAAATAAAGATATTAAACTAGTTAAAAATCAAAAACAAGTTCATGTATTCTAGGTTAAGAACTCCTAGCCCAAGGAAAAAGTCCTAAACTATAAGATCAGAAGTTCAGATCCTTGTTCTGTCACACCTCAGTTGTATGAACTTGGTGCAAGTCGCTCATTTCTCTGAGTCTCAGACTCCTCATGGAGACAGTAATAACTGTAATACCTCCTCTCAAAGTCCTTAAGGGAAAATCATGTTGTAAAGTGCTATAAGCATGGGAGTTATTTTATAAGTTGTTATTCAATTTTTAGTTGACAAGGGAACACAACCCTCCCACTGTTTTAATTACAAGAAATTTTTTTCTTGTTTTTGAAGCCACAGGCTTATAGGTCCTTTTAGATTCATGTCTTCAGTCCAAATACCCCAGCAGCTTCTTCAGCTATTCTTCTTATGACCTAGTTTCTAGATGTTTCATCCTCATTATCGTTCTGTCTTCTACCTCTTTCCTTAACCTTAAAAAGAATATTCTATTTTATATTATTATATATTCTATATTATATTATAGCCAACTAAAGTACCTAAAGATATTTACTAAAAAAAATTATATTATGTTCTTAATCTTAAAATTTTCGTGCTGATATTTTATACTTCACTAAATAGTGCAAACTGGATTGTTATGTGTGTGTGTGTTTGTGTACGTATATAACCTTCAACTGAAACATGGTTCCACATTCCTGCTTTAAAGGAAAAAAACAAGGCAAGTTAGAATCTTATCCCTGGAAGGGAACTTAAAGGTCCCTACTCCAACTATTACTACAGAAACCACTTTGGGATTAGCCAAGATTGGCACAAAAACTTTCAAATATTATTTTCTCACATGTCAGCACTATAACAAAGAAACCAACAAAATTACTGACTTTGGGTCTTTGGAGGTCAAGGTGACTCCTCAGTGCTTATTGTAGTCATATTGTACCAACTTTAGGATTTCTAATGGAACTGAGGCCTCTTACAACAAATTCATCTATATCTGCCCCAAGAAATCATAAATAAATGGTAAGGTACATAAAGATGGAGCAGGGCTTATATTATACATAGGTAGGATTCTCCCTACTTCCCAACCACAGAAAACAGATGTTTTTATTTTATAAAGGAATGGGAATCTAGGATCTTCTTGGCTTTTACAATGTAACTAAGTCACTGATTAGCACTGCCAGATGATCCTGTTTTTATTCCAGAAATTTAAATGGCCCTCATTTCTTGTTGGCGCTCCACGGTCAAGTTTCACTTGAAAAAAAAAAAAATTGCATTCATTAGTCCAAATTGCTCAATCTGAAACAATGGGCACTTCTCAAGACAGAAGCCAAAAGTAAAACAGGTTACTATTCCTTACTTTTTCCCTCCTTCAAACTTTTTGCTGGTTTCCTGTTGCATTTAAAGATGATAACTGGCATGAAGTGTTTTAATCTCATTTGAAGGTAGATACTATTATTAACCTCATTTTACAGGAAAACAGTGGCTGAAAGGCTAGTGAATTGCCCAGGAGCACACAGTAAGTACACACTTACACTTCTTGTAAGTAAATGAGGCCAGATTTGAACTCAAGTATTTCTGGCTCCAAGTCCAACGATATATACTGTGCCATCTAGCTGTCTCCATACCCCATGGGATTTCCCAGTAGACTGTGAAACCTCATAAAGAAGATTCTCAACTATTGATGACATATTTGCCAGTCATCCTGACTGAAGGAGAAACAGCTTTTTAAGAAAACATGACACAGTGGAACCAATGACCCTGTCACGGGTAAGAGCATTTTAACTTTTCACAAAGCAAAACCACCACACAATTAGAACAGATTTAATGTTTTAGAAGGCCTGAAACAACTACAAAGATGTCTGGTTTTCACTGCAGGGGATCAAGGGTAAAAAGAGAAGCCTACATTGTACAAGAGAAAGTTCATTCCTTGATTAATTTAGATTTCTCTTCTAAAAAGCCTTGCAAAACTGATCAGCAAATAAGGTCCTAATTTCTTTTAAAGGCTATATAGTTAATACTGTAGAGTCACATTGTGCTACAACTAGAAGACAGTTCATAAATCATCTAGTCCAACCTTCTTGGTTGACAGAAGAACAAAAAGGATCTGACCAAGGTCATTAAGCTAGTAAATAGCATCATGACATTCCAACTCAAGCCTTCTGATTCCAATCAAAAGAACTCTTCCCACTACAATATACTATGTTTCTCCCAAATAATAAAAATAAGTTTCCCCCAATTTAAAGATGAAGGAACAAGTTTAAAAGTTTAAATGATTTAGGTAAGATTATAAAGTTTCTAAAATGGTAAAGGCTGTAACTCGAAGCGACATCTTCTGACCAAATCCACTGCTCTTTCCCTTATGAGTTATTCATAAATTTAGAGCTCTGCTGCCTATATAGTCATGGGTGCAAATGGTTATTTCTATAGCATTTTAAAGCATTAAGAATGTTTTAGGAGTTTTTCCTTATAAATAAGAGTCAATACCTAGTCACTGCTCTGAAAACTTTAAAGTGCTATGCAAATAAACTACTGTGATATTTGACTTCAGAAAATAGTTTAACCTTTACTGTGACTAGTGAAAGAGGAGACATGGGACAGGTCAAAACACAAAAGCAAGGTTGTTTTTTTCCATTAATTATTTACTTGAAAATACAGGCATTCATAGGGGAGAAGGGAAGAGGAAGCTTTATCCACATTAAAACGTATAAGAAACAAACCTGAACACACAATTGGTCAATGAAGCATATTAGAGTACTGGATTTACAGCCAGAGAATCTGGGGCTTGAGGTCTGTCACCATTTGCTAGCTGCGTGATTGGAGGCAAACCATTTAACCTCTCCAATCCTCAGTTTCCTCACTTGTAAAATGTATATAATATTTTAGCATCTATATAAGTCTTCTACAATAAAAGTATTTTACAAATGTAAAAAATATTAATAATGATACTAATAACATAGAAGAAATAATTTATTCTCAAAGCAATGAGATATGGTGAATTGATATTAGGAATTTCAAGGTCCCTAAATGAAAAGCAATATATTTTAACATGAACATAAAAAAGTATATGCTACAGTCAAGAATAATTAGCATGTTCATTATTCAGTTAGAGATCTGCTTACAATTCCACTGTAAAAGATCACGATATAAGAGATGACTTGATTAGAACCATAAATCAAAAAAAAAAAAATACTGACAAGGTAGATATTGCTGCTTAAATTCAAATGTGCTTTCATTTAGTAACAGGCATTAGTGATTCTAAAGATCATGTTCATTCTAAGTCAGTGTTAACAACAGAAATATAAACAGGGCCCTGAATCACCTATAAGTTGGTAAGTCTCTGATGGCAGACATTATACTGTATTGTTTCCATCAGGAAAACAGTACAGTAAAAAAGCTGTAGACTTCAGATGTAGATTCCAGTTCTAGCTTTGCCATTTAGTCATTTAAACTACTCTGAGCCAATTTCCTCCCCTGAAAAGTAAGGATAAAAATTCTTCACCTGTCTCTCTCTCTCTCAGGTTTTCATTTTTAATGAGCACTAAATAAGATAAGATATAAAGAACACTTCACAGCTGTAAAGGGTTATGGAAATATGAGCCACTGTTACTATATAAAATAAAAATTTAACCACTAGCCCAGCTAGTTCATCACCTACCATGGCACCCTTAGCAAATCAAGAGTTAAATATCCGTCTGTCTGTCTATCTATATCATATACATACATACCATATATATATCAGCAAACATACAACATGTGTGGAGAAAAAAACGTTGATATGTGAACACCCTAATCTTTCTTGGGCCCCCAAAAAGGAAATATGGGCTATAGGGGATAAGGAAAGAAGAACATATAAGTACTTGTGAAGGTGAACGAAGGGGTCATATACAATTTCTTCAAATTGCAACTGATTCTGAATACCACTGCAAAATGTAATTTCTTTAATGAATATAGATATGACCTTGTCCAATCCCTAGTCATAATCCTTCAATGCCTCCCCAGTTTTGAACTATGTAATGTTTCGTCTCCTTAGCTTGGTATTCAAAGCCTTTTGTGACCTGACTCTATCCTGACCCTATTCCTTCTTTATACTGTATTATCTCACTCCATAAACTCTATGCTTCTGCCTAACAGGACTACATTTTTGACCATGACCTTCTTTATGCCATTTACTAATGCCTTGAATACCTTTTCTTTCATGTCTTCACTAAATTCTTATCAAATCTTTAAAAGCCACTTGACCTTCGGGAAGCCCTCCATGTTGGCAATGACTTCTCTTTTCCAGCCTCTTTCCGCCCTTCCTGTCCTCTCTCCATTCCTACTCCCACCCACTCCCTATCCTTTGCCAAGATCCCTGAATTTCATGCAGCACCTTAGATTTTTCTAATACATTTATTATTGACTAAGCATTGTAGTTAACCATATATTTGTAATAGTCTCAACAGACAATGAGCTCCATGAAATCAGGGTCTTATGTGACAGTTCTGGGCAACAGTGCTTAAAATTTCTTTTTTTTGAATTAGAAGATGCAGCCCTGAGATCTACCTCAGGGTTCTATACACAGTATGAATTTGATAAATATCTGCTGAAATAGGTTTTTTCTAGGCTAATGCCCAGCTACTACTTGTGCCCATGTGATGAGTTTAAGTGAGATCTTTCTTCAAAGTTTAACTTTTAATTATTTAAGTTCTTTATGTCAACAAATTTGCAAATACTTTCACTGACTCATTAAGTACTTTATCACAAGATCCAAGGCATCTTGAATTAAGAAAAATGGTCAGAAATAATCTTTCGCAATCCACTCATTTTAAAGAAAATGGAAGACCACAGAAGAAAAATGACTTGTCAAGGGTCCCAGAGGTACTAAGTGGGTTGGGATTTGCACAAAGGCTCTCTGACTATACCACAATCCTCATACAATCTCAGATCCTTATACTTCAAAATATGACAATTAAATTTAATTTGCCAAAGTTGCTTGTGCCAGATGCCAGAAAACTTATGAAAACCAACGAATGAAATGACAACCTTTACCAAGTCTGCAGTAGATGCTGGGAACAGAACCATACCTGACTCAGATACCAGTGGAACATGGGAAAGTTTGCTCCTGGCTCTTGTTAGAGGTCTTCGAGGGTAGTCTTCATTGTATTCCATTTCAAAATTCTCAGATTGGGAGCTTCCTCTCCTGTCATCCCCTGTGGCCCCATAGACATTCCCATTAGTCCTCTCGTCATTGGCTGGGCTTCGAGACCCACCACGTGGGAGAGTCCTAAAAGAGAATTCTGATCCTATGCCACTGGGACCATTTACAACACAGGCTCTGCTGGTAGAAGGGCGTTCCTCATCAGAATATCTGCTAGTTCTGCTTTGTGGTCCCTGAGACCTACTGCAGGAGCACCTGGAGGAAACTGAGTTTTCTCTATCAACGGCCCCTGGACCCTCAGTCTTACAAGGAGAGCAGACACATGGCTGGGATGGGTCTGGGGCTGGGGTACTGGGCTCACCAGAGTTGCCAGTCACGGTCCTTACAAAGTCAGGGCTTTGAGGAGCAGCATTGCATGAGGGGGAGTTGCCCACAGAGCCTGGGCTATTGCCACAATTGGGATAAACATCTTTGCTTTTCTTCTTCTCAGGCATGTCGCTTGCTGCTTTCATATCTGCTTTGATCTGTTCACTTGTGACCTGGCAACCTTTCTCACAGCTATTTTCCTCAATGGAGGATGACTTCAACTGGCCCATTTGATGGGAGGAGATGCATCTCTTTCGAAGTGGTGTCTTGCCTTTTCCACTCACTGATTACAGGAAAAGAAATATTCAGTTAGGATTCTGAATACCTGTCATAAGAAAAAGGGACTCTTCTTCAATGTATACTGTCTACTTTAGTTCCCTCCTTTCTAATCACACTGAAACAATCCTAGTTGAGTCTATCATTAGAAGACAGCTAGGTGGGGCCATAGTGCACAGAGTTCTGGGTCTAGAGTCAGGAAGATCCAAGTTCAAATATGACCTCAGCCCTTTAATCTATTTGCTTTGGTTTCCTCAATGGCAAAATGGGGATAATAAGAACACCTACCTTGCAAGGGTGTTATGAGGTTTAAATGAGATTATATTTATAAAATGTTTAGATCACTGCATGGTAAAAACTAGACTCTAGATAAATGCTTACTGACTTCCCCTTCCCTTCATTAGTATTGCACTTGTTGCCTAACAGATCTTTTTGCCTCCCCCACCCCTACCCTCTCAATCACTCCTCTCACCCAATCCTTCCTTCATATCAGAATTGTCTTTTTTATGCAGATATCTACTCGTGACATTTCTCCACTCAAAAATCTTCAATGGTTTCTTACCACCTACTGGATAAAGTGCAGATTCTTCTGCCTGCCACTGGCATAGCACTCCACAATCTGGGGCTGGTCTCTACTTTTCTAGCCCTATCTGAGGTCGGATTTAATTCTCTCCATGCTGCACCCAAGCTGATCATACTAGACTCTGTCTCTGATTCCTTGTTCCCCAAATGTGCCTCCATGTCTTTGCTTACATATTTCTATTCCTGGAATATACCTCTTTACCTTCACCATCTGCTGAATGCCTAGTCTATCTTTAAAGGGCCAACTCAAAAAAAGAATCCTCTGGGAAGCCTTTTGATTTCTCTGGTCAGAAATGAGCTTAATATTCCAATCTGACATAGTACTTATGTCTGCTGAATGAATGAGCAACAAGAAGCATCTGGGTCTAGTGTGGATGAGACAGTATAGAAGGGTGTCAGGCAATCTGGTTTTTATCTAAGTTTCATTAACTGACTAGAGGAATGTATTCTAGTTACCTAAGTTTTATAAACCACAGTTTTAGCTCATTAGGACCTCTCAGAGCTTATCTTACGATCTGCTGGCACAGCTTTAAGCTTTAACCATAAAGTGTCAGAAGATTATTTTAGTGGAAGACTACAAACATTACCTATGGATTAATTCAGGCCAAATTTCCTAGTAAAGACAGTAACACAAATATGTGAGCTGGCCATTCACCTGGGAGTTGTCTGGATTCTACTGGCTCTCTGATTTTGTCTTCTTTGTCAGAATAGTTCTGAGAACTATTCTTAGCAATGCAGTTTCCAGGGGCTCCCATATTCTCTTCCTCATCTTCGCTGTCTGAATCGTGCACAGTAATAGGTGTTGCTTTTGCAGTAGACTGAAGACCACTGGGTCCTAAAAGAAAAAGCAAAGGCCAAGCATTTTACCATGGTGCAAGGAAGCTAGTCTAAGAAAAGCTGTTTTTTAGTTATGGGTTTAGTAATATGAATTAGGGAACAGCCTGGCATCTCTTTACCAATCTTTTAGCCAAAAGGTTTAACAGGCAGCATGGTGTAATGGAAAGACTGCTAAACTTGTACAGGCTCCAATATTTGGTAGGAGAATGGAACGAAAAGGCATTATTATTAAAATTATTATTCTTGCTATTAACAATAGCACAGTTATATAGTTTTATGGTCTACAAATATCCTTCCTCATAACAATTCTGCAAGGCAGGCAGGGCAAGATTATGTTCCCATTTCATAAATGAGAAGAAATTAGCCAAAAGAGGATAAGATACTTGACCAAGGCACCATACCTAACAGGTAGCAGAACAACAATTTAAACCCAGGTCTTCCAATTACAAATCCAGTGCTCTTTCCTGTACACCAGAGTCACCAAAAACATCTCAACAAGACATTCTAAACATTTATTCAAATTTAGCAACATATTTGAAGACCTATTATATTATGACAATAGTCAGCATGGAAAGGGAAGAGAAATGGAGGCCATTCATTCCAATGCTGACTATAAACTGGGAAAAAACTAAAAAAGAAAAGCAGCAACAGGTTTCAGTTTGAAGAGATCATAGTAATTATACATTCAGTGGCTATAGGCCAACAGATTTAGTAGCCACTCACAGCAACATTTCACTGTTATCAATGGCAACTAAAATCTATTTGTCAGGGACTAGCAATAAGGGGGGGGAGACAATGGGACAATGGGATTACCTGCTTGTTCTTCATCAACCTCCATGGGAAAAACAGGCTGGTTGTGGGTTGGGCCTTCATTTCTACTCTCTCCATCTTCCTGAGGCACTTCTTCCATCTCATTCAATGCTAAAAAGAGGGACAAAGTTAAAGGGGGATCAAGGGAATATGAAAAAATATGGGGCAAATATTTAAGTACTATAACAAATCATACCATCAATCCTGAAAAACTCTCAGTTCCATATTGTTCATTATAGAAGAGGGATTAGACCTGTGTGGCTTATCACCCAGAGGACAAAAGAGGAAAAATTGCAGAGGGGCAGATTTCTGGTTTGTTATAAGAAAAAAGTTCCTAATAATTAGAGTTGACCCAAAATGGAATGGAATGTCTTTAGAATATGGTGAGAGAGCCTATCCTTGTAGGTCTTCAAGCTGAGGTTAGGTGACTATTTGAAGGGAATATTGGGGGGAGAAATGAACTCCTATTCAGAGGCTAGATGAAGGACTCCTAGAAGGTCACTTTCAACTACAACTGTGTGATTCTGGCAGGGAATACAGTTTGTACCACATGTGAGATGGTCAAGTGACACAAGGTCCAGAATGTTTCTTGTAGATGGGAGGTTGGTACAAAGATGACTTCACTGTTATCCAGAGACAATCTCAGCAAAGACAGACAGGTGAAAGAGTACTTGATAACAAAGTCAGGGATGGATTTCTAAAGAAAGCTGGCTGGCAGAAGAATAGAAAGAAACAATTTTAGGCACCAGTTGCACAAGTCACACTTTCTTCCAAACCTGACCCATAAATCCCATCTTCTTCCTTTACCACTCATTAAAATCATCTATGAATAGCACTGTGGAGTAATCCTAATATGATATTATAGGATATGATTTAGAGATGGAGGTGGCCTCAAAAATCTTCTAACCCAATATCTTCACTTTAAAGATCAGAAAGAGTACCAGAGAAGTAACATGACTAAGGCCATGTGGGTAGTTAAGTAACTAAGCCAGAGTTTGAATAGAGGACTTATGACTGTAAATCTAGGAATCAAGTCATTATTCCTTAATGTCTCTTAATAACCATGGAGCCAGTGGTGGTTAGAGGTATTTGGGCAGTCAGGAGGGGCTGAAGGTATGCATACAAACTCAACCAGAAAAGAGAGAGAGAGAGAGAGAGAGAGAGTGTGTGTGTGTGTGTGTGTGTGTGTGTGTGTGTGTGTGTATACACACACACACACACACACACACACACACTAAATGGGCCACTATGCTTTACCATTACTGCCATCTAGAGTTGGGAAACGAAAATAGCATAATGCAGGAGTTTTCAAAAGCCTTAGAGAAGTTTTAGGGGCATCTCTCATGTGGTTGACAAAATTAATAAATTACTGTGAATCCCGTTTACACATTAAATGTCAATTCAAATCATCTACTTGAATTTAAGTCTTCATTATAAGTAATTAGTGCCTGTCAGGAAATGATGACATGTAATTTCAGTCTTATATTTCTGGGAAAGATAAGTTGTCAGGAATTTCATATATCGTTAACATATAATCAAAGTGCAGGGTCTTGGTTAAGCTATCAAATAATAATCTTTCCCAAAATAATGACAAATAAAATGAGACTTGAATTTCCTAGTCTCCAATCAGACTTGGTCCAAATTCTTCAACCATATGCAAAAAAACACCTTCATTTTTTAAGCCCCACTTTATCTATTTAACTTTCTATTCTCAAACGGAGATTCTCAAGTCCTATAATCATCAGTGACTCCAATTAATTTTTATTCATTCATATTTTTAATACTGATAGTCTTCTTGATGCTAAATCATTCTTTATCATGAAATACAATGGTCCCAGAATAAGCAAGATTAGAGATAAAACAAAAAGAAATTGAAATGAGCATTGTAGTTTTAAGTAACCTAATTATATATATAGCAAGTTAAAAGGGAAACTCATGCATGAGAAACAACATCAATGGATGTGTATGACTAGAAGAGGAAGTTTGGTCAATCAAGTTGTGGGAAACGAGGAAGGCAGAATGCTAACTAGTTTACCTGAGATTAAAAAAGAAACTTATTTAAAATTCTGAATTTAAATACCAAAAAGAAATTTCCAAATATGTTGATACAAAAAAAGGAAGCTTCCATATAAAAGCATGAATCTCCTTTTCATATTGCCTGCTTTTTTTTTTTTTAAGTGTATGACAAAACCTGGATTTTTCAAAACTGTTTTGTCTATCTGTGCTTTTGTTTAAACTTCTGTTCACTTTCAAAAATGTTACAGTGGTCTTTATTTTGGGGGGGTGGGGGGAGAAGGGGCAGCATCAAAACTGCTATTACTCATATTATAACGTTAAGAGGAAAAAAATTGCCTTCAAACAAATAAGCACGCATAAGCAAGCAAAAAGAATCCTCATAGGAGCCTTTTCTCTTTCTTTATCCTGGGTCCATTATCTCTGTCAGGAAGTGAATAACAAACTTCCTCAAAGGTCTTCTGGAACATCTGCATCGATAGGAATTAAATCTTTCAAACATGTTTTCCTTTGTTGTTTTTACATCAATTGCTCTGGTTCTGCTCACTTTATTCTTCATCAGATCATGTTACCTATTTCTAACATCTCTAACTTTCTTACAGCACAATAATATTCTGTTAAGTCATATACCATAATTTGTCCAGACACTCCCTATTTGTCTCTAGCAGATAATCTAAACTAACTCCATAAGATTCTATATCTTTGCTTTTCTTCTTTCTCCCTCAATCCTTCCTTCAGGATCAGAAAGCCTGTTTTACTTGTTTCCCTCTCTGGTATTATCCTTACCCTTTAATGTCCCTGTCCCCACATTCCCTGCTTATTTCCCTCTTGAGTTTAATTGAACATGTATACATTCAACCGTCCTTTGTTTCAGATGAGTGAGATTTATCTGATGCTAACTCCCTCTCACCTCTTTTCCACACCTCATTTATGAGAAATATCAAGTTCCCCTCCTCTACACTCTAATGTATTCCTTTCACTTTCCCTTCTTTGTCCACTATTCAAACACTCAGAAGAGAAATAACCTACTCCTCCATGCCCCCAAATCATTTTTATTTCACTCAATACCTTATGAAGATGTTAAAAGTTCTAAAAGGATATGTCTCTTCTCCCTTATTACAATATTAAACATATAATTAATTATGCATCTCATTCCAAATGCTAAAATAAATTTACCATTGTGGATTTCTCAGGACTCATTTTTTTATTTCAGTGTTTTTCTTCAGAAAAGCCTGAAAGTCCACTATTTCATTAAAGATCCATTTTTTCCCTCTTGTAGGACACTCAGCTTATCTCTTTTGCCTTCTGAAATACTGTATTCTAAGATCTCCCATTTCTTGGCACTTGAATTGCCTTTCAGGATGAAAGCATTTTTCCCCCTTGATATGAAAGCACTGTATTTCAGCTATCATATTGCTGGGACTTTTCCTTTTAAAATTCATTTTAGGAGGTAATAGGTGAAGGCTATCTTTACCCTCTGGCTCTACTGGATAATTTTCATTTACAATTTCTTGAAACAGTGTTAAGACTTTTTTTTAATTATGGTTTTCAGGGCATCTAATGATAAAATTATATTTCCTCCAAGTATTGTTAATTCAGTTGTTTCAATTCTTCGAGACCCCTTTTTGGGGTTTTCTTGGCAAAGATACTGGAGTGATTTGTCATTTCCTCCTTCAACTCATTTTACAGATGATGAAACTGAGGCAAACAGGGTTAAGTGACTTGACCAGGCTCACAAAGCTAGTTTTTCTCTCCTGCTTTTATCTGGTAATATAATTTTACACCCCCTTTTCTCTCCTCTCCTTCAACTAGTCTTGTTCACTTGTTTTTAAAATTTCATATTCTGTAACTGTTAACAAAAAGAAAGTTTTTTTATCTCACTCTCTTCATTATCCATACTCTCTTTCAGTCTACTCTAGACCTTTATTCTCTCATTTGTGACCCCTATAATTACCTAGTCTCTTTCTTTTCTTCATGCAACCAAAGCTTCCAAGATACCCAATCTAGGCTCTCCCCTCCAAGCACTTTCTGCCATTGCTTTGGAGAACTTGCCTCCTGGATTCCTCTTTTCCCTTTTGCCTCACTCCCAAAAAAGTGCTTTTGAAGATGTCAGAACAGGCACTATCCCATGCTTGGACTTCTTTTTCCACCACATCTCTGGTTACACAGTCCATACAGTCCACCACTGAACTGTGTCTTCTGCTGATTATTATTTTTTTTTAATTTGGCTCAAAATCTCTGAGTGCATGCTCTCTCAATCTCCAGGTGTCAGTTGCTCCCAGGGTTCCAAATCTCCACCAATATAGGACAAGCAAACTTTGCAAGTATCAAATCACCCAGGTTACACCCAGCATAAGGTCTCCATCTCTCTTAATAAACTGTCTCATGGGAGCATGTGTCAGTGGAATGCTGTGCTACCACCAAAAGAAGCCCTCTTTCCTTTCCCACCCTGTTTCAATCATTCCCCTCCTTATACTTACTCACTCCCCTACAGTTTCTTCTTTGAAACCACAACTCTCACCTATCCCTCATTGGTAGCCCTTAATCTGACCCCAGAACATTAACATTTTCCTCTCTATTCCCCTGCTTCCCATCCTCCACTTCATGTACCCTCCCATGTTCTAATACATCACACACACAAAAATACTGATTTACTTGCAGGTAGGTTGTTGGTAAGTTCTGTACATAGTACCCTCCTATCTGCTTCTTCACTATTCTTCTACATTTTTACCTTTATCCTGTCTCCTTATGTACATTTTTAAAAAGAAGTCTCTTACTGGTCTCTCTGCCATCATTCTGCTGCTGTTTCTGTCTTTGCCTGCTTCATGTATTCACTCCTCCTGTAATTCTGTGTTTTGGGGTGTTTGAGAAGCAATAATGTCTACAATTCTCATTTTCTTTCTTATGATGTTCCAAATGCTTCTTTATTATTGGATATTCATCTTTTTTCTGGTACGGTTAAACTCAGATTTGCAGGGTAAATCAACATGGATTGAATCCTGGGCTCCACTGCCTTCTGGATCACATTATAACATTTCTTCCTGTGTTTTAAGGCAGGTGCAGAATATCTTGTGTTATCCAGATTTCCTTTTCTTTCTGTTTGAAGTTCTTTTTCCTGATCACCTGCAGAACTTGTTATTTCTAAAGTGAATTATTAAATTTAATCACTATGTGTCCTGGAGATACATGGCAATCCTTAGATTTTAGTTGTTTTTTTTTCTGGAGATCTGTGAATACTTTCCATTCGAATTTCATTTTCTTATATTCAGACATTCTGAGCAGTTCTCTTCTATGTCCTTCATTACGGTTTTGTGGTTCTATAGTGTTCTTCTGAGACATCTAGGATCCTTGTTATCTCTAAGCATCCAGGCATCAAAATCATTATGTTTTACTTTTCTTTTACAATGTCCTTCACTTCTATGCATTTGCATTCCCTGTCTACTATTCTCCCTCTTCCTCTCTTTATTTTGGTGAGTCTTACCATTGCAGATTCCAGTTTTTCTATCCTGCCCACTGTTTTTTTTTTTTTTCTGTGCAGGTCTTTAAATTCTGTTCTCATAATTCTCATTTCTCTTTTAAATAAATATGTTGTAGTTTCTTGTTCTCAGATTCCACAAGGTCCTCCATCTCATTAAGAGAGGGATTGTTTTCCTTTGTTTTGAAATATTTATTCAGATGCCTAGAAAGTTTACTGTATCTGTATTTCTGCTCTTACTGTCTTCCCTGTTGATTTATCTGCTTAAGTTCAAGATCTTTGAGTTTTCTTCTTCATGAAATCTTTGGTAATTTCAGTCTCTCCTCCACCCCACTCCACCATTATTTTCCCCTATCACTCACTTTCTGGCTTTCTCTCCTCAGATAGTTTTCTTGAGAGCTGGATCTCAAAGGATCTCAGCCTCCTCCCACGGTGGGCAATTCAGAGTCGAGCAGTCTAGTTCTTTGCCCCAAGTGACTTTTGGATGGTCAGCACTGGTCCTAGCTGGACACTGTGCTCTTCAGGCTTAAATGAGTGCTACATAGCCCCCATACATGTGCTTCCTGTTTTGCTCCCTTTGTTCCTTAGTTCTTTGGCCAGGCATTGGCAGTTTGGAGCTTTGTAACTTCAGTGCTGTGAGGCTGTCTACTCTGGCACCAGCTCTGCTGGTGTTATGGATTGTCCACCTCAGTATTACTAGTTCAGAGCTTTGCAGCACTAGTGCTACAGTGTGGTAGCATCTTTTGCTCTTGAAGTGCTATGGCTCAACTGTCTTTCACAGCCATGGTAAATTTCTGTAGCCCTGCAACTGGGGGCCTCTATGGCAGTGGAAAGTGGGAAGAGGTCAAAGGTACAGGATATGTTTTACTGGAGGCCTAGGTCATCTCCTTGCCTCTACTAGTGTAGTCTCAGTACTGGAAGTGAGGAAGGTGGCAAACCAATGCTGAGTGAGGTCAAGGTCAGTGGGTAAAGGATCATAGGTTATTATTTTTTTTTTAAAATAAACCTTCTTTTGGATTACGTGTGCCCTTATTATAAGGCAAACTGAAGTTGCTTTATCTTTAGAGTATAATTTCTATTCTGGAGAGGTATGAGTGGTTGTGGGAATAAGAGACTATGTATGGTCCTCTATCTTGTTCCTCATATCAACCAGAAGTTGCCAACAATTCTGTATTTTCCTAGACTTGTTATTTCATGGAATCACCAGTCTATTCTACTAGTTATCTCTTCTAAGTTATTTATTCTCTTTCCAATTTGTTTTTTTCTATTTTTTTTTTTAGAGCCTTCATTTCCTTCATCTCTTGCTTCATTTCTTCTAAATATTCATTAGTTCTTGGAGAAATTTTTTTTTCAGTCTTTGCTTAGTTATTATGAAATTACTCTCTCCATCTGGGGCATCTCTAGTTTGCAATAATTTTTATACTCAGTGTTTTCTCTGATCTACTCATCTTACTGGTATTAATTCCTGAATTGGGGCCTTGTACCAGGTCCAGGCTTTGCTCCGTTACACTTTTGAGTGGAGTGGTCAAGCTGAATTGGTTCCTTGGGGATTCAGAGCTCAGGCCCTCTCTGACATCTGAGGACAGTGTTAGTGACCTTTGAGGTCTTGTGCCTAAGCCATCATGGTCTGAAAACTTTAGCACTGCTGCTATTTTCTATACTTTCAAAACAACTTTACTTTAGGGCTTTCTCAGAAGAGACCTTTGCTTTTACTGCCTCAGAATAGAGTCTTGCAAATTACATATCATTACCTCTGCTCAAACTAGAAGAATACCCTGCACTAGCACTGGCTTTGCTTATCCTCGGGCTCATGGAAGATGTCACATAGTTCTGGAATAGAAGGAATCATTTAATGAGTATTAGAGATATTTTTATTATTATTTGGTCTGTTGCAAACTTCAGGATTTTGCTAGAGTAAGTATATGGGAGCTGGTGGGACTGACTCTCATTTTGGCAATCAACTTAGAAACTTTATTTTCTTGAGATTTCAAGTTCACCAGAAAAAGGCTCACAGTGTTTTGGGCGGAACTTCTATGTAAGACTTTACCAGAGGAGGATATAGCCAGATAGATCTGATCATGTATCCCCTAAAATATCTAAATATAATTAAATAACCAAATATCTGAGTAGATATTTGTAATTGAATGTTCATCTTTTTTCTTGTATGGTGAAACTCAGATCTGTAGATTCACCACAGACTGAATCCTGAGCTCCGCTGCTCTGTGGATGACATTATACTATTCCCTCCTATGTTTCATGGCAGGTGCAGAATATCTTTTGTTATTCAGATTTCCTTTTCTTTGTATTTGCAAATAAGTAGAAGAAACAATTATTGCCCTTACTTAGGATAATGAGATATTTATACAGGAAAAAAAAAAGTTTGTATGTTTTATTAGCAAAATAAGTACAGTAGACATTCAGAAGAGGGAGAGTTCACTGAAGAATTCTAGTGGCTGTAGAAGATTTCATAGAAGAAGAGTCTGAGAACATACAGGATCAGTACTTCCTTGACTTATATTGTTTCATATCCTTTCCTTTTGGATTTATAGACTGACTGAGATGGAAGAAATTTTAAGAGATTTGGTCTAACCCTCTCAATTTGAAAATGAAGAAATTGAGTACCCAGAAGGCAGTAGTACAGAAATGTCCAGAGTTTATCAAGGATTCAGCCACAAGGTTGAAGTTAACAGGAAGAAGTCACCTGGAGGGTCCAGAAACTTGGATTCAATCCTCAGAATCCCCTGCATCAGGACATTCAGAACAGTGGATGAAGTCCCTTTTCCAAGAGAGCAGCATGTTGATCTGCCAAGAAAGGCGACAACCCCAATCCCACCACCTCCCAGCAATGTCAGATTGCCCAGAGTAGATTGCTAGAAAATAAATAAAAATTAAGAAACAAACAAACAAAACAATAAAGAGCTAATTATGAGGTTAGGGATGTTCAAGGCACAAACCCAGAAAAAAAAAAAGAATGATTCTAAAACATCTACAAGCAAAGCCTCAAATATAAGCACAGTTTGCCCACAAGATCAATTAGAATTCCTTGAAGAAATGATGCAACAGTTTAAAAATATTTAAAAATATTATGAATTAAATGAGAATCACAGATGAAAGAACTGGAAAAGAAATGAGAATTAAGGAGGAGAATTAATAGTTTGGAATATGAATTACAAAATCCTATTCAAGTAACAGATTCCTTGACAATTAGAATGGGCCAGACTCCATGAGAAAACAAGAAATATTAAAATGAGGTTGAAAGAACAGAAGGAAATGTAAGGTGTCACATATCAAAAATTAAGACCTGGAAAACAGATTAAGGAAAGATAATTTAAGAATCACTGTACTACCTGAAAGCTATGACCAAAAGAGTCTTGATTTCAAGAAATCATGACAGACAATTGCCTAGATCTCTCAGAACCAGAAGGCAAAATGAAAATAGCAAGAATTAAATAGTTACCTCCTTAAAGAGCTCCCTAACTGAATTTCTAGGAAATCATTAGCAAAAATCAAGAGGCTAGAGGTCAAAGAAAAATTACTTCAAGTTGCCAAAAAGAAAGAGTTTAAATAGTGAAGAAGCACAGTCAAGATCACATAAGATTCAGAAGTTACCACCATAAAAATTAAGCAAAGAGCATGGCATACCATATTCCAAAAGACAAGATATAGGCTTACAACCATCTTACCCAGCTCAAAAGTGAATGTAATCATACAAGGGAAAAAATGGATTTTTAATGAAACAGAAGACTTTCAAGCATTACTGATGAAAACAGCAGAGCTAGAATGAAAGTTTAAAATACAATCATGAGAATAAAGGGAAACAGAGAATGGTAGATTTTTGAAAGTTATGTTTGAATTGAGGTAAAGAAGGTACTGATATAAGCATTATCATATAAGAACTATATTTTTTAGGTGTAGGTGTGTGTATACACACAGACAAAAAAGAAAAGAACTATTTCAAAAGGGGTCACAGAAATCAAATAAAATGAAATACTTGGAACTGTTTTGCTATGTTTTGATTTCAGGTGACCAATGATTTAAAGCAATCCCCACTGTCTGAGACAGAGAGCTAATAGACTAGATATACCAAATGAGATGCACGTTTTGGCAAATTGCCAGTGTGGGAATGTGTTTTGCTTAACAATGTGAATTTGTTATAGGGGTTTTATTTGTGTATGTGTGCTAGTTTCTGGGGAAAGAGAGAGAAGATGATTGCTAATCAAAAACATTTATATATAAGTTAATAAAATAATTTTTTTTTAAAATGATGTTTCTGAAACAAAAAATAAGGCATGCTTTAGAATAACATAGACATTATCTAAGTTCATGATAACTGGTGAGGGAAAAAACTCAAATCTCTTTTATGACTTACAATATAAGGGGCCATACTAGTCTATATTTAATACCATCTTATTTAATGATCACAAATAATCTATGCAAACATTGAATTACAAAGACTAAGCAAATTTATCTTTTAACTCAGTGAAGAGCTAGAATGAATCAGGCATTAGGCAATAAAAGAATCATGAAGGCAGTCTACATAACATACTCTGCCCCCATTAAAGACTCTGAGACAAAATAAGCTCCTGCTGGCGCACAGCACATAGCCCAGGAGAAATGAGTCTCTATTCACAGCCCAAAAGGTCAAGTTGGAAAAAAGGCCAACAGAATAAACTTATGGAACATTATTTACGGGAAGACAGAGAGGCAAAAGAAAGAAGAGCAGGGGCACTCTGGTTTTCATGTGCTCAGTTCCTAAGTCACCTATGAAGGCAATTCTTTGATTATTGCAGCCTCCACATCTATGACAAAAATTACCTGCCATTTAGCGTCCATAGAAAACACTGCTATTCTTATCCTCTGTGAGGAGGAAGTAAAAGATATAATCATGCCTAATTTTTATGAGGTAGGGCTAACGTCAGCTAGTTCAAACTTTTGCTCACCTTCTATATTACCACCTTTGACTTTACACTTCAACCTCTACCCCTATAATGGCTTTCAAATTCTATTTCCCTTCTCAATAATGGTCAATTTCATTTGAGACTTCCAATACTTCATCCCCTTCTTATATTGCTACATCCACATAGATTTACCACACACTGTGAGAATAGCTAGAAAGTTACAGAATCTAAGATTTGGAAGAATGTATCCAGGTTACAGGTAATCCCTACCCCCACAATTGAAGTATTAATTGTCTCTACAACCTCCCCAACATGTAAGATTATCCACCTTGCTTAGAGACCAAAAGTGAGAGGGAACTCTTAACTCTCAAACTCATACATTCCATTTCAGGACAGCTGCCAGAAAGTTTTCCACTATATCAAGGCAAAATATGTCTCTCTGTAACCTCCCTGCAGTGTCCAAACAAGTAGAACAAATCCTATCCCTCTTTCATATGACAACCCTTGACATATTCAAAGACAACAAAAGCAGGCTCCATCTTCTTCTCTCACCACCTTAATCCAAACTGAACATCCCTGGTTTATTTCCTTGATTCTCACAGAATCTCATTTTCTGTTCACTCTTTTCATGGATGCACTCTACATTCTCACTAACATGTAGTACACTACAACTTGTCACAATACTCAGGATATAGTATAACCACAGTAAAGCACAGTGGAATTATTTCCTCTTCTTGTCTAGATACTGAATTTAGTATTACTAGATCACAGGACTAGAGCTGAATGGTACTTCAGAAGTTATTGAATCCAATCTTCTCATTTTACAGATGAGGCAACTGAGGACCAGGGTGAATGTTAAGTGACTTCCCAAGTACAAACTCCCACAATCACATTAGTTTTTTCTTTAGCTGCTGCATCCTAATGTTTACTATTAGAGAGCTTGTAGTCAGCTAGGATGCTCAGGTCCTTTCCAAATAAACTGCTTGTCAAGTCTGTTGTTTTGTAAAAGCAAACAAAACAAGAAACGCTCATTTCCTCTCTGTCTGCTCAACCAGTCAACCTAGAAGTAAAGGATGGTGATTCCAGGAAGAAGAAAGAAAAAAGGGGTGGAACTTAGGGAAAAAGAGAGAAAATGCAAAGTAAAAACAATTTCTGTCTGGAGCTCACAAAAGGTCAGGGTTACCCTCAGCTGCAATCTGCTGCTCTTCAGCCTGTCCATCCTGGCGCAACTCATTCTCCTCATTCTGGTCATTGGCCTGCTGGGGATTATTGTTGGGCACATTGGGGTTGTTGTTTTGATGATTGTCATTTTCATTGTTGGAATTCTGGTTGCTCACTAAGGCTGATGAAACACCAATCCCCGTACCTGCACTCAGACCAACACGTGCACAACCCTATGGAAATAGACAGCCAGATATCAATGACAAGGGGAAGATTACTCCAAATTCCTAGTAAAGTGAAAATCTTAAACATTTTAACCTCCTAATTTTTGCTTAAGACCAAGTTACTCTAAACATTACATGTCCCCAAGAAAAGGGGTTTAATGACTTGGAGATGAAGGAAGGTGATTTATGAGCTGCAGGTGTCTTTATGTTGAACTTGTATATGATTTCTGTTTGTTTGGAATCCTTTGACGTATTTTGTAAGACTGGATATACTGATTTTCTAGGACAGAGGGTATGGCAATATGGTACAATAGCAAAAACACCAGACTTTGAGCAGATATCTATATGGAAGTCCTGGGTCCAAAAATGACTTAACTGTGTGAGCATTATTGGCAAGGCAATCAGCCTTTCTGAGTCTTGGTTTTCTCATATGCAAAATGGGAGAGAATGATCTGTATAAAATAGCTTATATTATGAAGAAAGTACTTTGTAAACTCTAAAAGCACGAAAGAAATGCAGACTATCACTATTATGATGGTTATCATGGCAAAAACAAAAAAAAATTACCACAACATATTCTTAGGCCCTATTTCTTATTCCAGGATGCTGATATCAAATCCAATTCCATATCCATTTCTTATGGCAATCCTTGTCATATTCCAAATCTTTGCTCTTTATCCAGCAAGTTATACTTCACAGTAGGATCATTCAGTCTACATACAATGACAGGATTCCAAACCTGGAAGAACCTTTGAGATCATCTAGGGGTTCTTAACTTTTTTTCTATCACAGACTCCTTTCTAGCAGTCTAGTGAAGTCTATGCACCTTTTCTCAGAACGATTTTTTTAAAAAAAATTCATACTTTAAAGAAATGTTAAATTTCAATCAGAAATTAGTGAAAATAAGATGTATTCCATCCCTACTCTCCACCCCCAATCCAAGTTCATGGACTTCCTGAAATCTTAAACCCAAGTTAAGAACCCTGGCTCTTAAGCCTACCTGCTCATTTTATAGATAAGGAAACTCAGCCCCGGGAAATAGAAGTGACTTTCCCAATGGCACAAAGGTAAGAAGACAAAGAGCTACAATATGAATATAGGTCATCTAGCTCCAAATAAGATGTACTTCAAACTACATCATACTGTAGCTTGGTTTGGCCAGAGTGCTCATGGGAGTAGGAGCAATTTAGTACGTGATTAGAAGGAATGCTGGGGATTACATGTCAAACACTTTGTTTACAGATGAGGAAACTAAGGACTACTAGGGGAAACTTTCCCACAAGTTGGCAAGTTCTAGTACAACAGGGTATCTTAGCCCCTAACCTTTGAGTCTCTGAGAACAGGGTTTTCAGGATGGGTCAGTAGGCATGGCAGACAAGCAGATCACAGTCTGTCTTTGACCTTACCTTAAACAGTAAGTACCGTTTATGGTAAGTTTCTTCCATCAAAATGAATGGAAGAGTCCAGAGAATCTTACCCTATTCCTAACTTCTCCAAGTGACCTTCTCTAGTCTTCTCTATTTTTCTCTGTAAAATATTGCAAGCTGTATATATAACACATCTGCTTAGAAATTAGAAATAACTTAGTGCAATCCCCTTATTTTACAGAAGAGGAAATTAAGAACAAGAAAAGAAAGTGGCTTATAGTCACACAGCATGCTACTGGAAGAATCAGCACTGAGACCCAGGTTTATAGTATTTTCTACAACATTATGCCACCTAAACTGTTACCTGTGTAACTTTCAGAGTTTTCAAAAATCATTTCATGTTTATAACTTTCAAAAAGTGGAGTTATTTTCAGATTGCATATATTGAATATCATTTTGTTTTGTTTCTTTCCTGAGCTTCAAAATAAGCCAAATAAATATTCCCAGTGTGATCTACCTTGGGTGGTTCTCGAAACATCTGGTCCAGAGAGATAAACTCCAGGCTTGGCAACAACTCAATGAATTGACTGAAAGATTCGAGTTTAACTGCATGACATCTCACCAAGGTGAGGTCAACCAGTCGTGTCCATCTTGAATGGTCTGCAGAAGAAAAAGTGAATAATTTTAAGTCTTAAACTTCTTTAGTCTCGTGTCCTATTTTAGGCTGCCAAACTGTTCCACTATCATAATAGCACAGCATAATCACAAAAGGTAATAAATGATACAAATTTTAGAACTGGTAAGAACCACAGAGTTATCTATTCCAACCTTTTCATTTAGCAGGTAAAGGAACTGTGGGCAAGAGAGGTTAAGTTATCTGCCTAAATTGTATCTGGCAGAATACAATTTTAATTGGTAGAGATAGGATTCAAAATACTTAGGTCTTTTGACTCTAAACTAGGTGCTCTTTCCACTACAATAGGATCCCTTCTTTCTTTTTCCTCTTCCTTCATCCCTGCTTCTCTTTCCTTTGCCCACCCCCCACCACACCCCCAGCTCTATATAAAAGATGTCAAACCTAAGTTCTCTAACTCTAAATGCAACATTCTACTAGACCACAATACCTCTGCAACTCTTACCTATGACACTTCATTAAATCACCACGGTAAAAAGACTGGTGAAAGCTAGTCCTCTTAAAAACACTTTTCTAGCAACATTAGTTCAAGCATCAGTTTGAACATGCTCCATTGCTAGAACAACCAAATGTCAATGAGACTTTTAGAATCCAATTTCTGTTATTAATGTCTGGGTGACAAATATTATTCTAAAAGGTTTATCTTTCAAAATTTCAGCTACAGTGCCCAAAACCCAAAGAGACCTGGAGCCTGACTCCCACAGAGGGGGAACATATTTGTTGGTTAGGAGCCTGTTCTGAAGATAAAGAAAATTTCAGACATAAAAAAAAAAGTCCTCCAAACTTGTTGACTTAAAATAAGCATGACTGTGGTAAATGAATTAACCTAAAATAGTATTAGGTATAGGAGGATTATGTTTGGAAATGAAAGGGACCTTAGAAATCATTTGGTCCAATCCCCTTTCTTCCTTGTTAAGTAAAAGATGGAGGCATGGTATGGTAGAAAAAGCACTGAATCTGAAGTTAGAAGACATGAATTTGAATACTGGGTAACTCTGGGCACATGACTTAACCTCACTGGCACTCAGTTTCCTAATACGCAAAACAGAGGGTTAGGAAAAAATACATCTCAGGTCTCTTCCTATTCTAAATCCAATTAATGAATTTGCCCTAGGTAACACAAGTAGTAAGTAGCAGAGCTGATATTTAGCCATAGAAGTCATAGGTTATAAGATATGAAGACTTTAAAGAACTGTATAAATGTCAGCTATTATTACATACCTCATAGATTTTTCTAAGGAAAATGCTTTATCAAATTCATCTGATGGAAATATGAGGTGTTATATTTTCACTACTTCAGACTAGTATGAGGAAAGCATGACAGAAGTGAACATGGCTATTAGTTCCTGTGATGGAGTATTAAGGAGCCTGTAGCTCCAGGATAAAGCAAGATGAATATGGACTATCTTGTTGACAGGAATGGTTTCTAGAAGTTCTAGATACAAGGTGGTGTCATTTTATTTTGGTTACACGGTAAGAATTACATTTTTAAGTTTATAGTACCTGTGATCCAATTATTTGGGTTATGCAGATGAGGACAATTGTAAATGAGCAGGTATTTGATACAGGAAAAAACCTCATTGACAGCCTTCATCCCGATATCTGTGATGATACCAGGATTTTCCACAACATCAGCTAAGCCATACTTCACCAAATCAGCATTGGTCATTTTGCCTGAAATAAGAAACCAATGTCAGAAAGTCAAAGTCCTGGGAGACAAATAACTCTGCTTATTTCCTACCTTCAACCCGCCCTACATGAAGAACAAGGTTTCTTTTAAAAACATAAAAACTTAATTTTAATAATAATACCTCAATGATCCCTAATTTCAACTTTGTGGCTAAATTCTGTACAAATATTTCATCTATATTAGAAAGCCCTCCGACACCCCTCTATGCCAACGTTTGTGAGTTGCTATGGACAAATAAATTTATCACTTAGTAGTCATTGCCCAGTGATAAGCCTCTCCACACTTAGCTAAGCTAAATCCTCACACATGAGGCATATCTTCAAATCATAATGAGGAATGGGACAAAGATTCTTAATATGGAGAAATATGAATAAGAAAAATTTCATTTCCAATCATGAAAGCAACAAAATTGAAGACAGAAAATAAACGTGAAATCTGACAGCCCCCAAAGAATAGGTAAAAAAAATATACCGTATTGGCCAAAATATAAGGTGAAATTTTCAGTTCTGGCTTAAAAAAAGGAAAATAAAATTCTAACAATATAACTAAGCTTACACATTCAAGAGTTATGCTCTTGGGAACCTAACATTTGGATTATAAAAACAGAAGGCTTAGAATATTTCTTAAAGACCCCACCAGGAACGAATATGCAGCTCCAATTGTTCCTACTGTAACAAAACAGGTATCCAGGACAGCCCTCAAACAGAAGGATGTTGCCTCACTTGATTTAGGTAGCTTTTCTACCACCAGGAGCCCGTACAGTGAAAGAAGAATATCTTTCGCAGTGGAAGTCTGGGTCACCGCAGGCTTCTGAGAGGGTCCCCCATCTATGCACTAGTAGAGAATTACAGCACAGTAGCGTGCAACCAGTTGAAGTTAACTATGTAATCTAAATAAAAGAATGTGAAAACTGGAAGGAACTTTCCTTAGATATCAATTAGCTTAACTCTTTCATTTTAAAGATGAGAAAACAAAGACTTAGAGTGGCTAATTGATTTGCCCTTTACTTTCAGGGAGAAACTACGTTTCTTTCAGCTCCTTCAATCCTCACTTGTTCCCACTATCTGCAAGCTTCTCCCTCATTCATGACACAATTTGCTTTCTTCTCTCCACAGTTAACTTCAATCCTCTTGTACCCAAGTGTTTCCTTGAGTTACAATGTTCAATATTTTCCTTGAGTACTTCTAGTTACAATCCTATAGTATACGATTCTTTTCTAGGAGGAGAGTGTGATATAGCAGAGATAATGGATGTGAAGATAGAAGACCAGGATTTGGCTCCTGATTCTACTACTTACTATCTATAGCACCTTGGGCCAGCAATGTCATCTTTCTGGGGATTCGGCATCCTCACAAGCAAAATGATTGGACTGAATAAAATGACTGCTATGTTCCTTTCCAATTCTAATGATGTAAGGAGCTATGTGACATAAAAGAAAGGACACTAAGTGCAATCAGAGGATCTGGTTAGAATCCTACCTCTGCTATTCCCTCTCTGTGTGACCCTGTACAAGTCACTCTACTTCTCAAACCTTAGTTCCCTTATCTGTAAAATAAGGAAATTTGACTAGATCTAGAAATTATGATCTTTTCCCTTATTCAACCCATGGGCCCTCTAAAATTCCAAGAATCATTTTATTTCTGTCAAGGATAATGCCTAGCCCTTCTCTTTGAGTCTTCCCTTTGTCAATTCAATTAAAAAGGAATTTATTATGCACTAATTATGAGTACAATATGAAAACAAAAAAATGAAAGTCGTCCCTGACCTTCAGGAGCTTACAGTCTACTATGGGATACAACAAGTATAGAGGCACATAAATACAAGATAATTTTAGGAGACATGAAACAGTGACAACTAGGGGAATCAGAAAGTGGTTAGGTAGGTTAGATAGGAACTGGTACCTGAATGAAGTCTTGAAGAAATCAAAAGATTCTAAAGGACAGAGATGACGAAGTACATTCCAGGAATGAGGGACAGCCCTTGTCAAAGGCATGGAGGTGAGAATGATGATGTTCTTGGGCATTAACTCAGAATATGTAAAACACCACCAACAGCCTCCCCAGGCTACCCTCAATCTGTAACTTTTTCCCCATTAAGGCAGGGGTGGGGGGAAAGAGTCTGGTTTGCTACATTCTTTCCTAGGCCTTTTTTATGAGTCTTTTCTCTCTGATAAGGGAGGTTAAAGTGGGGTATTTAGAAGGGGAGGCTAGATGGAGAATTTTTAAGGGGTAGGGAGAGCAGCAAAATGATCTAACAGAAAGAACACCAGACTTGGCATCAAAAGACATGGATTCAAACTCCAGCTTTGACTTGAATAAATTGTATAAACTTGGGTGAGGTGTTTTCAGTTCATCTCTCTGGGCCTCAATTTCCTCATCTAAAAAAATTATTAATAATTTTATAAGGTTATTATGAGAAAGTTATTTTGTAAACTTAAGAACCCCAAAGAGTTGTCATTATTATAATATTTATAGCCAAAAGGCACTTTAGAGATTTTCTTGCTTAAGTTCCCCCTTTAGTAGAGAATTAAACCAAGGTCCCAGGATGTTAAAAGACTTGCCCATGAGGCTTGTTTTTGAGTTTAATAAGCAACAGAGCTTTATGTCCAAATACAGTGCTCTTTCTACTCCACCATCCATATTCTGGAGGAGTAGCCTCAGATGCCCTTTTCAGGCCATATGGTTTCCAGGGCTGTCCTAGAACCTATCTTAAAAGGGAGAGCCTTGGAATGACATTAGGGATTGAGAAGGGGAGAAAGATGGAGAATTGAGAGATGAGAGTTCAAAGTTTGGAAGCCCAGCTTCCAAAACAGGACAAATCTGTCTGCAGTGATTATGCAGAAAAGAATGAAATTATAACAGTCAAAACATCAAAGAAATCACAATGCCAGTTTTAAGATCAAGAGTACCAAAGAAGCAAACACTTATCTAGCTGCTTTTAAAAATGTTTTTGGATTATTTAAAGGCACAAAGTTCCTAAGGAGGTCATTACAGATGCAGAGCATCTCAATTCAGAACCAGGATGGTGTAAAAGGATCAGGGGTTAAAGTGAATTTGCTCTGTAGAAGACTAGCTTTGAGCAACATCTTCCAGAATATTTAGAAAGAGATCAGTTTTTCCTACTAATGCTACATTCTTATTTTATGTAAAAGATATAATTATATTCTGAATGCTGACCAGATGTTAATACTTTTTGCTAACACCATTTTATAATTGTGTATACAAAAAAGGCAACAAATAATTTTAAAATCTAATGGAAATTAAGAAGGACATACAACAACAGTTAACTTTAAGCCTAGGGAACTAAACTCCCTCTCTTCTACCACTAGCATAAAACCTATCACATTACTTAATCTGCTCAGAACCCTAAAATCTCTCCTAAGTTTCTACGAGGTAAAGTTCAACCTCCTTAGCTTGGCATTCAAAGTCCTTGATAATGTAGTATTATTGTATCTTGCCAGCCTTACTGTACCCATGTCCTACATTGTTACCATAATAAACAAATGGCCATCCTTATTGCATATTCTATGCCATTCCTGATTCTGTTCATGCTTTTCCCCATGCCTGGGATATCCTCTGCTCCACCTGTTGAATTTTCACCATCCTTTAAAATCCTGTCTCCTCTCTTTTAATCAATAATGATCTTTTCACTCCTCAGAACTTAGAGAATTTTGCTTGCACATCCTTTCTACACTCATTATGCAATATGAGATATATGTTATTTTTGTGTCATATCCCTTAATTATACTGAGAACATCACGAGAGCAAGGAAGGTACCTGATCTCAATTCTGTTATGCCCAGTACCTAAATGGTGCTTTGCACATTGTAGGTTTTTAATCAATCAGTGGAATTATAGAATGTGGGCGTTGGAAGGTACTTCAAAAGTCACCCTTGTCCAACCTATTAAAAAAAAAATGAGTAATTCATTCTAAATCTCTGGTAGACATGCATACAACCTTCACTTAGACAGCTCTGGTAGTAAGGAACCTACTGATTTTGCCTTCCAAAGCAGCCTATTTCAATTTTTGCCAGCTCAAGTTGTTACAAAATTTTCCCTTAAATCAAAACTTAATCTGCATCCGCAGCTACTGCTCAGTTCTGCTACTTGGGCTCTAAGTCCTTTCTTCCATCCCCACCCCCTTTTTCTCCCTCGCCTTTCTTTTTCTTCTCAATTCAATTTGATAAATTTATTAAATACCTACTAAGTGCACAAAATAGGAATTACAAGGACAAAAACAATTGCTGAAAGAGCTTAAATTCTCAAGTCTATCATCCCTGATTCCTTCCAGAAAACCTTATGAGGCTTCTACACTCAAGGGAAAGTCACAAATCCCTTTACCAACCTGATCAACCTTCTCAGGATCCATTTAAGACCTTCTTAAATTATGAATTGAATTGCCTCACTTTAGAGTGGCAAGATAGTATCCAAAGAGAATGTTAGGTGAGAATTTCAAGAAAAATAATGAATTAGCTCTGGATCTATTTCTTAGGCTGGTTAAAAATACAGGGTGAGAAGGTACAGAGTTCTTGCAAAATAAAAAATATGCTTTTCCTGAGCATTTAACCAATGTGGTGAGAAAATAAGTTCGTGCAATGTATAATGACTTTGATGAGTATACCTGAAGGGATGACTTCCCAACTGCAGGTTCTAGGTTGTTGCTGTGAACAAGCCTTTCAAAGACAACCTGCAGAAAGAGCGTATGGACTGGTTGCTCACTGAAGATCATATTCTAACACCATCTGGAAAAGTCAAGAAACCCTCAGTGGGCTTACTGTGTGAATAGCTACTGCAGGCATGGAATGGATGCTTATTTGAAAGTACTATTAAAGGCTTCAAGAAATGCAGCATAATAAACACAAATGAAAGACAAAGGAAGCTTCAGGGCAAAAGGGCTTAGGCAGTGAGAGAAAATAAGAAATTTGTGCAGGCAACATTTGCAAACAACTTTCTTCTGTTTATTTGCTGTTTCTTGGTGATTTTCTACTGATTAACATTTTACTGTTTCATATGATGGATCCACAGCTAATATAGAAACCCACCAAGTGCTGTAATTTTACAATGTTTTCCTAAGATAAGACAGAGCTAGAAGAGACCTTAAAGATCATTCAGTTCAACTCCTTCATTTACAGATAAGGAAACCTCTTCTTTGAAAAGTAAAATTGTATTAGGTTTGAGATCACCTTATATATGGGACAATACGGTATATTAAAACTTTGGGTTTCAACTGCTAAGGTTCAAGAGAATCAGTCTTGGGGATAAAACAAAAGTAGAATAGTCTTACATTGCAGTAAAAACTCATCTACGTATCCCAGGTGGAGGGTTTCAAACTGTGGGAACTCTAATTCTGCCATCTTGAGTGCAGAAAAGACGCCATCTTTGGTTAGAGAAGGCTGGATTCTAACTTCATGTAACCTAAGAACAAAGGGATAAAAATGAGAACAAAGAAAATCAAATAAGGTTTCACTAAAATCAAAGATTCCTTTTGTAGATCAGTTATGCAAATAGCTCTTTCCAAGGATCATTACTATGTCACAGAAGTCAACCAAAATAATACAGCTGATTCCATGGATACCAAAGACAAATGCCTAGAGTGATCATTAGACTTTCTCGTTACTCATGATAAGGGTCATCACAATTTCAGTTGGTATGGATCTCCTATAAAAAAGCTGTCCATATTTACCCAGAGAAACCATGAAGAGAATGGTGGTATTTGGATTTACCCATCCTTCTAACACAGGAAATTGCTGCTTTAGTAAGGAGCCTGAAATAATCTAAGCTAGTCACCCTTCATAACTTTTACAAAGTAGCTAAGTCACTGTGGACTATTCTTTATTTTTTTTCTTCAGTAACTTAAGCAGTACTCTTCATAACCTTGTGGTCAAGTGCTACCTGAATAACTGTTCCATTAGCAGCCCAAGAGGAAAAATGAAGTATACCTTCGAGCAGCAGTGATGATGAGGTAGCCAAGATCTACTTCAAGAGCATTCTTGCAAGCTCCCAAAACAATAGTGTGCAAATTTCTAAAACCACCTGGAAAAAGAAAGGGAGCAAACAGACCAATGAGTTGTTAACTTCAAACTTTACATTTTAGGCAAAATTATTAGTCAGTTGAAATCAAACCAGTATTCCTGTTCAAGCAGGTCAACTGCTACAGATGAGCTACAATAAAGACTAATTCCTAAAAAGTGTTGGAAATGAACACTGATGTAATGTTTCCTAAAGAATGCTAGTGAATTGTCGAGAGAGAAATTTTTACAGGAATTTCAGGAATCTGCAGACTTGTATGTAATGTGTGAATCATAAGTCAACAAACCTTTATGAAGTGTCAACAACTATGCTAAAGACTAGAGGGGAAAACCAGTACCAAAAACTTATTTACCAATAAGACAAATTCAGAATAAAGAGAAAATTTCAGAGCATAGGGACTAAAGTTATAGAGGACTGGGAAATGCTTCTTGCAAAAGGTTGGATTAGTGGGATCAGAATATCAGGGAAGCCAGGAGGCAGAGATGAGGGGAGTCTTAAGGTATGAGAGACAGTCAGTGGAACTACCTGGAGTCAGAAGATGCAATGTTGTATGTAAGGAACAGAAAGGGGGTTAGTGTCACTGACTTGCAAAGTACATAGACAGGAGAAAGGTGTAAGAACACCAGAAAGATAGGAGGGAACTAGGTTATGAATGACTTTTAATGCTAAATAAAAGATTTTATCCCATGATCCTAGAGGTAACAGAAAATCATTGGATTTTACTGAATGGGGACAGGTGAGATGGTCAGACCTCTGCTTTAGGAAGATCAGGCTGATAGGTGAATGGAAAATGGGACTGGAATAAGGAGAAATCTGAAGTAAGAAGACTACCAGAAGGCTACTGCAATAGTCCAGACATAAGATGATGAGGGTCTTTGTACCTGGCCCTGCCACTGGTAGCCAGAGTAGGAGAAAAGGTAGCTTATACAAGAGCTATTATGAAGGTAAGGATGACAGGAGTTGGTAACAGACTGGATGTGGGAGGTCAAGGGAGTGAGGATTTGAGCATGATCACTTCTGAGTCAAAACTTGAATACTGTTGCAACAAGATCAATAACAAGAGTTATAGTATATCTTTAATTATTTAAAGGTATTAATCAAGGAATGATCAGGCTTAAGTGGTCTCTGACTTTCTTATGAGGTACTCATGTGGAATCTCAGTTCTCTGAGCTAATGCCCACTTAAGTAACAAAAAAAGAAGAATTCTAGAAAGAATTCTAGACTTGAGAGTCAATAGACTTAAGTCTGAATCACAACCCATACGTATGAGTTATGACAGAGAATGGTCAAGTCACTTAACTTTAGCTTCATCTTTAAGATGGAGAAAACAACACTTGCATCAACTACAGCATAGAGTTGTAAGGAACATCTGTAAAATTTAAAACACCAAAACAACATTGGTTTGAATAGCTGTTAATCTCTAAATACCTCCCAATGAAACTAGGAAGCCCATATCCTTCTCCTTACCTCCTATAACCAAGCACAATTTCATTTTTGATCAGGACTTATGATTTCTTCAGTGACAAGAGATTCTTGTGAGAAAACTGTTTTCCCCAGTGCAGACTGGCAATTTTTCTACAACATACAGTATTAGAAGTTTGTCTGGAACACTGAGTGATTAAGTGTCTTGCCCAGAGCCACACAGTCAGCATGAGTAAGAAATGAGTCTTAAATCCAAGTCTTTCTGACCTGGAAGCCAACTCTGGTCACTGCCTCATGCTGCCTCCTAACAAAGTACACATATACTAGAATTACTTAACTCAAAGAGTATTTTCAAAAGACTCATGTTCATCCTAGTTTTTTTAATGAAAATTATTCTAAATTTTCTTTTACATTTTAGTACTACTACTCATGCTATGATAACTTGTCTTTACTCATATGCATCCTAAATACTTGAACTTTGACTTCTAGCTTTAAAGGTAAAACTTAAAATTATGTGCAGCATCACAACTTCTGTTTGATGTCTGAAACCTAAACCTGCTTACACTAGCTCATACACTAACGATAAGGAGGGTGTTTTTAAGTCTATTCTACTTTGTATGGTCAACAGATATTTGATAGGTTAGGATTTCCTAGTTATTTTAAGTTGTTTATTTGGTTGATGGTAATTTTAATTCCCAACCCACTGGATGAACCATTTAGGGAGAACTTATGAGAGAATATATGTTAAAAAAGGTGGGCAGATATGAAACAATCAGTGGAGAGAGTACCAACATCAATGAGAGCAAAAAGCTTCTTATATCCCTTTCCCCTCCCACAAACTGAGGAAATCAAAAGTATATCTTGGCAAAATGATAACCAATATGATATTATAGTAATTTTCATTATCATAAATTTTACTGGTTTACTATAGACACTTGCTAACTGGATCAGAATGTTAATGCCTTAACCATTTATGACAATTTTTAATTCTTTAACACATTTCCTTAATAATTAATAATGATTATTTTTCTAAATGTATTTGATGTATTACATGAAAGGGAAAATAAGATATTTGAGTTGCAAATCCCAAGTCATGAACTCTGAAGTCTTATTCAACCAAGCTCTAAACGGTACAAAAATATCTCAAATAGAATTTCTAATACATAGCTCCAAGACATGATTTGACGTATCAGTAACTAAGCAACAAGCAAGAAGAAAAGGTCCCTTCCTCCACTTCTTTTCAAATGACATTAAGAAAGGTGTGATTACTGAAAACTGATTCCTATCACTTTTAAAATGAATGACCTTTAAAAAAAAACGAAGCTGCAGAAGGAAATTAATTTTTTACTGGTCTTCAAAGATTGCACAATACTAGAGAAAAAATGAAAGAACTATACCTGATCGCCAACTGTCTTCAACTACATGTTGGATGAGACCTCCAAGGAAAGGAACTCGAACCAATTCTAATTGTTCCAGGTTTCGGGCAGAAGCTAATCCTGTTACCAATGGGACATACTTCAAAGAGTTTGTAGGACCTAATAAAAACAAAAAAATCCACAACATAATGTTATGACAGTGGTAGTGGTGATAACTAGCACTTATGTAGTGCCTTAAGGTTTGCAAAGCACTTCACAAAATTTTATTACTTTATCCTCACAACAACCCTGGGAAGTAGGGAGTGTTATTATCTCCACTACATAGTTAAGGAAACTCAGGCAGACAGATTAAATGAAATGCCTAGGGTCACACTTTAGTAAGTGCTTAAGGGCAGATTTGAACTCAGGCCTTTCCAAGGCTGAGTCCCTTACCTGCTTCTACATAATCTTAAAATGAACACTGGAAACTTACTTTTTAGGATTATCAAATTTGCGCATACAAATATATCCATAGAAGTCTGGAGAGCCTGAGCTTAACTTCTCATTTTGCAGTTTCAGGAATTAATGATTGAAAAGATGAAGTGACTTGACCCAGGTCACATTTCCAGCCTCAGTGAGTTGACCTAAGCCTAGGCCTCTTTTCAAATAACTTTCTCAGACTTCTATGTGTGCCTCAAAGTGACACAAAAGTGGCTGGTTCTCTAGAATTAGATTTCCCATTACAGTAAATAAATGAAAGACACTGCCCTAGGAGTCAGAAGACTTTGGATGTTAATCCTGGCTCTGACATTTGCTCATCAGTGACCTTGGACCAGGCATTTCTCTTGAGGCCCCAATTTCCTCACCCATCGTAATATCAGAAGTTGGACTAGATGATCTCTACTATCTCTTCCTGCTCTAAAATCCCATGCTTCTAATTAGCCTACAAAACCACATCTGAGTAAAATAAGAAGACCATTCATGATAGGCCTGCCAGATTCCTTCAGCACAGCTGCAACTGTGATTCTATTCTCCTGACCAACAACCAAATAAACGTTTTTGAACAATTAAGTGCCAGATATTGTGCTAGCAGGATATATGAAATTTTAAAATTATGTAGCTTAATACCCTGAAACAATTATCAAGCAAAACAATGAAGAATATAAATAATCCACTGCTAAAATATAAAATACAGATACATTTTGGATGAGATGACTTATGTGATTCCTTCCAACAGTCATATACTATGATTGATTCTATGATTGTAAAGTACTACCAGGGTTCAAAGAAGGTACATTAGTCACAGAAAGCCTTGTGGAAGACGCAGTATGGTTGTTTAAGGTACAGATGAACTTAGAAGTTACCTCGTCTAACATCTGTATTACATAGGTTAGAAAACTGAGACCAAGTGTGATTAGGTAATTAAGTGTGCCTAAAGGTTACACTGTGCAGTAGTGGCAAGGTGAAGATAGTACAATATACTCCTAGGCTAGTAAGGTCAGAACCAACAGGGCCAGGTAGGGGATAGTGAAGAGGTAGGACTAAAGCAGAAGGTAGATGAAGGCAACTAGGTGGCATAATGGATAGAGTCCTGAGTCTGGAGCCAGGAAAATCTGAGTTAAAAATCCAGCCTCAGACACTAGCTGTGTGAACCCAGCCAAATCAATTAATCTGTTTGTCTTCTAGGGAAGAAGAAAATGGCAAATTATTCCAGTATCTTTGCCAAAGAAACCCCATGGACAGCACCAGCATGTTATGGTTCATGGATCACAAAGAGTCAAGAAACATCTGAACAAGTGAACAGCAAAGACAGAAGGACTTAGAGGGCATAATAAAGAAAAATTTTCTCTTTTTCAGAACATGGATAATGAGGAAATTTGTCTTGCATCACTTGCTATTTATAATGAGTTCTGTATTTTTTGCCTTCTCAGCAGAGAGAAGGAGGGAGAGAATTTGGAACTGTAGATAAAATAAAATTCAATAAAGAAAATGGGAAAAAGGTGAATGTTAACTGGTAAAAATAAGTACGAAGAGTTGGACCTAGAAGAGGAGGCAGAGATATTTCACTGTGATGTTATAGCTAAGGGAATCACTGAATATTTCTGAGCACAGAAGTGACATTGTAAAAACTACTGCTTAAGGAAAACTAGTTTGGAAAATGTGTAAATGATGGATTGGATAAAAGCAGAATAGAGTCATGGAGCCTAACTAGGAAGCTGTTCCAGGATGAAATGATTAAAGTCTAGATCATAGTGTGACACACTGGAATGAGATGCAAAGGCAAGATGTTAGAGATGGCTTGACAGATTTCCTATTAAAAGGTTAAAAATATGTTCAATATTGTATTAGAAATGTTAGCTATAGCAATAAGACAAGAAAAACAAATCAAACGGTTTCTCCCATTCATTTTAATCCTGCTATTCAACTAATGTGAAAATGTGTTTAATAAGAATGTATGTGTAGAACTGATGTAAGATTGCATGCCATCTCGGGGAGAGAAGCGGAGAAAATTTAAGATTTATGGAAGTGATTGTCAAAAACTGAAAACAAATTAGATAAAAAAAAATCAAAGGAATTAGAATGGGCAATGAGAAAGTAAAACTATCACTCTATACATATGTTGGAATAAATACTTGGAGAATTCACTAAAATACTAGTTCCCAGAAGTAACAATTATAGTAAAGTTGCAGGATATAAAATAAACTTACATGAATCCAGCAATAAGAGATGGAGAAATTCCATTTAAAATAACTACATACAATATAAAATACTTAGAAGTCTATTTGCCAAGAAAAACCCAGGAACAATATGAACACAATTATAAAACACTTTTCACACAAATTAAAGTCAGATCTAAACAACAGGAAATTATGAGTAGGCTGAGTCAATATAAAAAAATGACAATTCTACCTAAATTAACTTATTCAGTGCCATATCACTTAAATTACCAATAAAATTACTGTATGGAGCTAGAAAAAAACAGTAACAAAATTCAACTGAAGACCAAAAGGTAGTCAAAAGTATCAAGGAAATTAGTGAAAAAAAATGTGAAGGAAGGTAGCCCCATCATCTCAAACTGAGATCTCAAAACTGTATTATAAAGTGGTAATCATCAAAGCAATCTGGGACTGGCTAAGAAATAAGAGTGGTGGAAGAGAATGGGTATACAATAAACAGTAAGTAAAGACCACACTAATCTGGAGTCTGATAAATCCAAAGATCCCAGTTTTTGGAACAGGAATTCACTATCTGACAAAAATTGCTGGGAAACCTGAAAAGCAGTTTGGCAGAAACTAGACCAGCAGTATAGATCAACATCTCACAACATATACCTAGATAAGGTCAAAATGGGTACATGATTTAGACATAAAGGGTGCTACCATAAGCAAATTAGGGGAGCATGGAATAGTTTCCCACTCAGACCTATGGATTAGGGAAAAATTTATTATCAAAAAAGAGATAGAGCATAATAGGATAAAATGGATAATTTTGATTACATTAAATTAAAAAGGTTTTACACAAACAAAACCAACGCAACCAAGATTAAAAGGACAGCAAACTGGGGAAAAAATTTGTAGCTAATTTCTCTGATAAAGACCTGATTTCTCAACTACATAGGAACTGAATCAAATTTACAATATATTCCATTCCTTGATTGATAAATGGCCAAAGGATATGAACAGGAAATTTTCAGATGAAGAAATCAAGGCTATCTATGGTCATACGAAAAAATACTCTAAATCACTATTGATTGAAGAAACGCAAATTAAGAGAACTTTGAGGTACCACTTCATACCTATCAGATTGGCTAATATGAGAAGAAAAGGAGAATAACAAATGTTGGAGGAGATGTGGGAAAAATGGGACACTAATGCACTTTTAGTGGAGTTGTGAATTGTTTCAATTATTCTGGAGACTAATTTGGAACTCTGTCCAAAGGGCTATAAAACTGTGCAAAATCCTTTGACCCAGCAATAGTCTACTAGATGTCTATCTTGAAGAGGGAAGAGGAAGGAGAAAGGATGGGATAGGAAGGACCTTTATGGCACTTTTTGTGGTGGAAAAGAATTGGAAATTGAGGGGATGCCCATCATTTGGGGAACGGTTGAAAAAGCTGATTGTGATGGAATATTATTGTGCTATAAGAAATGACAGGCCGGACGCTTTCAGAAAAACCTGGAAAGACTTACATGAATTGATGCAAAATAAAGTAAGAAGAACCAGGAAAACACTGTACATAGTAACAATACCACATGACAAACAACTGTGAATGACTTGGCTATTTTCAGCAATATAATAATCCAAGACAATCCCAAAGGATTTATCATGAATAATACTACCCACCTCTAGAGAAAGAACTCATGGAATCTCAATGCAGATGGAAGAATACTATTTTTTACTTTATTTTTTTTTTGCATGTCTTTTTCTGTGTATGTGTTTTCTTTCACAACAAAATTTATATGGAAATATGCTTTGGATGACTGTATATGTATAACTTGCATCACATTTCTTGCCTTCTCAATGAGAGGGAGAAATAGAATTTGGAACTTAAATTTTTTAAAAATTGGTTTTACATGTAATTGGAAAAATGAAATATTTAGACAGTGGGGAAAAAAGGTTAAACATACTTTTCATGATTTCCCCCAAAACTTCTTTGAAGTAAACACACACACACACACCACCACCACCACCACCACAACCACCACCTCAGAGAAGAGTAGGAAAATACAAAGAACACTGTTGGAATGAATTTTCAGAGCACCTGACTCAAACCTCAATCCCACTACTTGATGTATGTATGACTTTGGAGAAATTATGTCATGTCTCTGGACCTCAGTGATTTTCATCTGATTAAAAAAGATAAAAGAGGGCAGAGCCATGATGGCAGAATAAAAGCAGAGTTTCACCAGAGCTCTCCCCAAAACTCCAAATATTTACAAAAAATGACGCAAAAGTACAGAGTGAAACAAATCTCCAGCCCAAGACAACCTGGAAAGTCAATAGGAAAGGTCTGTTGGGCCAGACTGACAGAGGAGCACAGTGGGCTGCACCAGCATAGACCAGGCCTCAGCAAACCCAAAGCAAGCCTCAGGACACTGAATCACTGGCAGCTGTGAAGTTTTCCAGACTTCTCAAACCACAAACACCAAAGACAACTTAGAAAATCAGTGGGAAGGGGTTACTGGACCTGGGTGAGAGAGGAGTGCAGTACAGACCCAGCCCTTGTACAGCCATGGCCCTGGCAAACCAAGAGCAGGCCTGGGGAGTGGCTAAATCAATGTCAGCAGCAGTGGCTGTTTCCAGGGCTCTCAGCCCAGAGATGATAAGGGGATCAAACTGGTCAGAAGTAAAACACAGGGGTCTCATTACTGGCACTGAGGCAGCACTCTGTTACTATGCTCATGTTACTATGACTGGGATCTGGATCACAGTCCTCAATGACAGTCCTGGGGCAAGGAGAGCACTGGTATAGGCAGAGCTTATGGCAGCAGTGGAGAGGGAACCCTCCTCAGAGTTTCAGATCAGAGCCAAGAGAGAAATAAACACCTCTCCTTAGATAATACCACCTTGGAAAAACTGAAAACTTACAGGTCTTTAGAAGTATCTCTGAATAGAGCTATACAAGACCCCTGAAGTGTGGGACAGTATGCCCTCCATACTGGAAGTGGAGTTCTGCCTTAACAAAGAGTTAAAAAGTCAGGAAACAGGCTGGTAAAATGAGCAAACAGAAAAAAAACTCAAACTACAGAACCTTACTATGGCAACAAGGAAGATCAAAATACACACCTAAAAGAAGGCAACAAAGTAAAATCTCCTACATTCAAAGCCTCCTAAAAAAATATATACTGGTCTCAGATCATGGAATAGCTCAAAAAAGATTTTGAAAATCAAGTAAGAAGGGGACAGAGCCAAGATAGTGCAGTAAAAGCACATACTCACCTAAGCTCTAAGAAAAATTCCTTCAGATACCTCTAAAAAGAGAATCTGAACAAATTTTAGAGTGCAGAATCCACTAGGAGACAGAGTATGGAAGATTTCCAGCCCAGGACAGCCGGGAAGTATCTGTTGCACAGGGCTGGAGAAGCGCAGAGCACATAGGTTGTACCAGCGCAGACCCCGCCATAGAAAAGCCGAGCAGGAACCACGGGCAGTCTGAAGCAGAGGCAGCAGTGCGGATTCTCAAACAAATCAGCCCAGGATAGGAGTCCAGTGGAACTGAGTGAGAGAGAAGCGCAGAACCCCAAGTAACAGTAGCAATCAATCCTGAGACAATCAGCCCACAGATTAAATGTCTGTAAGTCACCTACTTGAACTTCTGGAAGCCATGAGGGTGAAGTGATCTGTACATACTCTCCCCTTCCCCGTGTTGACCATGAAAAACCCAGAGAATGTTTCCCCACGAAAAATGCTGGAATAGTGGGATCAGCCAAAGGGAAAAACAATCTCTTAGAACGAGAGGAAAAGAAAATTGCAAAGGGAGGGTCCCTCTTGTTGTGGCTGAAGGGGATTAGTGCAGGATGGGGGCTGTCCCAGACAGCCACATCTCAGCAAACCAGGAGGAGGATCCTAAGCCCTAAGGGGATGGAGCCCATAAGTGCCAATACCAGGACCCAGGAGAGCCTTAGCATAGCCAGGGGAACTGGTCAGACACCAGAACAGACAGGGGTTCACCAGCCACAGTCTGCCTGTGCTCTAGCTCAGGAGAGGAGATTTCCTGTGGCCAGACCACCCCTCCCCCACACCTTATGCAGGTAGACTCCAGGGTAACTCTGGGGAAACTCAAAAAGATTTCACCTCACCTCTGCTTTGGCACACCAGTCAGCTCAGTACCAGTTGAGCTGCAGCATTCTAGCTTCCAGCCAAAAGAACCAGAGGCCACAATACACAAGCCTCAAGTTTGAAGCACAAAAACCGTGGGACAGAGACCCCTGTGCCCCAGAAGCAGAGATCCACTTGAAAAGCCAGAAAAAAGGCAATCATAATGAGTAGGAAGCAAACCAGAAAAGACCACAGAATCTTACTATGGGGAAAAGGACTAAAACACCAATACTGAAGAGATCATCACTGAGACTACACTACCATGTGAAATCTCAGAAGGGAACATAAACTGGTCTCAAGCCGAAAGAGCATTCTTGGGAGAGCTCAAGAAGGACTTTAAAAGCCAAATAAGAGAGGCAGAAGAAAAACTGGAAAATGATTTTAAAAACATAAAAACAGAATTCATGGAAAATTTTTTTAAAAAATTGGACAAATGGATAAAGAGATATAAAACCTAACTGGAACAACTGGACAAATGGAAAAGGAGATGCAAAAGGTAACTGAAGAAAACAACAATTAAAAATTACAATTGGGCAAGTAGAAGCTAATGATTCTATGAGACATCAAGAATCTCAAACAGAATCTAAAGAATGAAAAAATAGAAGAAATGTAAAATATCTCATTGGAAAAATAACTGACCTGGGAATAGATCCAGCAGAGAAATATCTAAGAATTTCATCATGGAAAGTAATAATGAAAAAAAGAGCCTGGACAATATCTTCCAAGGAAAATTGCCCTGAGGTCCTAGATTCAGAGGGCAAAATCGTCATCGAAAGAATCCACCAATCACCTCCTGAAAAAGATCCCAAACTGAAAACACCAAACAATATTGCTGCCAAATTCCAAAACTATCAAGTTAAGGAGTAAATGCTGCAAGCAGCCAGAAAGAAACAATTCAAATACTGAGAAGCTACAGTCAGGATCACACAGGACCTTGCAGCTTCTACATTAAAAGATCAGAGGGACTGGAATATGATATTTCATAAGGCGAAGGGGCTTGAACTACAACCAAGGATCAATTACTCAGCAAAACTGAGCATTATCTTTCAGAGAAGGAGATGGATATTTAATGAAATAAGGGATTTCCAGAACTTTTGGATGAAAAGGCAAGAGCTCAATAGAAAATTGATCCTCAAATACAACTCATAAGAGAGGCATAAAAAGGTAAAGGGAGTGGGTATAAATTAATATAAATATAAATTAAATGATGTCATGATAAAAATGTAATGGGTACAAAGGGATTGTAACAGGAGAAGTGAAAAGGAGGAGGCAGAAAAAGGTAAATTACATCACAAGAAGAAGCACAAAAACATTACAGTAGAGAGAGAGCTAGGAAGAAGATGAGCACTGTTTGAGATTTACTCTCATATGATTTGGTTCAAGGAGTGAACAACAAACTCAGTTAAGTATAGAAATCTAGCCCTACAGGCAGCACTAAGGGGAAAAGGGAAAGAAAAGGGAGGGGAAGGTAAAAGGGAGGGAAGAAGTAAAGAAAAGGGGTAAATAAAGGGATGGGGGCTGAGAGAAGGGAGGGAAGAATGTGGGAGGTGGTGGTCAAAAATTAAAATTATTCTGGAGGGGAAGGGAGACAGACAAACTAAAAGCATAAATGGGGGAAAATAGGATGGAGGGAAAGACACAGTAATCATAACTGAATATGAATGGGATGAACCCTCCTATAAAATGGAGGCAGGTAGCAGAATGGATTGAAATCTATAATCCAACAATATGTTGTTTACAAGAAACACATTTGAAACAGGGGGATACACACAGGGTAAAGGTAAAAGGATGGAGCAGAATATATTATGCTTCAGCTGATACCAAAAAAGCAGGGGTAGCAATCCTAATCTCAGACAAAGCAAAAGCAGAAATAGATCTAATCAAAAGAGTTAAAGCATCACTGTGATGCTAAAAGGCATCACAGACAATGAAGCAATATCATTACTAAACATATATGCACCAAGTGGTACAGCATTCAAATTCTTAGAGGAGAAGTTAAGGGTGTAATAGGAAGAAATAGACAGCAAAACTGTATTAGTGGGGCACTTCAATCTCACCCTCTCTGAACTTGATAAATCTAAAATAAAAATAAACAAGAAAGAAGTGAAGGAGGTGAAGAGAACTCTGGATAAGGTGGATATGATAGATCTCCGGAAAAAACTGAATGAGGATAGTAAGGAATATACCTTTTACTTAGCAGTACATAGCACATATACAAAAACTGACCATATACTAGGGCATAAAAACCTCATAATCCATTGTAGAAAGGCAGAGACAGTCAATGCATTCTTCTCAGATAATAATACAATAAAAATTATGTATAATAAAAAGGCCATGGAAAGACAGATCAAAAATTAACTGGAAACTAAATAATATAATCCCAAAGAATGAGTGGGTTAAAGAAATCATAGAAACAATCAATAACTTCATTCAAGAGAATGACAATAATGAGAAAACCTACCAAAACTTATGGGATGCTGCAATAGCAGTTCTTAGGGGAGGTTTTATATCTTTGAATGCCTACATGAATAAAATAGAGAAAGAGGAGAGCAATCAATTAGGCATGCAGCTGAAAAAAGCTAGAAAAAGAACAAATTGAAAATCCCAGAGTAAATACAAAATTAGAAATACTTAAAACCAAAAGAGAGATTCATAAAATTGAAACTAAGAAAACTATTGAAGTAATAAATAAAACTAAGACTTGGTTTTATGAAAAAAACAATAAAATTGATAAAACTGTGGTCAATTTGATTAAAAAAAGAAAGAAGAAAAACAAATTACCAATATAAAAAATGAAAAAGGGTGAACTCACCTCCAACAAGGAGGAAATTGAAACAACAATTAGAAATTACTTTGTCCAACTATAAGCCCATAAATTTGGCAATCTAAGTGAGATGGATGAATATTTTAAAAAATATAAACTGTCCAGATTAACAAAAGAGGAAATTGAATACTTAAAAACCTAACTCAGAAAAAGAAACTGAAGCCATCAAAACTCCCTAGGAAAAAATTCCCAAGGCTAGATGGATTTACAAGTGAATTCTGTCAAACATTTAAAGAACAGTTAATTCCAATACTATATGGACTTTTTGGGAAAATTGGTTTTATGATACAAATTGTTTTTATGATACAAATATGGTTTTACTACCTAAAACAGGAAGAGGCAAAACAGAGAAAGAAAATCATAGACCAATTTTTATAATGAACATAGACACAAAAATTTTAAATAAGATATTAGGAAAAAGAATGCAGCAACTTATCATGAGAATAATACACTATGATTAGGTAGGATCTATACCAAGAATGCAGGGCTGGTTCAATATTAGGAAAATTATCAGCATGACTGATCATATCAACAACAAAACTAACAGAAACCATATGATTATCTCAATAGATGCAGAAAAAGCTTTGGACAAAATACAACACCCATTCCTATTGAAAACACTGGAGAGCACAGGAATAAATGGAGTTTTCCATAAAATAATAAGCGTTATCTACCTAAAAGCATCAATAAGCATTATATGTAAAGGGGATAAGCTAGATCCATTTCCAATAAGATCAGGGGTGAAATAAGGATGTCCATTATCACCACTGTTATTAAATATGGTACTAGAAATGCTAGCTTTAGAAATAAGAGAAGAAAAAGAAATTGAAGTAATTAGAATGGGCAAAGAAGAAAACTAAGTTACCACTCTTTGCAGATGATATGATGATATACTAAGGAGAATCCAGAAAATCAAATAAAAAACTACTTGAAATAATAAGCAACTTCAGCAAAGTTGCAGGTTACAAAATAAGCTCACATAAATCATCTGCATTTCTACATATTACTAATAAAGTCCAACAGGAAGAGATAGAAAGAGAAATCCCATTTAAAGCTATGGTAAACACTACAAAATATCTGGGAGTCTACCTGCCAAAACAAACCCAGGGACTAAATGAACACAATTACACAACACTTTTTGCACAAATAAAGTCAGATGGATAAAATGAAAAAATATCAATTAGTCATAGGTAGGCCAAGTTAATATGTAATAAAAATAACAATTCTACCTAAATTAATTTACTTCAGTGCCATACTAATCAAACTACCAGATAATTATTTTCTAGACCTAGAAAAAACAATATCAAAATTCATCTGGAAGAACAAAAGGTCCAGAATATCAAGGGAACTAATGAAAAGAAATGCTACGGCAGGTGGCCTAGCTCTACCAGATCTCAAATTGTATCATAAAGCAGCAATTATCAAAACCACTTAGTACTAGCTAAGAAACAGAAGGGTAGATCAGTGGAATAGTTTAGGTACTCAAGACACAGTAGTCAATGAATGTAGTAATCTAATGTTTGATTAACCCAAGGACCTCAGCTTCTGGGATAAGAACTCACTGTTTGACAAAAACTGCTGGGAAAACTGGATAACAGTGCAGCAGAAACTGGACATAAACCAATGTCTGACACTGTACACAAGAATAAAGTTGAAATGGACATATCCCTAGGTATAATGACTGATACCATAAATATATCAGGGGAGCAAGGAATAGTGTATTTCTCAGATTTATAGAGAATGAAGAAATTTATGACCAAACAAGAGATACAGAACATTATGAAGTGCAAAATGGATTATTTTGATTACATTAAATTGAAAAGTTTTTGCACAAACAAACCCAATGCAACCAAGGGAGGGAAGCAGAAAACTGGGGAAAAAAAATTTGCAACTAGGGTCTATGATAAAGGCCTCACTTTTAAAATATGTAGAGAATTGAGTCAAATTTACAAGTATGCAAGCCATTCTCCAATTGATAAATGATCAAAGGATATGAACAGGCAGTATTCAGAGGAAGAAATTAAAGCTATCTATAGTCAGAGATGCAAATCCAAACAACTCTGAGGTACTACATCACACTTATCAGATTACCTAACATGACAAAACAGGAAGATGATAAATGTTGGAGAAGATGTGGGAGAGTTGGAACACTAACTCATTGTTGGTAGAGCTATGAGCTGATCCAACCATTATAGAGAGCAATTTAGAACTATGCCCAAAGGACTACCAACATGTGCATACCCTTTGACTCAGCAATATCGTTTCTAGGACTGTATCCCAAAGAGATCATAAGAATGGGAAAGGGTCACACGTGTACAAAAATATTTATGGCAGCTCTCTTTGTGGTTGCCAAGAATTAGAAATCAAGGGCATGCCCATCAACTGGGGAACAGCTGAACAAGTTTGGTATATGAATGTAATGGAATGCCATTGTGCTATAGGAAATGATGAATAGGAAGACTTCAGAATAACCTGGAAGGACTTTTATAAACTGATACTGAGTGAAAGGAGCAGAACCAGGTGATCACTGTACACAGTAACAACCACAATGTGCGAGGAATTTTTCTGATAAACTTAGCCTTCATAGCAATGCAAGGACCTCAAACATTCCCAAAGGATTCTTGAGGCAAAATGCCTTCTACAGCCAGAGACAGAATTGGAACACAGAATGAAGCAAAATATTTCCTCTTGTGTTATGTTTTGCTTTATTTGGGTTTTTCTCATAGTTTCCTCCCATTCATTTTAATTCTTCTATGCAATGTTACTAAGGAAAATGTGTGCAATAAGAATGTATGCGTAGAACCTATATAAGATTGCATACCATCTTGGGGAGTGAGGGGGAGAAAATCTAAGACCTATGAAATGATTGTCGAAAACTGAAAACAAATAAATTAATAATAGTAAAAAAGAAAGTCAAATAAGTAGAGAATAAATTGGGAAGAGAAATGAGAGTGATGCAAAAAATCATGAAAAATGAGTAAACAGCTTGCTAAGAGACTGAAAATAATACTTAAGAATAAAATGCCTTAAAAAATAGACTAGATCAAATGGTAAAAAGAGGTCCAAAAAGTCAAAGACGAGAATAGTGAGAAGAATGACTTAAAAAGCAGAATTGGTCAAGTTGAAAAGGATGTCTAAAAGCTCACTGAAGAAAATAATTTCTTAAAAATTAGAATGGAGTGAATGGAAGCTAATGACTCTATGAGAAACTAAGAAATTATAAAAAAGAACCAAAAGAATAAAAAAGTAGACAACAATATGAAATAGCTCATTGAGGGAAAAAAAAACAACTGAACTGCAAAATAGATCCACGAGAGAAAATTTAAAAATTATTGGACTACTGGAAAGATATGAGAAAAAAAAAATAGCCTAGGCATCATCTTTCAAGAAATTTTCAAAGAAAACTACCCCTGATATTTTAGAATCAGAGGGTAAAATGAAATTTAAAAAATCTACCTATCACCTCCTGAAAGAGATCTCCAAATGAAAACTCCCAAGAATATAATAGTCAAATTCCAGAGGTCTCAGGTCAAGAAGAAAATATTACAAGCAGCCAAAAAGAAACAATTCAAGTACTGTGGAAACACAATCAGGATAACACAAGATTTAGTAGCTTCTACATTAAGAGATTAGAGGGTTTAGAATATGATATTCCGGAGGACAAAGGAGCTGGGATTACAACCAAGAATCATCTACTCAGCAAAACGAAGTGAAATCAATGACGCAAAAAAATTAACATTCAATGATGTAAAGGAATTTAACACAGTCTTGAGAAAAAACCCAGAGCTGAACAGAAAATCTGACTTTCAAATACAAGACTCAAGAGAAACATGAGAAGGTAAAAAGGAAAGAGAAATCACAAGGGACTTACTAAAGTTGAACTGTTTACATTCCTACATGGAAAGATGATATTTATAACTTATTATTAGGGTAAGGTGGAAGGAATATATATAGACAGAGGGCACAAGGTGAGTTGAATATGAAGGGATGATATCTAAAAAAATAAAATTAAGGGGTGAGAGAAGAATGTACTGGGAGAAGGTGAAAGGAAGAAGTAGAATGGGGTAAATTATCTCACATAAAAGAGTCAAGAAAAAGCTTTCACAGTGGAGGGGAAAGGGATGAAGTAAAGGGAAGTAAGTGAACCTTACTCTCATCAGAAGTGGCTTAAGCAGGAAATAACATACACACTCAATTGGATATGGAAATCTATCTTACCCAACAGGAAAGTAGGGGGGTAGGGGAATAAGAGAGACCAGGGGTAGAGTGGGGTGTGGTGTGATAGAGGGGAGGGCACATTGGGGGAGGGGGGTAATCAGAAGCAAAAATTTTTGAGGGACAGAGTGAAAAGAAACATGACTATTATGGAAGTGTTTTCCATGACTACACATGTATAATCTATGTCAAATCACTTGCCTTCTCAACAAAGGGTAGTGGAGAGGAGGGAGAGAATCTGGAACTCAAAAGTTTTAAAAATGAACGTTAAAAATTGTTTTTACATGCAACTCAGAAATAACATATGTAGGCAATGAAGTACAGAAATCTCTCTTACCCTACAGGAAAATAGAAGAATGGGATAAGAGAAAGGGGGAGGGAAGAATAGAACAGAGGACAGAATGGGGGACGAATCAGAAGCAAAACACTTGAGGTGGGACAGAGTGAAAGAAGAAAGAGAACACACGAAGGTAGATGGAATAGGATGGAGGGAAATACAGTTAGCAATAGTAACTGAAAAAAAATTTTTTGAAGGAAGTTTCTCTGATAAAGGCCTCATTTCTCTAACATACAGATAACTGTATCAGATTTATAAAACTAAGAGCCATTCCCCAATTGATAAATAATTAAAAGATATAATCAGTTTTCAGATGAAGTAATTAAAGCTATCAATAGCCATATGAAAAAATATTCTAATTTGCTACTGATTAGAGAAATGCAAGTTAAAACAATTCCGAGGTACTACCTCATACCTATTAGATTAGATAACAGGATAGAAAAGGTAAATGACAACTATTGGAGGGGATGTGGGAAAAATGAGACATTAATGTACTGTTGATGAAGTTGTGAACTGATTAAATCATTCTATAGAGCAATTTGCACCATGCCCACACGGTTGTAAAACCATGCATACCCTTTGATGTAGCAATACCACCACTAGATCTGTATACAAAAGAGATAAAAACAAAAAAGAAAAGAAACTATATGTACAAAAAATATTTGTAGCAGTTCCTTTCTGCGGGTAAAGAAATGAAAACTAAGAGGATGCACATCAATTGGTGAAGGACTGAATAAGCTGTGGTATGTAATTTGTGATGAAATACTATTGTACTATAAGAAATGATGAGCAGGATGCTCTTAGAAAAACATAGAAAGACTTACATGGGTTGATGATGCAAGCTGAAATGTAACGGGCACAATGTAACAAAAGCAATATTGTAGGATGATGAGTTGTGAATCACTTAGCTATTCTCAGCAATATAATGATCCATGACAACTCTGAATGACTTAGGATGAAATGCTATCTATCCCCCAGAGAAATAACTGATGTTATCTGAAAACAGATTGAAGCAACTTTTTTCACTTTCTTTTCTTGAGTGTTTTTTAAATGTGTTTTCTTTTACAACATGACTACATACATATACATATAAATACACACACACACACACACACACAGATAACCTACATGGAATTGCTTGCCTTCTCAATGAGGGACAGTGGGGAGGAAGGAAAAGAGAGAATTTAGAGAATTTAAAACTCAAAGTTTTGGAAACAAATGTTAGAGATTGTTGTCTGCAAGTAATTGGGGAAAAATTAAATACTAAATAAATACAAAAACAAAGAAAAAAGAAGGGGTTGTATTAAGTGATCTGCAACATTCCTACTACCTCTGAAGCTATGAACTTATTTATCTTCAGGAAGTAATATTTAGTAGTGCACAATAATGTTCTATTTAGCTCAGTGTATAAATATGTAACAATAAATTTTATGTTAGGCTTCTTTTAATGTATATAAGTCATTAAAATTCTGTCACTCAGTCATATAATTACCTGCACAGTTCCTCATAACGAAAGTGCGTAAGCTGATGCAAAGGAAATCCTTAAAAGGCTGGGGCTTGGTGAGTCTCACCCACTTCAAATAAAGGTGCCTTAGCATTGGAATACAAGGAATTTCAGGAACATTCACCCCTAGAAGAAAAAGCAGTCAAGAATTCATTAAAATCAAATGCCTTATTTCGTAAGCAAGGAAGTTCAAGAATATATTTTCTAAGTGAACCTTATTGACCATTCTGGGAGACTTCAACATCTGCAATTCATCTAACCAATGCATATTAAGTTATGGTCTATTTAAAACAATCTTCAACCACATGGTTATATTTACTTTAAAATAGACCTTTGTTACTCTGATCATTTTTCTTCGTTCTTTTCTGAAACTAATGTACATATCAATTTTTAAAAAATGATTAGCAATGTTGAAAGCACTGAAGGTGTAGACAGAAAATGGTCCAGTCTTTGCTTTCAAAGGCTCATAGCCTTATGTGGCATAGGCACAGAGCTTCCAAACTGTGGGTTTTGACCCCTTTACGAGGCTCCTGTAACTGAATGTGAGGGTAACAAAAAAATTGGCAACATTAAAACAATACTGAATGTACAACTACTAAAAATCAATTCAAAATCAAACTTTTAATGAATCCAAGGTGTTTCTGGTAATGCTGGTCCATGATGTATTGAGCAGCTTCACTGCAGCCTTCATTCTGAACACGTGCACTTTGCCCTGCACATGCTGTCCACACAATGAACACAGCCAGAAACACCTCAGCTCAGATTCAAGAATAATGTATGTTATGAATTTTGGTGTTTTCACTGTACATACAAAGTTCTCTGGTCTTTGAGAAACATGATAATTTAGAAATAGAAACATAATAGTTTAATTATGGAAAATAAAGATTTTTAATATTTTCCTGTCATTCTTCAGCATGTATCAAACTAGTATATCTTTGGATTGCATTGTTAGAATATCTGATTTTTAAAATTATTGTTATCTCCCTCTTTTACAGAAATTCTTGCAAGTAAAGATAAAAGCCCTTTAATATTTCTCCATCATCACTGCTGTATGTGTTATGCAAGTATGAACATCAATTTTTAAAATTAAGCACAAACAAATGCAATTTCGTGAACTAAAGCCAGCATTTATTTGAAAAAAGTATTAGCAATATTTACTTATATTTTAGGATGAAATTTTTTTTGTTGGTTATGGATAAGTGGCTAAATTTAGTCATAAGAGGTAAAAATACTGACGACAACGTGACAGTATTCACTACCAGGTTGCAGTACACCTAAACTGACAAGAAAAGAAAATATGTTGAATTGTGGCTCTCAAGAAGGTGAAGTTTAAATAGATTACTGAAACTGAAAGAAGTAGTTGTATTTTTGATTGAGCAGAAACACGATTTTGTTCATTTTTTTCACAATGACTTATGTTAAAAGATAAAATTGAAAGTTTTACTAAAAAAGTTAATATATGGAAGACAAGGGTGAAAAAAGGTTCCTTAGAAGTGTTTACAGCTACAGATGATTTATAATTGAAAATAACCTTCCCAAAGATTTAATTATGAGTTATAACTGATCATCTGAAGTGCCTGGAGATAGTTGCAGAATTACTTCCCTTCAAATTTTGATTCTAAAAAACTAAGTTGGGTTCATAAACCATACTCAATTGAAATAAAATTGCCAATCATTTGCCATTAAAAGTTCAAAAAGCATTTGCTGAGCTATCAAGTGTAATGGCAATCAAATTAGGATCTTTTGCTGTTTTTGTTTTACTAAAAGTGCCACTGATTGAATAATGTGATTGAAGAGGATCTTTTCCACCTATAGATAAGCCTGCCCATCAGGGGGAGTTTGTTTTGTACTAGGGTTCCAAGTACCTTTGGTTTCTTCTACTGAGGCACTGGGTTAGAGGGTTATGCCCTCTGGCTCTAAAATATATATACTATAAATATTCTGATGAGGTTTTGATGGGGTGCTTGGTTGCATGTACTTGGGCCCCAATTCTAAAAATCACATTTCTCTTTAAAAATCACATTTCTCCCTAGCCTCAAAATACTATCTCAGGCAGTTTCTCCCCAGTCCAAGAACACAGGCTGCCCTCGCAACAACTGTTATCTCCCTTCCTGCTATAGTAGACAGCCACACCTATAGAATTTATCACTTAGAGCCAGCTGCATACTGACTGAACTGGAGGTGCACTGGGTCATAGTGACATTTACTACTCACTGACCAATCATATGTATCCTAGACTTAGACATACCTATACTCCCTTTCCATTAATCTTGTCTAAGAAGAAACTGACTAGAGAAACCTGATTTTTCCTGGTCAGCCCTGATCATTAGTTGACTTAGTGACTTTTCAGGCCTAAAACCACACTTCCAGGTAGCCCCGCCTTGGGTTATTTCTCGATGAATTCTGGTTAAAATACCTGCCCAGTAGATACCAAAAGTGCATGTTTCTTTAAGAACTGACCATTCCTTAACCACTCCCTAATCCCACCCCAAAACACCCAGTTAGCATATTTGGCACAAGCAATACTACAGAATATCCTATATAAACTTTCCCTGTACCCCTTTACGGTTGCAGGTTCTCAAAGAACTCTTGCCCATTGAAAAGCATAATAAATCTTTACCTTGACTTCAACAATGCTTGAGTTTGTAAATTCTTCTCCAGACGACCTGCCCCTGGCACCCCAGACTTTGTGGGGTCTCACATACCCTTTCCAGCCCTCATCAGTTTTACTTTGGGGGCTTAGTTTTTGGAAAAAAGTCTGTGTGCCAGATGAGACTCTGAAAAGCCACTAAGTAGTCCCCCAATCGCTGCCTGCTTTTTGGAAACCCAGATATATTAGTGGTCAAGCAGTTTGGAAGCTCTGTTTGTTGATTTTTGACTTCTCTGAAATTTTGACTTTGATTTTCTCTGATGCCTGTGCTTGATTAAAGTGATTGTTAACCCCTCAAAAGTTGCCTTTCCTTTTCTTAATGCAGATCTAAGAACCTATGATAGCAGGTCCCCCTGCGTATGTTGGGATGCTTACTGTTACATTATGGCGACAAGGATGGGATCTGCATAAATTAAAAGGAAAATATAGGAACTGTTGTGTCCCAATTATGGTAACTATGATTCTGTGGAACCCCAGAAGGTGGGGGTGGTCAGAGCCAGGGCTCGAGTGGATTAGCCTGGCTCCAGACAGCACAGGTGCAGTGAAGGTCTTTAAAGTGCACTGTATTCAGAAACCAGACCAAAGCAGTGCGAATTTGGAATAGAGCCCTGGAACCCCACCAAAGGGCTGTGTGCTAAATCACTCTGCAGAAGTTAAGCTAAGAAGGGTGAGTACGCTGACCTTGGTGAGAACCATGGAACATGACCAGAGAACTGCCTGCTGAATGACCCAGCAGACTTGAGTGAGGTGAGAAGAATGGGTGCGCAGCAGAGCTGCTTTCCCCACAGAACCAGGCAGGAGCTGGGGACGGCTGGCTCCTACAGGAGGAGGAGGAACCCAGGAGCTCAGAGTTCAGCCCTGGGGCAAGATTGAGATTGCACAGCAAGGCACTGAGTATGCTTTTTTTATGGAGTTCTCCTGGGACAGTTTGGGACCCAGGGAGTGGAGGGGAAGTGCTACTTACCCTCAAGGACCCCACCCTGATGGCTTTGTTGTCCAGCCGCCCCTCAGGACTTGGAAGTGGGCTCTTTAGAGCCTACATCCCAAGTGTTTGGGATTAAGGAATAAGGATATGGTTGTTCCCTCCTCAAAGTGATGTTACATTATGCCTATACCCTTGTGTTTGTTTAAAGTCATAAGGCCACCTAGGTAATAAGTTGTTATGCTTCCTATTCTGCAAATGTGAATTATGTTGCATTTACTTAAGAAATGTTAATGCCTATTTGTTCTAGGCTCCATGGCCATTTGGATTGTTAAGGCCTAGGATCCTGGAGGGTGGAGTGAAAATGACAAATAAAACAGGATCTTTTGTTGTTTCTGTTTTACTAAAATGCCTCTGATTGAAGAATGTGATTACGAGGATCTTTCCAGCCATTGATGGGCATGCCCATAGTGGGAACCAGAATTAGGGGAGTTGTTTTATAGGAGGGTAACAAGTACCTTTTGTTAGTTTTTCTATTGAGGCACTGGGTCAGAAGATTATGCCTTCTGGCTCTAAAAAGTGTATAAATACTCTGAGGGTGAGGTTTTATTTTGGGTCTTACTGACTGGAAGTGTTTCTTTGGCCAGAGAGACTCTGGAAGCCACTAAGGCGCCAGATCAAGTGAGTCAACAGGTTTAAAACTTTGGTTTCCTAAAAGAAAAATCATTAAATGAATTTTGGCTTGGGATTAGGACAGAATTTCCAACAATTTCTGAAACAGCTCTAAACATACTTCTGCCATTTTGTAGTTCGTATTTATGTGAACCACCATATTCAGCATTGATGATTATAAAATCAGTATATCAATCAATTCTGAAAAGCGTTGAAGATGCTCTACATCTTGCAGCTTCAAATATTCTGCCAAGATTTAATTCTTTATGTAAAAATTAAAAAGCACATCCATCTTATTAGTATGCAAATTTGCTTTCATCTTTAATAAATGGCAAAATTATATGTATACCAAAGAATTGTTTCAAAATAAATTTCTTTATGATTTATTACCAGTAAATATTTCATTTGTGCACCTATTTTATACCTATAAACCCAGGATCACATAAAAATTTCTCAGGTGAAAAGGGGTCACGAGTAGAAAAAGTCTAAGAAGGCCTGGCATAGGGAAAGGCACACATAAACCCATGCAAAATTTTGGACTTTAATAAGGGCCAGAACTTGAATTAAGAAGAGCCTGGACCTAACAATCTCTTTGTTCTCTGAAGTAAACTCAGAGAATACCTCTTCCTATGTCAACAAAACTAGATGGGGCTAATTTAGCATTCCTTATGAGACCCTTAACCCTAGATCCTATCTTAAATAATGAGACTTTCCTTTTTCATCTTGTGGACATAAACTATGTTATGACATATTAGTGATAAACACAGACGTTCTGAATTGTAATTTCAATCAACACTTTGTTCATCCTCTTATTGTATTTACAATCTATCCAACTGAGAAATTTCTTTCTTGTGTTACAGCTAATCACTCATTGGGACCATAAATCTGAAGGACACAGACAACTCTGGATTGTCCTAAACGGATTTAAGCCTGGTCATTCCTGTATTAGGCAGTTAGAAGTTTGTTCTGGCTCCGTGATCATGTACTGCTAGCTTTAAGGGAATAAACTGTATGTATTTAGCCTGTTTACCTTTTCTTAACCAAACTTTCAGGTTGACACAAGTAAAAATGAGACAGGGTAGAAGGTGACTAGAACATAGAATTATAATATATCTGAGGAGAAATTATTTCATCAGTTGGAAAATAAGAATGTTTTAAGGAAAGCTTCATCTATACTCCATATCCCCCCCTGCATTCCCCTTACTTTACGGAAATCAAGATAGAAAGAAAAGCAGATCACTGTGGGAGGAGACAGGAGGAGGAAGTGGAAGAAGAAAGAAGTCTCTCATGATAGGGAAGGATTTAAACTGGTCAGGTGAAAAGTAGGGAACAGTATGGAGGGGGGGACCTTGAAATGGACAGATTTGAGCAAGAACTAACTCAAGTCTAAATATTTCTTTGGTAGGTCTACAGTTAGTAAACTGGGGGGAATGTCATTAATACTACCCTTTGAGACTGACACTAACAATTACTTAAATGTTTTTTTAACATTAGGCAGCTGCAGACATGACTGAAAGGTACTCTATGAATGTGTCAGTGTGTTTCCAGCACTATCTGGTATAAGGCAAAATAATTTAAGATAAAAATATAAAAATACCAATGGACTGAAGAAGGGCAATTCATAAAGCTACCCTAAATGGATTAAAACTTACTAGAACTTACTCCTTTTCCTCCATGTGAAAAAGTAAAAAAAAAAAAAAAAAAAAAATTAGTCATAAGTGATAAGACTTGCATTTGTATCCCAATCTCAAGTAATTTCATTTCTAAATCTATTTCCTCATCTACAAAACAATATTATCTGTGCTACTTAAGGCTCAAAGACTTACTATGAGAATCAAATAAAAAAGATTTATGACACCATGAAGTGTTATCAATGTTATCTATAAAATGGATATAATATACTATCTTACAGGGTGTTGAGGAAAGTGCTCTGTAAACCATAAGATGTGAGCTATTATTAATTATATGCTCACTAAGCCACTTTCTGAATTAGTTATTTAGTTTCCCAATAGGAGAGTAGCCTCCGAAGAGAACACTCATACCATCTATCTTGCCCAACAAAACTCCCACTGTCAATGAATAACCTGGTATTCTGGTTTACAAAGGGCTATCTTTTAAGTTTCTATAGTGTGAAGCCTTAAAAGCTTGAGAACCTCAGCATAAACTAAAAACAAATTTCTGAGCCTGCAGAGTTCAAGAGCTCAGAGACTTGTGGCTACTCCCACCAAGATACTACCAACATGAGAGGCCCAGGCAAAAAGCCAGTTGGTTTTTCTTGCATATAAGCACTTAAAAACTTCTGAATTCTGTAGACCTGAACTTCCTGAATATGACCAGGACAGAGTTACTAGCTATTAATGTACTCCACTTAAACTTCAAGGAACCAGGATTTAATCAATGGGTTCAGCAAAGATCACAACTCTTCTTCCATACTTTATTATATGGTCTTCAGGATTTGTTATGGAAAAAACACTCATCACCTCAAGTGCAACTTTCTGGTGATGCCAGTTCTCTATACTTAGCTAGGCAAGACCTTAGATGACTAACAGTTCATTTCCCAGATTCTACTTAAAGCCTTTCTAGTTTGATAAAACCTGCCAGAGCTTGCCCTCTGCTGGCACAACCTTTGAGAAAATAGAGTCAGCTGCTCACTCTAAGACAATGCAGGAGGACTTTAGAGAAACAGAAAAATACTAGTTGACATTTATATGATATTTAAACTTTACAAAGCACTTTCACACTAGAGTCGTACAGGCTACATGAATGTCTATAACTGGTCAACAGTTAAAACTGAAGGAAAAGGGAAGCTGGCCATGAAAGAGGAGGAGAAAGCAAGCTTTTAATGACTGTTGGACAGTTGTTTGAATGCTCCAATAACAATGCCAAAGTTTCTAGTTTCATTACTACCTGAGAGTGAAATTGTAGAGTTTGAAGTCTAGAGGGACAGCAATAGTTTCAAAGTAACTCATGGAAACTTCCCCCAAAATGACATGCCCCAAAGAGACCATTTCAGTAATCTCAATTATAGCTGTCCTTAGGGTCTCAAGAAAACAGAAACAGGGCACAGAATACTCAGTAGACTGAATAACTTCTGAAGCACAAGTGGACATGAAATAAAGACTAACTATAATGGAATGATGTTAAGAATGAAAAGTGTTATTGTTTGAGTTTGAAAAGACATCCAAGGAAGGAGTGTATTTAGTGATAATACACCTTGTTAATAAGGAGTGTATTATTATATACAAAATACACACCTGCTTCATTCTGATGCACACACACATATCCTCACACTTTCCTAGCTTGGGAGGGGAGGGGGGAAGGAGGAAGGGGGCAGAACACAGTCTTGACTTGTGCGTTTTTTCAAGTTTTCCAGGTCATAACACACACACACTCACACACACACACACACACGTGTGTATTATATATAACAAGAAATAACTTCTTGTTAACAATAAAACTAAATTTCTGCTCAACTTCCTCAAGAACTTTCTGAAATCTATAGCAGCTGGCAAGTGACTTCTTCATATGCAATGCAAATTTTATGGCACAGCAGAGGAAGATCCCAAGTGACAGAAGAAGTGTCCACTCACCCACTAGATGCAAGATTTGGATTTTGGCTCCTATAGGAATTTTCAATTTGTTTTCAGGAGGAATGGGAAAAGCTCCATTACGATTACGAAACTTCCCCAAAATATGAACTTGAGGCATATATGTCCAGATGGCTTCCACCAACTCCAAATGTGAAGTTTCCACGCCCTGTATTATAGCACATATAAGGAGGAGAGGAACTTGTAGTTAGCATTTGAAGACGTTCTCTTTTTACAGTAAAACATTAAAGCAAATGAACTCAGATCATCCTCCCCCCACCTCCACCTTTCACCTGATATTTGTTGCTGAAATGCAACAAATAACTCTGGTTTTTATATTATTTGAAATTAGAAAGTGCTTTAAGTTTCAAGTTAAGACTGTATACTAGGTAGATCAAAGAAATGGGAAACATTGTTTTTGCATACAACTGGGAAATAAGAAATACAGGTAATGGGTTATAGAAATTTATCTTGCCCTACAAGACGAGAGAAGAGGGGGATAAGGGAAGGGAAGGGTGTTAGAAGGGAGGGCAGACTGGGAGAAGGGGTAATCAGAATGCACAGTGCTTTGGGATGGGGGGAGGGGAAAGATGGGGAGAAAATTTGGAACTCAAAACTTTGTGGAAATGAATGTTGAAAACTAAAAATAAATAAAAATTAAAAAAAGAAAAAGCAGTAACAAAATTCATTTGGAAGGACAAAAAGTCAGGAATTTCAAAGAAATCAGGGAAAAATGACGTAAAGGAAGCAAATTCAGCAATATGACTTATAAATATATTACAAGGTGAGAACACTGTTGAAGCACAAAACGGATAATTTCTATTATTTAAAATTAAAATTTTATGGTATAAATAAAGCCAATATAGTCAAGAAACAAAATTTTCATAGATAATCTCTCAGATAGGATGTAACTGAGTTGGAATATTGCTCTGGTATCGGAAATGAGCTGGTTGATTTACAAAACCATAGAAAGACTTGGACTTATGAAGGAATATGCTATCCATCTTCAGAGAAAGAGATGTGAAAAATTTTGCACAATACCATTTTACATACATATATGTGTGTATATGTGTACATACATATATGTGTATATATCTATCTATCCATGTTTAATTGTAGTCCTTGGGCAGGGGGAGACACAGGGTGAGAGGGGAAAAAAATAGAGTAAAAAGCAAAAAGATTATATAGATTTTGTTGAGATGGAAATTTATTGTTTTATATTGAATCTTCCCTTATGTTCTGTTGTGTTCATGGCAGTGCTTTTTTCTTTTCTCGTTTTGTATTTAAGTTTAAAATGAATAAAACATCTTTAAAATTTCAAGATAATAATTATTCAATTATTTACTATGAAATTTTTTTTTCCTATTTTAAGTGCTTATTATTTTAAGAGGGCCTTTTCTGATGCCAATAATTCTCAGATAATAAAACCCTTTGTACCTAATTGATGAGCTTGGACAGATGTCAAGAAATAGTGGAGAAATGAAAGGCCTGGTGTACTATGATCCAAAGAATATGACTGAACATCAAAACTCAATTTTATAATTAATATTTTTATAGAGGAAAATGCAGTTATATCCATTATCTTATTATGAGATTCTCCTAACAACAAGGTAGGACAGCAAGTAGTACAGATATTATTTCTACAGGAATGATGAATAAAGGAATAAAGATACCCAGAGATGTATTAGCGATGATATACTCACCAGCAAGTTTGGGCAAGCCTGCAAGGCTTCTAGCACACCAGGAATGCTAAAAGCCTCATGGCCACGAACTCGTCGCCTCTCAAGGTATCTAGGGTGAAGGCCATAGAGCTGTTCAATGTCTGGCATCTTCTTTAGCAGTGTTAGAAAACTAGAATCAGTGAAGCCTGAGAAATTTATGAGAAGACAAGAAGTAAGATTCCCTGGAGCAATGAAATATACAGAAAAAAAATTGGTATATCCATCTACCTCCTATGTAGATCTCTAATGCATTCAGACCATTTTATGCTCACATGTTCACATTCTTTATCTTAAAATAGATTCCACTTTCTGATATATAATATTCCCTTTGCGTAGCCATTTTCTGTCTTCTCCTCATTGGGATATGTTCTAAAATTATTGGAAACTGTCACCAGGATCAGCCTACTCTGTGACTCTGGGTAAGTCCCTTTCTTAACCTGGGCCTCCATTTCTGACTATAGAATGCTCTCTTAGGCCTCACACAGTATGAATACTTGAAGTTTACGTAGGATACCTAATACTATATTAACACCTTAGGAAACTTAACAAAATGGAGAATCTTCATAGGAACATGGTTTTAGGGCTGCAGGAGGATTTCAGAAGTAATGAAGTTCAAATTTTACATGAGGAACGTGAGGCCAAATGATATTAAAAGACTCACTAAAGGGTCACATAGGTAGCAAGAATTAGAGTCAAATTTGAATCCAGGTACTCTGGCTCCAAATACAGTATTCTTTCCATACCCCATCACTCTGCTTTTTTTGCTATAGTAAAAAGAATTAAATGTACAAGGTGACTAGAAACAGAATGCACAGATCCTGTCTTCATAGAAAATAGTAATTTTCACAGAGCAGGCACTGAATGCTTGTTGAATGAACATGAGTGAAAAAATGGCAAATAGCATAACAAAGGAATGTATATACATTTCTACTTCCCATCACCATAAGGTTGATTACCAGGTGATTTTTTTTTTTTAACTACAGTAACTCACGAAACTGCCCAAGATAGCAGATCTTGATATGCCCTGGGGAAGAAAGTACCTAATGACATCAATGAAATCACAGCTTAGAAGCTGAAGCAATATATCAACACACACACATACACCTGTCATACATACATATATAAAGATATATAGATATAGATGAGTTTAAGATAAGCTTTATTTATCCTTATAGCAGTATCCAGTGTGGTGGCATAACATGACTATCATTATATTTGTATGCTTATTACACCAGGTTTTGTGAGAAAAGTATCATGGAAGCTATCAATGGGACATTATATTGCTTCGTAGTTTTCAAATCAAGTTCATATCAATTTTATTATTTAATCCTCATAATAATCCTGTGTTGTTGACAGGGCAGAAATTATCATCCCCACCATACCAATGTGGCAAGTGAGCAGCAGAGAAGGGAAGTAATTTACCCAATGCTACTGGGTTAATTAACAGCATGGTAGGAACTTTCTGTCTCTTAAATCACTTCTTAGAGTCATTTGTTGTTTGTCCTTCATTCTTGAAAAGGACTATGACATCAGGAAGGGGATGTTATGACTTGCAAGTGAATTGGATTTAAGTAAGTAAGGACAGTACAAAGTCACAAGCCTCACTCCTCCAGAGCTATCTGGGTCCAATGGCAAGATATAGATGCAGTGAGAGGCCTTGGCCTTTTTAACCTAACGTCCTTCCCAGGTCTCAGTCTGAGGCAACACCCATTCAGTAATTAAGGTTAGGTAAGAAAGAAGGCAAAGAATGGTCTCTTTTAGTTAGTTAAAAAAAAAAAAATCAATCTGGGAGGAAAAGACCCTCGGGGTTTCTCGACAAAACAGAAATAATTGCTATTTCCATTCACTCTGAGTCATCAGAGACCAAATAATAACCAAGTGAGGCTTGGACTGAGACCTAGCATTAAACAATCAATGAGAACCAAAGTGATTTGGGTTTAAAGCATGGTCCTTCAGAAAGAAATCTAGCTTGGAAACCCCAAGATAGCTTATAAAGCTTCAGTGGTTAAAATGTATATTCGTTTGGGCAGAGCACCTGCAAGTAAGGGTATGATTCCCTATGTGAACAGAGGGAGAGGAGAGAGAGGGTAAGAGGAGGGAGGGAGAGATGAAAGAGGAATGAAGGGAGGGAAGGAGGGAGGGAGGGAAAGAGGGAGGGAAGGAAGGAAGGAAGAAAGGAAGGAAGGAAGGAAGGAAGGAAGGAAGGAAGGAAGGAAGGAAGGAAGGAAGGAAGGAAGGAGCCAGCAAGCTGTGCTACTCAAGTGGCCAGCTGAGTTCCCAGTGAAGTAGCTATTACTCCTCATCAGGAAGGGGATGCCATGACTTGCAAGTGAATTGGATTTCAGTGAGGGAAGACTATGCAAAGCACCAGCCCGGATCTGGAGTGGCAAGATATAGATCAGGATGACTGAGATGGCCCCACTCTTAGCCTATGCTACCTTTGAAATATTAAGTTCTAAAGTCAGAGTTTAAAGGAAATAAAGGAATGATGTGGATAAGGAGAAGGACCAAATTTCTCTTATCCTCAACCATTTCTTCTCACGCATTCTACCATCTGTCTTAACCTCCTACACTAAGTCACTCTCTCCTCTTCAACTCATTTCCTAGTTCTATGTCTCAGAGCTTCAGACAAATTATTCTTTTGATAATAATAAGAGACAACTTTAATTTATACAGCCTTTGAAAGTTCACACAGTGTTTTCCTCATAACAACCTGTGAGGTAAGAAGTCCAAACATTACCATTCCTATTCAGCAGATGAGGAAAATGATATTCAGAGGGCCACATGGCTACTGACAGGGATGGGAATTAAAATCCATTTTCTACTGACTCTCTGCCCAGTAACGATTTCTACAAAACAGGTAAACTGAAAGAACAGGAAGATGCTACTTAATCCAAATGAGGGAGGATCAGGGCAGAGGCTTCTTAACTGGGAGAGCCAAGTATCCATGAGGTTAGTGCTACTGAGGCGTTCCTACCTTCCTCCAGCAAACACAAGAAGGGAATGACAAAGTCAGGCCAGTAGCCCTACAGCAAAGGCTGACTGGTAGACAGGGAGACCCTAAGACTATCAGCCACTGCAGCTTAAATGAAGACTGGCAAAATGCCACCTGCTTACTCATCAAGTGAAAAATTAGTTTACATGAATTTTAAATGAAGCAATAGATGACTAAATCTTACGTTACCAGGACCTATGTCCAAGGAAAACAAAACTTTGACACCAAATAATCTTGTAGTCTAAATAAGCCTGGTAATATAGTCAAAGGAAGGCTGGGCTTGAGAGTCAAAGCCCTGAATTTCAATCCCTATTCTGACACTAATTCAGGTGGTATGGTGGGAAAAGTACTGAAGTGTTAGATTTGAAGCAAGAGACCTAGAATCAAATCAAATTCCTGCCAGAATTGTTACTTACATGGTCTTGAATCAGTCTCTCCTATTCTCTGAATCTTCAGTTTCCTCATTTGGAAGGCTACTTGGTTATGTTTCCATAATGAGCCCACCATCTTCACTGATATATTTCATTTACTATTATGCCTGGTTCTAGTGAATATGCTCTCATATTGAAAACAAGCTGTTTTATTTAAAATGGCTATTTCTACAGTGTTTTTAGGTCTCCTTCCTTTAGTCCAACCTAACTTATACCTTCTGAAAATCAAAAGCTTCTACAGGATGCTATCACCAATGTTATCTTGCCCTAGGTATAGAAGTTAAAAGATTCATCTCAGGTTGTTGTTCTTAAGGTAACAGGAACACAGGATTATAACCTTAATGACCATGCTGTCTACACCTCTCACTTTACAGATGAGGAATCTGAGATCCAGAGAGAGTAGGTCACAGAGTAACACAAATATTAAGAAGGAAAGACAGAATTTATAATCAAGTACATAGGTTCCAAAATTACTATTTTTAACAGTGTTATTTTCTTCAGGATTTTTGGGGTTTCCTTTGGCAAGCTGCTGACTCGCTTTTCATGATAATGTCTACTTCTTCGAAAAAAAAGAAAACACCTTATTCTCTTCCACATGGCAATTATCATTCCTGTTCACTCCATAGGTCTTCTTGTCTCTAGATATTGCCAGTTCCTTTATTATCACGGTCAATCTCCTCTGGATATTCTCTGGATTATCTGCTTCCTAAAATATGGCATCCAGGTCTGAATACGATACTCCAAATACAATTTAATCAAGACAGAGCACAGCAGAACCATCATTTCTCTAGTCCAGGGATACAATGCCTTTCTTCATATAGCTTAAAAGTGCGTTAGCTTCATTGGCTGCTATATTACACTGTTGACTTACACTGAGTTTAAAGTCCACTAAAACATCCAGATTTTCAAAAATTACTGGTTAGTCACACACATAACTATCCTGCACTTACATTTACCTCTAATAATATTTATACAAATTCTTTGGTAACCTTGGGCAAGTCACTTTCTTTCTCTTGACCTTAGTATCCTCTTTTGCAAAATGGTATCAATAATACTTACACTACTGAATTCAAAAGTAAAAAAGTAAGAGAGGGCTTTATAAATGACCCTTTTAAAGGCTCTGGCAATGTGAGAAGTCTGGATAGCAAAAAAAATAAGGGTGGTATAAATTCACTCAATATTTATTTACCAAAATATGTTTACTGAGTACCTTATTTGTACCACGTGGTATCCTGGGCACTCAGAGAACACAAAGATAAATTAGACAAAATCTGAGCAGGGATAAGAGGATGCAGGTACAAATAAATATAATCATATTCTAATTTGTTTAAGTGCTTAAGCAAAGTTGCTTTTCATTTTTTAGTTGTGTCTGACTCTTTGCAACCCCACTTGGAAGTATCTTTGCAAAGAATAGAGTGGTTTGCCATTTTGCTTGCTAGCTCATTTTACAGGTGAGGAAACTGAGGCAAACAGGAGTAAGCGACCTGCCAAGGGTTACACAGCTAGCAAATATATGAGGCCAGATTTGAAATGAGGAAGATGAGTCTTCCCGACGCCAGGTCCGGAACTCTATCCAGCGATGCACCTAGCTGTCATAAGTGAAGAACAAAGTGTCAAAAGATCAGATGATATAAACATCACTACTGAAAGGAAGTAGAAAAGACTTTATTAAGGAAGGAATATTTTAGCAGGACTTCAAAGGCCTGACAGAAAACATGTCAGATTTTAAAAAGTAATGAGTAAGAAAATACACTGAATGCAACACTAAAATGGGAAAGAATAGGATCAATGACAAACAAAAACAGAAAGGAAGTTTTAGACATTAACAATAATATGTAGAACAACAAAATTCATTTTATACAGTATTTTATAGCTTGCTAAGTGATTTATTTTTAAAATCACCATATAAGTTACTATGACACCTATTTTACAGGGGCAGAAAATGAGGATTAGAGAGATGAAGTACAACATCCCTGACAAGTGGTCATTCAGCCTTTGTCTGAAGACCTCAAATGAGGGTGAACTTGAAACATTCCAATAAAGTTTGTTCCATTCTGAGGGCAAATAACTGTTATGAAACTTTTTCTAACATCAAGTCTGACTGTAATTTCTACTTCCTAATGCAAATTCTTGGTTGTCTGCCTACAAAGTTACTACTTCTGGCACAATCAAATGGAGCTGCTTACTTGGTAAGAGATAAAGCATGACACTAAAACTGTAGACTTGATTTATTTTAAACGTCTCATTATACTACTGAAGCAATTATATAGCAAGTCAAATCATGCCCTCAGTATACTACTTATTCTAAAACAAGAAAGTTTTTCTAACAAATACACTTTATATCCCCCACAATATTAACAGCATATAAAGAGATTCAACCATATTTTAGCTAGTAAAATCATCACTCACCTGTTGGCATATATTCCCACCAGCGGCCTGCACAGAGATCTACAATCTTCACTACTCTCAGATACAGGGTCACTGCCTCTTTCAGCTTACGGGAGAGGCATTCCATACACATGATATCCTGCAGAGGGAGGTACCTTTGTGAGAGAAAGAAACTCACATTTATCATATGAATAAGTATTTCCCATTCATTAATGGGTTCCATTTTTATCCCTTTCTCCCTTTTAAAATTAAACAAATAAAAAAAAAGTACAGTACTTGAAGCATGCATAGATACCTCATGCTTGTTGTCACAAGGCTTGAGTTTATATGCCTAACAAAAGGACTTATTTCCCCCTAGGTACTATGTATACAATTTAAAAGGTTGCCACCAAATGACTAGTGATACCTAAATTACGGCTCTGCAGTTAATAAGGTTAGCTCTCTCATAAATGTAGCCTTAGACTGCAGCACACACTTTATATATTCCCCACCAAAACGTAATAAAAAAAATAACAATAAACTAAAAAAAATAACAATAAACTACTACATAAGAATTTAGATTGAGATTTAAATTAAAACTTTAGATATAAATTTATAACTTCTAATCAGAAACTATCTAATCTTTTTCTTGATTGCATTCTCAGTTACTGTTTCTTTTTAAATCTTTAAATCTGTAATGATACATGGAACTTTAGACTTGAAATTTTAACTATCTTTACACAGAATTTTTGTGTTGTTGGCAGTGGTGGTTTTACCAAAGGAAAAAAAACCAAAACATTTTAATGACAAAAATTGAAACTATAATTTTAAATTCAATTCAACAAACACTTATTAAGCATCTACTATATGCAAAGTACCGTGATAGTTACTGGGGATATAAAGGTAGATATAACACAGACCCTACTCTCAAAAAGTTCACAACAATTAGTGGGAAAGATATATACAAAAACCTATAAAGCAAAAGTCTATAAGATAATTAAAAATAAAAGACCCAAGCAAAGTACTTTGAGTTATGTAAAAGAGGTTAACTTTTGCTCAGAAAAGCATGCTTATGTCAAGGAAAATTCCATAAAGGAAGGGGATTTAGTTGGATTTTGGTGGGAGAAGAAAGAGGGGAGAGAGATTTCTAATAGATGGAGGTGGAATGAAGAATAGGTGGATAGGGAATGGGAGAAGAGAACACTTTGGGAAGATGAAAGCAAGAGAAAAGGTTTAGAGACATTAGATTACAGGACTCCTCAGTCACAATCAACCCTTAATTCTCAAATACATCCCCTTCTCTCCACTCACAGAGCCACCTAGTACAGGTCCTCAACATTGTCACCTACATTTTGGTCTCCCTGACTCAAATCTCTCAACTCCAACCCAGGCTCCATTCAACTGTCAAAGTAATTTTCCTAAAGTGTATGGCCAACCATTTTAAACCTTCCTCTCTCCCCTCCCTCTACCTCTAAATAAACTCCAGTGGTTCCCTATCACCTCCAGGGTAATAAAATCCTCTGGCATTTAAAGCTCTTCATAATATGGCTCCTTCCTACTTTCCCATCATCTTACACTTTACTCCTCTCCACACTATGGTCCAGCTACACTGGTTGGCTTTCTGACTTTTCTTACATATGGACACTCCGTCTCTCATCCCTGTGCCTCTGCACTATGTGTCCCAATTCATGGAATGCTTCCATCCCCAATTCTGCCTCTAAGCTTCCCTGACTTTCTTCAAGGCTCAGCAATAATCTCACTGTCTGCAAGAAGCCTTTCTCAGTCTCTCCCACTGCAACTGCCTTCCCCTTTGAGTTAACCTTCCACCTGCTCTGTATTCAACTTGAAATTTACCTAGTTATTTACATGTTGTTGCCCCCCTTTTGAATATGAGCTCCTAGAGGGCAGGGAATATTTCTGCTTTTCTTTTTATCTCTAGCATTTGGCACAGTAAGTGTGTTTTTGTTGCTTGTAAAGGCTTGCTGACTGATCTCCAGATGTGTTCTGATCAGGACAGAAGACAAGTCCTATAATCCCTACTGTATCTATTAATGATAATCAGTGATTCTAGCTCTCTTGGGCTATATGTCACACCGGTTACTCATAGTGAATTTACAATCCTCTAAACCTTCAGAGCTTTTACATGAAATGTTGTGTAGCCATACCCTCCCTACTTTATACTTGTACAGTTAATTTTTTTGTTAACCTAAGTATAGGAACATTTAAACTTATTAAATTTCATCTTATTGAATTCACCCCCATGATTCATCCATAAATTTGATAAGCATGTTATTATAAGCACAAGCAAAGTGGGATTTTTGTTGTTTCTTTTTTGGAGTCCAGTTTCTCGCTCGGGCTAAACTGTAAACATCTGAAGGACTGATCTCCTTTGAACCCTGACAATTCACAGCTATGCTGAGTCATAGGTTCTTTGGTGCCTTCTGGCTCTCAACATTGCAAACCTTATGTTGCAATATCAATCATAGTCTTACTCACTCGTGACTTCCTCCCATGCTGTAAAAGCCTAGTCATGGAGTAGAAGATTGGAAAAAGTACTAAACTTGGAGTCAACAAAGGATCTCAGGGCTGGAAGGGACCTTAGAGGTATCTGGTCCCATCTGTATGTGAAAAAAAATCTCCATCACATTCCAACAAGTGATCATTGTTTTAAAACTACTGCTCTACACTAAAACATTTTAAAACTACTACTCTTAAACTAAAACATTTCTACTCCAATGAGTAGAAATCCACTACCCCTAGAAACAGCCAATTCTTTTTCTAAATAGTTCTCTTAGTTTCACCTTGCATTAAGCCTAAATCAGCCTTTTTGAAATTTGTATCCAGAACTCCTATTTCTTCCTCTGAAGCCCAACACAGTAAGTTCAACCTCTTCTCCTATAACAAGCCTTCAAAATTCTTGAAGACCTCTATCTTCCATCTTATTTAAGTGTTCCTCTCCTTCATGAAGGATTAATGAATAGATCTTCCCTGTATATTTATAGGCCTACATGACTACATATGCTGTCCTTTCTCCTTGCAACAAGGGCCACATTCCCAGGACTGAAAGGTCAGCTTATACCTGATCTATTCCTATTTCTTCAGTTGGCCAGCCTTCCAGAAATACACAGAATCAATCCTGTGTCCTTTTGAACACAGACATTTTTTCTTTATCATTCACAGATGTCTTGCTCCTTTGAACTCTAGCCCAATTACAACCACAACATATGTTGTACTGAGTCCCATACAGCCCTGGCGCTGAGCCAATCAGGTGCTGAGTCATGTAGGCTCCGATGCCTTCTGGTGCTGGGCCTATCAGTTGCTAAAACACACTGTGCCAATTTTTCCTTTGTTTGAAATTGGATATATTCTGGGAAAACTGTTATTCTCCCTTGGGGCTTCACTCACATGAAGAACACTTCATTAGAGACACTTTTTCCCAACTGGGACTCTGAAAGCTAATATTAAGGGGCCCTCCAGCATGTGAACCCAGAAGTTGGTGCTTCCCAAGTTTGGTGATGTATGTAAATATTTCTACTATTCTGTTAAGCTTTATCTTTCTATTTCTTTATTACTGCTTTATATTGTCCTTGTGTGTGGAATAAATGGTACACTGATCTTACTTTGGTGTGAAGAGTGCTTATTACACCTAAATCTCCTTAATGATATACTTCAAATCAAATATTCCTATTTCTTTCAACCAAGTTTCATGGAACTATCTCAAAAGGCTTCTCCATTCTGGTTGTCCTCCTACAGACATTTATCAAATTTTATTTTATAAATTTTATCAAATTTATCAATATATTTAGGACACTTCCTAAAAGCTGATACCCAGAACTGAACACAGTGTTACAAATGAAATAGGATGAAGAGAGGGAAGGGAACAAGCATTTATTAAGCACCTACTATGTGCCAGGCACTGTGCGTAAGAAATCTTTTCTCATCTGATGAAGGCAGAACAGAATGTACTTCCTTCAGTCCAGGATACTATTCTTCTCTGAGTGCAGTTTAAGATCACATAAATGCTAAGTAATTGGGGATAGGGAGATTCCCTCATCTTTATTCGGTGACCTGCTCGTATGACTGCAAAGGGTGACCTGCTCGTATGACTGCAAAGTGACATTCTGAATGTAAGTGTAAAATTTTACACTGATTTCTATTAAATTCAATGTTATTCTAAATCCAACATTTTAGTCTGACAAGATCTTTGAACCAGAGTCTGAGCCCTGGCTTTCACACTCACTAGATTTACCACCATTTTTGTTACCTCCTTCATTCCTGGAATGCTCTCCTTCCTCACTCTGACCTCTTGGAATTCCTAGCTCTAATAAAAGCTCAGCTCAATTGTGCCATTTCCTAAAAGAAGCCTGTCCTGATTCTTCCAAATGTTAGCAACAATCCTCTCCAACACAAGTCCCCAATTACTCTGTAATTACTCAATATTTATGTAGTAAGGTACTGTTTCCTACTAGGAGAATGTAAGGTATTTGACAGTAAGATATGTTTCATTCTTTGTCTTTTTCTCCTACCACTTTGCCTAGAGCTCACCTCTGAAAGTAAGATTATGACTTCTATCCTCCTATAATCCTTAATCCCTTCCCCTCAAAAGCAGAACAATAGGCACTTAAAACCATTTTCTAACTTAAAGATTCATCTATCCCCATCTTAATCTTACTCTCTTCTACCTCCCTTCAGTTTCTCTTTTCTACCACATAGTAGGTTCTTTCTCCAAAGGCACCTGTCTTCACCATTCTCACTCTACCCTTTGCTTTTTCATTCTTCCTCTATATGCTCCTTCCCTATTATCTTCAAATATACACTAACTTCCCTTATTTGATCTGTTGAACTACCCTCTTCCTCAGAGGAAGTAATTCCCTTAAGGTCCTTTATGTCAAATTTATATAAATGTGAAAATGCTTTCTTACTATTGTTCCTTTTCCAATAGTAGGTAACCTGGGAGCTTGGAGACAAGGTAGTGATAAAGACACAAATGTAGAGTCTAGGAAGTGTTAGGTGTTGATCTGATGATGTGAACCCTAGGGAACTGAAGGACAGGCTGTGAGGCTCTACAAACAGTAACCTATTACTGCTATCCAGAATGGGAAACAATTCTATTCAGCAGGATGAAAAATATTTCAATTATGAGAAAATTGAGGAAAGACGCACACTGGTCTGTGGTGACTACAAGCAACTTCCTTTGTATATTTTGTTACTAGCTCACCAGAATGTCCAAGGGTTGTTCTAACTTCAATTAGTGGTCACAGTAAAAACCCTTGTGTATCTGGGGCAATAAAAACAAACAAGTCACAGGAGGCAAGCAAACACACCAGAGGGAGCCGAACAATGACAAGATGAATGGCTACAGACTCAGTTTTATTCTACATGTTTCAAGTTGCTACAGAGCGAGGCCTTCCCCCTTTCCCTACTTCAGAGGTTTTAGACTCACAATTCAGAAAACAAAGCCAATCAAATATTTAATGAATAAAGCACTGTCACAATTGATATATGAGGTGAAAGAGCACCACTCCATCAAGTTTCCAGCCTGAACTCCTGCCCTGGGTAAGAAGAATATCACCATTCCTTCTCCAAGTTCTTGCTCTTCAGATATCTGAACTGCCCAAGCGTCTGAAAGGACTCTACTCTGAGGTCACAATACTATTGACATAGATATTTTTTCTAAAATTTTCCTTTAATGATTAGTAAACTTCCCACTAGTCATACCCTCTCCAATCCAGCAATTTTAAAATCATTTAAATCTTATTCTCCTTTCCCCACTATCTGAGATTCCTTATTCTTACCCTCCTCAACCCTTGCCCCCACAATACCCACCAAAGCTACCCAATCCTTTCACTGTGTGCTCTGGAATGCCTGCTCCACTGGCAACAAATATGCTCTCATTTTAAATCTTTTCCTTTCTCATCCCTTCCACCTTCTGGCTCTTACTGAGACTGGACTCGCTTCTGATGACACTGCCACCTTTTCCAGCACTGACTCTTCTTTCCCTTATTCTCTCTGCCTCATTAGCTAAGGTTGGAGAGTTGGGACACTCTTTGCTTCCCATTGCCACTTTCAAGTTTTCCCTCTGTCACCATCACTCAGTTACTTCTCCTCCTTCAAGATTCATTCAGTCACATCTACCATTCAAGCAAAATTCTGGGAGCTGTTATCTAAAGACCTACAGAACAACCCTTTCCTTCCTAGCTCACAATCTTTTTATCCTGCCCCTAAATCCTGCCTTCATACTAGGAGACTTCAAAACACACAGATAAATAGATAGACAGACAGATAAGATAGACAGACAGACACTTACTCAAATCCCCTAATCTTCCAGTTCTTCAATTTACTCATTTCCCATAAAATATTCCTCCATCCTACCTCAGACACGCCCCAAAACTGTCATACCCTTGATAATGTCATCACCTACAAATGCACCACATGTTCATGAACTCTGAAAATTTCCCTTATCTGATCACAATTTATGAGCACTCCACTACTCTCTATGCCTTCCCACACCAATGCCTGCTCTTTGCCCACATTGTGACCTCCAATCCTTTGACCCCCCTCAGTTCTGTTCCAGGCCATCTCCTTTGTACTGTCCTCCTTTATACCCATGTTAACCCCTTACTACTCCAGTTCAATTCTATTCTGTCCTCTTCTTGAATACCATACTCTTTTTTTAACAATGCCAACTGTGCCCTGCTATGCCTCAGCTTTGGATCACCCCTACTATCCACTACCTTTGCTCCTACAAATGTGCTGCATAAAAGGTAGAGAAAAATCACACAACTTTTCCGATCGAGTCCACTACAAATTATGTTACATAACTTCAACTGAGCTCTCACTGTTGCTAGGAAATCCTTTTGCATTTCCCAAATTATCTCACTACCTTATTTACCACAGTAGTTCTTCCAAATCTTTTCATACCTCCTCATAACTTCCATGGTTCCCCCTCCCTTCTCACTCTCACAGATGAGAACCTTGCCTCATATTCTCATATTCACTTTTTATTAAAAAAAAAAAATTGAAGTCATTTGCCCTGAGACCTCCATTTTCTCCCCTCCTCCTTGTCTCACATCAGCCAGATGCGTTCTGCCATTACCTCCTCTGTCAGCCCTGACAAGGGGCCCTTCTCCTTGCCAGGGCAAAGCCTTCTATAGGCATATGTGAAACCATCCCATCTCATCTTCTACAGCAAACTGCCCATTCAATTGTCCTCAGTCTCACTTTACTTCAATCTCATTGTCTACTTCTCTGTCTAGAAACACGGTCTTATCTCCACCATTCTCAAAAAACCCTTACTTTATCCTTATATTCCCATTAACAATCATCTCATATTTCTTTTGTCCTTTGTGACTGAACTCTGTGAAAAAGCCATTTACATTAAGTAAATTTCCTCTTCTCTCATTCTCTTAATGCTCTATAATCTGTCTTCCAACCTCATCATTCAACTAAAAATGCTGTCTTCGGATTTCTAGCGATCTTGTAATTGTCAAATCCACAGGCCTTTTCTTAATTATCTTTCTTGATTGTTCTGTAGCCTCTGACACTCTCGATAATCTCTTCTCTCTAGGTTTTCTGAATACTACTCTGTTGTTTCTCTTTCTTCCTATCTGGTTGCTCCTTTTCTCATTCTTTGTTGGATCTTCACTCTGATCACACACACTAATCATGGGTATTCCACAGGGCTCTGATCAAGACACCATTCCTTTTTCCTTCTATACTACTTCACTTGGTGATCTCATCAGCTCCCATGGATTTAATTATCATCTGTATTCTGATGATTCTCAAATCTATTGATCCAGCCCTAATCTCTTTGCTGATATCCAGTCTCCATGTGCCTATTACACAGCTCAAAACAGATGTATTCTGACAGTCCAACTATGTCACACACACACACACACACACACACACACACACACACACACACACACACACCTGCCCCTCCCCAATGAATTGCAGTGGTTCTTATCACCTCTATGATTAAATATAAATTCCTTGGTTTAGTGTTCAAAACCTTTCATAACTTATTCCCTATCCACCCTCTCGACTTTTCCCATCTTCTCATAAGTTACTTCCTTATACTCTTTGTTCCAGTTAGGCAGTATGACAAATAAGATAATCTTTCTCTTGGCTCTTTGGATTGGAATGTTTAATATCAGTTCTTCATACTTATCTCCACCTCCCTGAAGTCCCAACTAAAATCCCACCTTCTACAGTAAGCCCTTTCCAACCCCTCTTAATTCTAGTGCCTTTCCTCCTGTATTTTCTATTTATCCTGTATACAGCTTACATGTACATATCTGTTTGCTTGTCTCCTCCATTCTTATTACAAGCACCTTGATGGAACTGTCTTTTGCCTCTTTATATATCCCTAGAGTTTAACACTGTGTCTGGCACATAGTAAGTGTTTAATAAATATTTACTGACTGACTAATCATAAACTTAACATGTTCAAAATGGAATTCATGATCTTCTCCCCAAGCTCTTTCCTCTTCCACATTTCCCTATTACTACTGAGAGTATCATCATCCTCTCCTCATTCTTAGGCCTATAGATTTTACATTTGTACCATTTCTCAGATGTGTCCCTTTCTCTTCTCTGATACCACCACCAACCTACTAAAGGCCCTCATCTTCTCAGGCCTCAACAATTGCAATAGACTGTTTTGGTCAACCTGTCTGTCCCAAGTCTATCTATCATCCTCTACTCAGTCACCAAAGGGATCTTCTTGAAGTGCAGGTCCCAACACACAACACCCTCCTACCTCTCACTAAACTCCAATAGCTCCCCATCATCTCTAGGAGCAAATATAAAAACTTCTGCTTGCCGTTCAAAGCCCTTCAAGACCTACCATATCCCCAACTTGAACCATTCCCATTCTTCTTAAACTTTATATCCCTTTTCCTGACACGTACTCTTTGATTTATTAATACTAACTTCTTTGCTATTCTTCAAACAAGACACTGTATCTCTCAATTCTGGTCATTTTCTCGGGCTGTCCCCCATTCCTAAAATGCTCTTAGTTCTTATCTCCACCTCCCAGATTCTCTGCTTCCTTCAAGTTCCAGCTAAAATCTCATTTCTGCAGGAAGCCTTTTCTAATTCTTCTTATGTCCAGTGCCTTTTCCCAGCTGATTATTTTCTAATTATCCTAGATATGATTATTTTATAACTATCCTGGATATATGATTATTTTCTAATTATCCTGGATACAGATAGTCTATACATAGTGATTTACATGTCTCCCCCCCATTATATTTTGAGTTCCTTGAAGGCAGGGACTATCTTTCACCTTTCTTTGCATCGTCCGGATTTAGCACATTATCTAGCACATAGTATGTACTTAAAGTTTATTAACTGACTGATGTCAATAAATACTTCTTGAGAACCAACAACTACCCTAATGATCCTTTAAGATTTAAAAAAAAAATACTTTTATTGATATAACTAAACCACACATTGACTATGTGACTGGAAGCTTTTTAAAACCTCTTTGAGATCTGTTCTTATTGACATAAACCCAAGGAAAAGAAAGATCAAAAGCCAGAATCTCTTACCTAAAGATATGGCAGAGTACTTCATGTGAGAGCTGGTTCATGTAATCTTTTGTTTCATCTGATTTTGTCATCTCAGGGTTTTCCTTACTTGGGAGACATGGTTTCACAGTTTTCCTTCGTGGGCCCATCCTTATGATGACTCCAGGAGAAAATAACCAATTGTAACTTGGTTACTTGAGCTCAAAGTTGCTAAAACAAGCAAAAGTGAGAGAATTGAAGAGTTAGACCTAAAATCTAGCATTGTAAAAGAATTCTTTTTATGGGGACATTTAAATGAAGTACCAGAAATTAGCTAGTAAAATATCTTAGCATTTTTGGGAGCAAAAAACCATGAATGACTTTTATAAAACTAGTTTTGTTTAGCATAGAAAAGGGCAGGATTTAGTTCAAAGACTAAACTGGGAGTCAAGAAGGCCTTGATTCTTATTCAAAGTCTTCTGCTAATTAGCATGTAGCCTTCAATAAGTAAGAAGACCTCATCAGCCTCAGTTTTCTCATCAATAAAACGAGGGAAGAAGAGTAGATGAATCTTCTTCTAGATCTAGATTTGATGGCTTGAATCCTTCCATATGACAGCTATAAAACTGAAAATAGCAGCTGCTCTGCCTGATGCAAAGAAGGAAAATAATAGCATAATAAAGATACACAAAGTCAGGTGGGAATACCTTTCCAGGGCATTTCATATGTAGAGTGTGTTTATAAGTGTTCCTAAGTCAGGCATCATTGAATCTCTAATATTAAAACTACAAAGGCCCTTACAGAACACCTTCAAGGTAAGGATGATAATACTGGACTACATTTAACTCATACTTTTGTAAGGAAAGCACTATAGAAATAGGTACAATTACTATTATTTGCAAAGTCCCTAGCTAGGGATGGTGGAGAAACCAAAAGACATGCAAGACAGTCTCTGGTTCAAGGACCTTAAAATCTAAGGTTAGAGACAAGATAAAAACATGCTAACAATTGACTACCAGGTCAAGAAAACTATAAAAAGAGATTTTTTTATAAACATTAGCTGAGCTACGTAGACAATGACAAGAGTAGGACAGAAAATGACTTTAGGAATTGAGAAAAGGTGAGACCTCTTTGAAGATCTCTTTTTTTCAACGTTTGTTTTATCCATGCCCTCAATAGAATGCCATTACCACTCTTTTTTACTTTAACAACATTTTTTCAATTAACAAAAGCTTATTTTCCCTTTCTTCTGCCCATCAATAAAAAAAGAAAAGAATCCTTGAAAAACAAAATTATTTTAATAAATCTATATAGATAAGGAAAACAAACTCCCTCACTAGTCAAGTCCAAAAATTCACATCTTATTCTGGACCCAGAGTCCATTTCCTTTCTATCAGGAGGTGAGCAGCAAGATTCATCAGAGTCCTCTGGCATTGTGGTTGGTCAATGTGGTAATAAATTGCAAAGTCTTCACCATCTTTCACATGAACTACTGCAACAGTCTAATTGTTTCCTATCTCACATCTAATTCAGAAAGCACTATCTGACTGATCATCCTAATACAGTGATCTGATCATGTTACTTCCCTACCCCACAAATTTCCCCAAGCTCCCTATTATGTGCTATGTACATAAGGTACTATCAGCCTAGAATCCCAGGCTTTCCACCATTGGAATCTGATTCCCCTTGACAAATTCATTTATACTAACTATTCCTCCTCACATTTCTCTTTCAATTGAAGTCCTTCAAGGCCAGATCAAATTCCACCGTTTTATGAAACATCCCCCTTGCCCTCTGAGGATGTGACCTTTTCCTCTAATCAAATTGCATTACTTCCTTCATTAACTTTCATACTCTCTAACCCTACCCATTTCTACCTACTGACACGATCCTCATTCTTCAAAGCTCAGTTCAAATGTCTCATTTCCTCTAAGGTTTTTCTTGAATCTCCTCCACCAAGAAATAATAATCTTTCTGTCACTTTAACTCTTACTACTTTGTTTATATTTTATATAAATGCTTATATGACATGTTTATATGTTAATATGGTTATAATAAGTATATGTACTTATCATGGTCTAACTCAGGGGTAGGAAACCTGCAGCCTCAAGGCCACATGTGGTTCTCTAGGTCTGCAAGTGTAGTCTTTGACTGAATCCAAACTTCACAGAATGAATCTCCCTTAAACAAAGGATTTATTCTGTAAAACTTGGTCTCAGTCAAAAAGCCACATCCAAGGACTTAGAAGGTCACATGTGGTCTCAAGGCCACAGGTTCCCTAGTCTAATTTATATTATTATATCTCATCACATGGTAGTCAGTCAACAATGAAGACAACTGGTGGTAAAATGGATAGATCACTGGTCCTAGTCAGAAAGAATTGAGTTCAAATATGACACTTAGTAGTTGTGGGATCCTAGGCAAGTCATTTAACCTCTTCTGACATCACTTTCCTTAATGGTAAAACGGGGATAGTAACACCTGCTTGCAGGGCTGTTGTTAGCATCAAAGCAGATATTTTTATAAACATTAGCAAAATGTCTGGTACACAATAAATATTATATAATGCTTATGTCCTTCTTTAATTAGCATTTATTAAACACTTACTATGTATAAGGCACTAAAGTGCTAATGATAAAAAGAAACACAAAAACATAGTCTCTGCCTCTATATTCTAATGGAGGAGAAAACATACAAACAACTATGTACATACAAGATATACACAAGTGTAAATGGAAAAGAATCTCAGAGAGAAGGCACTAGCATTGGATAGTGACAAAAAAGACTTTGGGCAGAAGGTAGGACTTGTGCTGAGTCTTGAAGGAAGCCAGAGAAGCCAAAAGGCAGGTTAGGAGTGAAGAACATTTCAAGCATAGGAGACACCCAATTAAAAGTCACAGATTGAGGAGATGGAGTGTACTGTGTGAGAAACAGCAAGAAGGTCAATGTTGTTTGATTGCTGAGTACTAGCAGAAACATTAAGCACAAAAAAAATCTGGAAAGGTAGGAAGGAGCCAGGTTGAGAAAGCCTTTCCAAATCAAACAGAGAATTTTATATTTGATTCTGGAGGCAACAGTAATGTGGAACCACCAGTTTATTGAAGAGAGAAGTGACACTGTCAGACCTACACTTCAGAAATATTATTTTTGTGTTCATCCTTCATTGCCAAAGAAGACCATGCCATCAGAGAAATGATAACACGACTTGCACTTCACTTTGTTTTGGGTGAGGGAGGGCTGTGCAAGGTCATCAGTCTCACTTCTCCTCCAGAGTCATCTGAATCTTGTAACCTGATATTCATCAGGATGACTGGAGATGACCCAGGATGTACTGGGAGACCTTGGTCGCTTTAGGCCAAGGCCTATGCAGGCACTCAGTTAGGGTGAGATAATGCCCATTCAGTGAATAGGCCTGTTTAAGAAGTAGCCAGGGTATGGCCCCTTTAATGAGGCAAAGAAAAGAAAGATATCATGATGACCGGGAGGGAAACAGCAACAGCTCCTATTGATAATCACTTTTTAGCCAGGAGGGTCCAGAAAGAGATACTTTAGATTATTTTAGTAGCTAAGTAGAAGAAGGACTGGAGTGGGGAAAAATTTGAAGAAGGAAGATCAACCAGCAGACTATTATAGTAGTCCAAGTGTGATGTGATGAGAGCCTATATCATAATGGTGGCTGTGTTAAGTGGAGAGAATGGAACCCACATCAGAAATATGATGGCAGAAATGACAGGATTTGGTAAGAGCCTGGATATGTAGTGTAACTGCAAGTGAGGAGTCAAAGATGACACCAGGGTTGAGAACTTGGATAACTAAGAGGATGGTGATATCCTCAACAAAATAAGGAAGTTCAGAAGATGGGAGGATTTGGGGAAAAGATAAGTTCTGTTTTGAACACAATCAATTTAAGTTGTCTATAGGACATTCAATTTGAAATTTTGAATAAACATCAGTTGGTGATCAGAGGTAAGGAGATTAGAGCTGGATAAATATATCTGAGAATGTTTTATATAAAGATAAAAATGGAATCCATGGGAGCTAAGAAGATGAGAGAGAAAATAAAGAGAAGGCACAAGACAGACCCCTGGGCAACATGACAGTTATTAGTGTGAGCTGGATAAAGACCCCCCAAAAATTCAGAAAGGTATCAGAACCAGAACAGAACAGTGTCATAAAAAAAAAGGCAGAATATAAAGGAAAGGAGAGTGATCAAGTATTAAAATTTGAAGACTGAGGTCAAGAAGGATGAAGATTGATAAAGAGCCATTAGATATGGCAACTAAGAGATCACTAGCAATTTTGGAGAGAGCAGTTTCAAACTGAATAAATCAATTAAGCACCCGGACAGTGGCTCACTTATCTTTTTATCTCCTCCAATGATTCAAAGCACATATGTTTCAAATACATCACAAGATCCATAAAATTCTGATTTGGGAACTCACCATCTTTTATTGCCTCAGGGTAAATCACATCCCCTTTCTGGAACTCTGTTTCATGACACATAAATTGAAGGGGTAGAATGAAATGATCTCCAATATATCTTCCAAAGCTAAAGTCTATGATTTTATGAGCTATTCCATCAGTATGAGTACTCCCTCTACCACTAGGACAATCCCCACCTGAACTTGGTAGCTTAACTCCTTCATGAAATACTAGCTTGCTCTGCCTCTCAAGAAAACCACCAACATTTACCAGCCTTACAATGAGCCTCTCTGCATCTTGCTAGAAGGGTAAGCATAACTTTCATTGTTAGGCAGGTACCAAAAGCTGCTTCACCTTGGAAAGACCTGTCAGAACTTATTTATCAGCATGTCCTTCAAGATCCAAGGTTCACTTCTATCCCAGGTTCATGTATATGGCATGTGGTAGTTTCCTAATGTTTCCTAAGAATTTATATTTTATCTGGGGATAGGGGAAGGAAAAATAGTAATCAAATAGTTTAAAAGAATTCACCATAAATTAACTAAAGCAGCTAGAAATTGTAATCTCATTATTACTCTACCAATAAAAATGCGTCAGCGTCCTCTTTTGACTTTTTAATGGCCAAAACCAAAATAATGCTTCTTGCACCAGGAGTGTCAAGCAATATAAAGACTGAGCTAGAAGCTACAACTTCCTGACAAAGAGAGACTCACTTCCATAATATGTTGCTCTTCTTGTCAAACCATCTTGTTAATTTTGTTGTTGTAATAAAGCCAAGTATTAACTCAAGCGAGTGAGCGTATAGTTTGTGACCACAAAGAGAATTTGTAATGTCCATAGTCATTTTCTAATCTGGTAATGTAAACAACTAGGTCATTTCTTTTCCATCAAAGTCACTTGGGAGTCAGAGTTGTGACAATTTTCAGTGATAATTTTTAATCAATGAAAAACATGTTCCCTGAATAAGCAAAATTTTGCTTTCAAGTTCTTATTGAATGTTAGCACATTGTCTATTTAATAGATAACATTTCTATAGTGCTTCACTGTTTACAAAAAACTTTCTTCACAACAGTTTGATATGAGAAGTATTATTTCCATTGTAGAGGTGAATAAACTAAGATTTTCTGAGGTGAAGTGATCTGCTCAAGGTTACAAGAAATCACTTAAAACCCACGTCTTTTGTCTCTCTATCCAGGGCTCTTTCCACTGCAAACAGAACACAAACTTTTTAGCTTAGGATTCAAAATTCTCTAAACAGTTCACATCACTGGACTCTTCCAGCTCAATTTCACAATGCTTCTATCTATATTCCGAAACAAACTGTCTCATCCTTTCCTGTCTCAATCAATGCCTTTGCTCGTTCTATTTCCCTATGCCTAGAATAGAATGTCTACCCTTCCCCTGCTGAAAATCTACCCATCCTTTAAACCAAGGTTTTCCATAGCCATTCTGTGGCAAATTTACAACAATCTGCAAAACATTTAATCCTTATTTCCTAAAGCCTCCATACTTTAAAAATATATTCATACATCAAAAGCCTTAGAGATGATCTAGTCAAACTTCATGTTTATATGGAGGGGGCAACCAAGACCCAATGTGTAGTTAGAAGAAGGGTTGAAAATCAAAGAGAACCTATGACTATAGCTTCAATGATCTCTCTGCTAAAGCCTGATTCTCACCCCCACTGAGACTCCCCTCTCCTGCCCTACCTTCTACAAGCATCTTTTGATTCTCAACCCCAGGTCCTGGGTCTCCAATCCCAGATTCAAAAAGCCATTATGCTAAGACTATAGAGGGGAGTTCAGTCAGTTTGACATTCAGAGCTCTTCATAACCTGCCCTACCTCTTACAGTCTTTTTATACCTTATATTCCTCCCCTCACCCAAGTACCCTGCACTTCAGTACCACTAACCTCTTTGCTATTCCTCAAATAAGACACTCCATTAAAACACTTTTGGGATTAATTTGCATATACATTGTACTTTTTATCTGCATGTGTTGTATCCCCATAATAAAATGTAAGTTCTTCCAGAGGGGAAACTTTGTGTCTTTGTATTCCCAGATGCTAGTTTGTTACCTGGAACATGATAGGCACTAAAAAAAATCTGAGGAATACAAGTTATTTCTCTGAAAGTTGTTACCCCCAAAGACTATCAGCTCCATGTGGGTAATATGTCTTATCTAACTTTTGATTCTCCCTCTAGTCTTAGCAGAGTTCTGCACAAAGTAGATAGTTAATAAATGTTTTTTAATTCAACTACACTACTGCTTTCCTAACAGGAATACCCTTTGAAACTAAGATACTGCTTCCTCTTGGCTACAAAAAAGCTTGAGAATGAGATCCTTTACTTTGGTTGATGCTTTGAATACGTCAGCAAGGTGATGTTATGTATTCTCAGTTTCAGATCTTATGGACTGATAGGTTAGACTGAAAGATGGAAAAGATAGGACAGCCTCCAAGATCTGAGTCTAGTTTTAACATTATGGTGCCACTAATCTCTTCAAAATATTGTAAATTTCCCCAACATCAGAAAAACTATAACTAGATTCAAGTATAGAAACATATTTTCAAATCAATAAACTGAAAACTACCCCCTATTTTCTAGATTATCCATATTATCTGGTCTTCAAGAGCAAATAAATGAAAAGACTAGACCAGAGGTTTCCGAATTTATTTAGCCTACCTCTCCCTTTTCTTTTTTTTTTTTAAATTTATGTAACTTTTAACATTCATTTTCTCAAAATTTTGGGTTCCAATTTTCTCCCCATTTGTCCCCTCCCCCCACCCCAAAACACTGAGCATTCTGATTGCCCCTATCACCAATCTGCCCTCTCTTCTATCATTCCTCCCTTCCCTTGTCCCCATCTTCTCTTTTGTCCTGTAGGGCCAGATAACTTCCTATACCCCATTACCTGTATTTCTTATTTCCTAGTAGCAAGAACGGAACTTGACAGTTGTTCCTAAAACTTTTGAGTTCCAACTTCTCTTCATCCCTCCCTTCCCACCCATTCCCTTTGGGAAGGCACGCAATTCAACATAGGCCATATTACCTTTCTCTTTTCAAAAAAAAAAAAAAATTATTCAGTGTCCCCTGAAATCTTTCTTTAATCCTTTAACTTTTTTTGAAATTTGCATTTCAAAAAATGTGATTTCTTTTAAAAAAATGACATCTTAAAATTAATAACCATAAATTTGTGGGTTTTCTCCTGCATTGAAATTTTGATGACACAATATTGTGTCATGTAACCATACAGTACTGTATTGTAAACAAGTCATTAAACGCACATATTTCTGCTGATGTATGCATGCTGGACTTCCCAAGACTGTGTGACACACACATCTGCCAACACTTGCTTGTTAAGACCAGTCGGACTTGACCACTGATCTGTTACAACTTGCAGTTTGTGTCTGTTTGGAAAGTAATGTAATCACTATGATTTTAACTCTATTACACAACAGATGAAACATGTATGAACAGTTTTTCAAAATGTTCTTATCTTCTTTCCTTATGCTTCAACTTCCTACTTATTTTTATTCAATGCCCCTAATTGCACCTGAAGCTACTACCACCCCCCTAGATTGTTCCAGTGCTCTCAGGTGATGGTATCACCCTCCTTGGGAACTTCTGTACTAGAAAAAGATACTGTTCACTTTAGACTTTTGGCAGTCAGCTACAAATTCAACCTATTTTGTTAACAGGGAAACAATGAACTGACAAATGTTACAGCGTGAGTTGATTACAGGCATTATTTCCAATCACACATTCATCAAAGACATAATGCCGTCCCTGACGCTAATGCATTATTTAGGAAAAGATAGTGTTAAAAAAAAAAAAAGCCATACTGATGGTCAAATCCTCACAAGCAGGAAAGACATAGCACAGTTTACTGGAGACCACATTGGGTAAGGAGGAATAAGGAATTCCAAGATTTCCACTAATCAAGTGCTTCCTTGTGGACAAGCCATTTACTTTTTTTTTTTTTGAAGTAAAAGGCTAATTTTATTTTTTTTAATTTTTTTCTTTTTTTTATTAAGTAAATTATTTTATTTGTTTTCAGTGTTTGACAATCACTTTCTTATATCTTAGAATTTTTCCCCTCCCTCCCCTTCATTTCACCCTCCCTCCGAGACGGTGTACAATTTTATATAGGTTCTACATGTACATTCCTATTAAATACATGTTCCACAGAAGAATTAAAATGAATGAGAGAAAACACAAAACAAAACAAAACAAAACATTATACAAAAGAAAATGGTCTGTTTCTATCCTGTGATCCAATTTCATAGTTCTTCCTCTGGATGTAGAAGGCATTTTGCTTCAAGAGTCCTTTGGAAATTTTTTAAGTCCATGCATGTCAATGAAGTACTAAATCTACCAGAAAAATCCTCGCACACTGTGGTTGTTGCTGTGTACAAAGTTCTCCTGGTTCTGCTTCTCTCACTCAGCATCAGTTCATATAAGTCTTTCCAGGTTTCTCTGAAGTCTTCCTGTTCATCATTTCTCAAGTCACAATAGTATTCCATTACATTCACATACCACAACTTGTTCAGCCATTCCCTAATTGATGGGCATCCCCTTGATTTCCAGTTTTTGGTCACCACAAGAGGAGCTGCTATAAATATTTTTGTACATGTGGGATCCTTTCCCATTTCTATGATCTCTTTGGGACAGAGTTCCAGAAGTGATATTGCTGGGTCAAAGGGTATATGCACATTTTTGTAGCCCTTTGAAGCCATTTACTTTCTTTAAGCTTCATGTTTTCTTATCTATAAAACAAGGGAGGTTGAACCAAATGGTCCATAAAGTCCTTCCAGTTCTCATACTCTATGCTTCTAAGATCCATTTTTGGGGCAGCTAGGTGGTGCGATGGAAAGAGCCCTGGAGTCAGTAGGATTTGAGTTTGAATCTAGCCTCAGACACTTACTAGCTGTGTGACCCTGGGCAAATCACTTAACCTTGATAGCCTTTTAAAAAAAATATCCATTTTGTAATGATTTTCAGAGCTATGATATAGCTATAATTAATTCTGTCTACTCTAAACACAACTGGTAAATTCTAAGATATAAATACAACAAAGCAAGTTTTTATCCACTAGTAAAGCACACTGAAACCACATCTATACTATACATTATGAATTACTACTCTCTACTTAAAAACCAGCAGATTATGATGGAATTGGTGATTTATTCTTGCTCTCTCCTCTGCCTTCTGTGTATCATTCACCTCATTTCACCAAAGTGAAATTATAAATGATGATACAAAGTAGAAAAAATACTGCCTTGGAAGGCAGGAAACACAATTCTGACAATGACAAGCTATGTGACACTAAACAAGTTACTTTGAATTACTGTGAGTCTTACTTTCCTCATTTATAAAATGAGGATTAAAAAAAAAGTATAGTTCCACTGACACAGTGAGACTCTTTCTGAGGAGCAGCCTACCCAAGTATGGAGAGAAGCTCATCACCAGTAAGCTGATCACTTGGCAACCTGTGAAACTATGAAAAAGAAAAAGAAAAAAAAAACTAGTCCTTAGTTGTATGTAGCTCCCTTCTGTTTTGGCAGCCAACACTCACAAAGTGATGGAAAAGAGGGTAGAGTGTGCTAAGAATCAGTTTTTAAACATCAAAATTTTAATCCGGCTTTCAACATCATGAATACAAACTCTTTCTCCAATGATCAACAGGTAAACATACTCAGCAGTGGCAAGAGGCAAATCATTTTAGTTTTTAATATTCTATCTACAAGTGACACCAGAATAAAGAAGCAAGATATAGCTAAGTAGAAGGATGCCTCATAGATTGTCCTTGGAGAAGCTAAGAAAAGAGCTGGTAGAGTTGATTTATTTTTAAGTTTCTCAAAGCAACAAGAATCACTTCATGGGATTTCTGGTCATCTCAGACTGAATCGCTCATGAGATGTATCTGCAAAAAGACCTTCATGAAATAACTGCAGTTTATGTACCAATATCAAATGCAGAGGAAATTCTATGAAGAACTATATAAGATTCTCTAAGTTAAATCAACATACACCTTGTGAAATCAGACAAGGATGGTGAAAAATATAGCAGAAACCAAGGCCAACAGTAAGGAATTAGAGAGGTCGAAGACTCGACAACTAACAGAAGCTTCATGCTTCTATATCATGAATAGTTTTTTCAAAAAAATTTTAGTATGCACTAGATATGATGGGTATCAATTAATAACACAGAAAATAAAATTGATGATATTTTGACAGGAAGAGTATCATTACTGATATGTTATCCCTGAATGATATATTTAAATACAATAAGAACACTGACTTCTTGCAGCAAATATCATAACTGGTGAAAAGTTAGTTGAAAGACTAATAAGGAAATGATATAGCATATAAGTGACACAACTCACTTCTGATTGATTTAAGCAAATTTCACATAATATAAAACAGGTAATCCACAGCAGAAATATCATCAGTACCAACATAATCATCTTATGAAGAATTTTAACTACTATATGTTAATCTATTTCCTTACTAAGGAGGTCAAACAAATCTAAAAAGCACATTAGTCAGCAAACACCTGACTTGCTTGCCAAGGACGATGGCATCCAAAGACAACACTGGTTTAAAATATAAGCTAACATAAAATCTTATGAAAAAAGATGATAAAAGATTATGAGCAATATTTCCTCATGAAAGAAGCTACAGAGGGCAAAAACCAGTTTAAATCATGCTCAGTAGGAGTCCCAAGCAAGGTGATCCCAAAGGTATACGTAGGTGAAAATGGAAGAAGTACAACAAAAAGATGAGAAGTGAAAGAGAACGGCAAAGATATCCATAACATTCTTCACCAACAAAGACAGTAGAGTCACTTGGATGTGGACTCAAAAATCTCAATCCCAAATATGCTTACAGAAGAAACAGAAACAGTACTAAAGAAAGCAAATATGGGAATAGCATACATACTAGATCGAGTGCAACAAGAGAAGGCTGGGGGCAATATAAAATTGTGAGGGTTTTGAGGAACTGACTTAAACGGCATTGGAAGAAAGAAAAGATACCAGAGACATGGGCAAAATCACCAGCCTTACAAAAACAGAAAAAGGGCTATTAAGAGATTATCAATAACCACTGACCTGTACACCTAGTTTTCCATCCATACAAAATTTTTTGAAAATCATCTACACATAGGTATTAATAAGTAACAGGAAGGAAGTGATACTGCATTGCACACCAAAATTATTACCATCATGCAATTTCATAATCCACTGTTTGTGGATTGTGAAAAGGCATCTGATTCAATAAAGAAAAACACTGTCTTAAAGGCTTACTTTCAACAATGTCTCCCTTTATTACCGTTCAAACTTTCTTGAAAGATGTAACAGAGATAATCAGGTTCAACAAGCCTCAGGTCACAGACATCAGGTAAGGCATAAAACCAAGTGCCAAAAGATGCGCATACTGTTGTGATGGGAGCAAAGTTTATGTGGAAAAGGGATTCCTTGTTAACAATTAGGTCCTATTGATTCTACTGTTTGCAACTGACATTTGCTGCTATCTACATCAAACCCTGAAACACTCTCATCTACTGGAAATGATCTGTAACAACTCACAAAAGTTGTCCTAACTATTCACATAGTTGGTTGTTGTCCTTCATGCTCAAACAGGACCACAATTGCATTGCTAATTTGTGGTTAAGGTACAGACTATGGTTGATCAGACTAATATGGGCTCAGAAAGCTCTACCACAGAACGGGTACCAATAGTCTGTATGAACATTTGGAGTGGAGATGTCTCTAAATTTGTACATCTCATTTCTTTTGAGCTACTACAATTGTGCTTTGCTTATGAAGCACAGTACCTTCTTTAAAACGGGCATGCCATGCTGTGCCACTGTCTCCCATGTCTCACAACTGATCCCAAAGTTCTTCAGTGAGATTTTGAGAGTGTCTTTGTATCACTTCAGGCCAAGTAGATGAAACTCATCTATTGAACAGACTATGGCATGTTATCAGATGGGTAACCTACTCACTATTTGAATACTTATCTGAGACATTGTAAAAATAGATGAGACAAACTGAGAACTTAACAGCAAGAAGAGAGTAAGCCGTATTGCCTTCAACAACTGCAAAAATCCTTTAATAACTTTAAATGTCTCTCAAAAGTTAAGGTTCACTTGTCCTTAATACCAATATTCTACTAGTGTGTTATAGATATAGCTATGACATATCATATCATGTGAGATATCATATATCTTCTCTAAAGAACTGAAAATGAGCATCACATAAAAGGCAATGGAGACCTATGGTGCATAAGATACCCAAAGTGAGGAAATTCAAAAAACATGAACATATATGTATATATTACATATGTAGGCATGTACTATGAGCTATCCTTTGGACAACTGTCTGGTGCTTCCAATACTTTCAAGACGACTGATGCTGCTACAAAAGCCTCTCTCTTTAAAGGCAATTTACCCTCAGTGACACAACTTAATTGCACTAGATGACCTCAAGTTCCTCATCTGTAAAATGAGATGACTGAACTAAATGCTTAAAGTATCTTCCAGTTCCAAATGGTATTGACCCATCACTATGGGATATCACATCCCAGAGGAATCAACTGCAAGTTACCCAATGGGTATTTTAACAAGTCACGGTGACTATAAGGATATTGTAGCATAACATAAAGATATCATCTAATCAAGAAACAGCATAAAAAGACATCACTGAGGATGTTTATGACAACAAAAAGAGATTACACAGACAGACGGACAACCTACCAAGAATATTTCAATCTTGGAACTCTTGAGATAAAAGAACCATAATGAAGAACTTAAAAAAAAAGTATCCAAGGATTATTTTGGATTTAAATGTTACTTATTAATACCTTCTACAGAAGGTATGAGGAAATGGATGATCAAAAATAATGTCTAAAATGAAGCTTAGTGAATCATACGTGAATTCAGTTTTTCTAAAGCCCACCACTTGCTGGAAGAATTTGAAGTTGGCAATAAATCACCAAATGAATGGAACAACTCAAGAATCATAGAATTTTAGAGGAAAAGGCACTTCTGAGACAGGGTCAACTAAATTCAGTGCTCTTTCACTAGTCAAATGCTTCCAATAATATTTTAAGGGGCATCTAGAACGTAACTTCAATCCATACATCTAAAATTACAGCCACAAGGTTTAACACTTTGACAGCTTATATATGATGACAAAGAATTAATGCTACAGTAAATTCAAACTAAAATAATTCACAATGAAACCCCGTCAAAATATGCAGACTAATGAACCAGGATTTTCTAAAACAAATAAGCTTAAAATGACAAAAAATGGACATGTCACTAGTTGATACTTTTACCCTCAAAAGCAACTAAATTAAACAAATATTTATCAACTGCTTACAATGTGTGGAGAATACTTTTCTGTTTTGTAAAACCTTCAGTGACCAAGCCTTCTTGGAAGGAGTCCAAAATAAGCTTAGGCATTACAAAATACAGAAGTGAGCAATATAAGGAAGTATAGGCTAGATGGCCACTTGTCAGACCATCTGGTAAGTATACATGGAATTCATGCCTCAGGTTGGCACACAAGAGTTAAATGATCTTTCAAGTCCCATCTGACTCTAAAATTCTTTCATTTTAAGACCACTCCCACAGTTTCATCTATTCTCTTCATAACTATGTCTCTTCAACTCTGTATCTCCAGCCCTGATATCTTTTCTGAGTGCCAAATTCCCACTTCCAAGTGAATATTACATGATAAATCTTAACAAATGTCTCATCAGTACTTCAACTGCAACATAACTAAAACAAAACTCATAATCCCCTCCTCCACTAGCTCTTCACATTCATCCAACATCTCTTATACCAGGTATGTCAAACATGCAGCCTGAAATACTCCCAAGACTAAAATATGATTTAACAAAATAAACTGAAATACAACAAAACTATGATAATGTTAATATTTCTAAGTCAATATGTGCCTGTAGAGATTCTTATGCGCAGTTCAGCTGCCTGACCACAAATCCCAAATTTGAGTTTGACCCTTATACCTATTCTACCTTACAACTCCCACAACTACTACCTCATCCCAAACTATCTCAAGAGGCTACTGGTCTCTCCACTTCCAGAGAGAAAAGGGAGATTCATGTTTAAATTATACATATCTGAGCATGAGAATTTGTGATATTGTAACTTTTATAGTCTGATATTAAAATTATGACAGGAATCCAAAATGAACTCATTTACACAAAGTAATCCTAATGCCTATGCATATAAGCAATGACAGATAAGTTTTTTGTTTTTCCACTCTTCTGACCTATTTTAATCGTGTCAAACAGTTGATGCTCACATCATGCATTGGTATAGTATAAAGTATTGGCCCTGCAATCTGGGACTTGGGCTTGAATCTCAGTCATTCTACTTACTACTTATATATGACTCTGGCTTAGTCACTTAATCTCTCTGGGCATCAATTTCTTCATCTATAAAATAAGGAAGTTGAACTAAATGACTTTCAAGGCCCCTACCGATTCTAAGGTCATGTGCCATCTTGACTGTCTTCCTCTGGGTATTTTCAAACCTTTCAATGTCATACTTAAAAGAAGGAAATCAGAACTGAACAGAGTACTACAAATGAGGTTTGAATAGGATAGTTTGCAATTAGCCTGATTAACTCCGTAGTACTGGATATACTTTCAGAATACTGGACCACAACACTAAATCTAGTCCCTGCTAAGATATCATTCAAATAACTTGCTACATATGAGGCTCCTCCATCTAGTACTTGTAAAACTGATTTTTAAATTCCTAGTAGAAGAAATTACCTTTATTTATACTGAATTTCGCTTTATTAAATGTGGTTCAGTTATCCAGTCTGCCATGGTTGTATGTGGATCTAAGTTCTTCCATTCTATATATCTGCAATGGCGCCATTACAAAACCTGATGTGCTTGTTTGTCATTTATGCCTTTTTACCCACTGTACTAGAGACATTCTTCCAAGGTGAGTGACATGGAGTCATTAAGGATTGCTTTTAGGGTCCAGAGAGCAAACAGTTTCAAATCCACTTAAACTATGCTACTATTTAGTTCACATTTCCCCATATTATAAACAAGAAAGAATATTAAGTCTTTTCTCAGTGATTTTGTGGGGAAAAGCTGATTTAATGGCTAATTCTATTAAGATTTAACAGGGAAAAGTATTTTGTGAGTTGAAAAAAAACTGCATAACAAGGTATATTAGTAAGGTGTTTTATAGTGAGGGTGTTAATAGTGTTATAGTGAGCTATTATAGTGAGGTTATATGGGTGTTATAATGAGGTAACAGTTTACACGAAAAAGATCTGTATGTTTTAGATCTGAAAGGTCACTGTAGAGGCCAAAAATGTAACGTGATCTTAAGCAATGTTGACACTGGCACAATGTAGGTTTATCTCAAAGAAAAAAAATTCAGCAAATAGTAGAGCAAATCATATAAAAAATTTAGGGATACCTAGTTCAACTAGACCATCCTTATAGAATTTATAAATGAAACCAGAAGGACAAGACATGATGTGCAAAAAATTTGACCTATTCTTATCAGTGACAGTGCAACCATCAAATCTGTACTCTATTACATTAATACTCAATGTTTTACAAGACAAAGAAGAAATGTTACTTCAGACGATGCAAAGCGGGACAACAGCTAGAGCACGCACACACACACAAAAAAAACAACCAAGAGAGAAGAAATCTATGCTGTTATACAACTGAAAGGAAGACAGAGATTAATTTTTGAGATGTCTGAAAGAAAATTTTCCAAAAGAATAAGCAAGACGGGATATGGGCGTTTATCTGAGAAGATATATGAGAGCTGTAATTCATTTGCTCACTTTATCAAAGATACGCTTGATGAAAATATTATAGAGGTACAATAAGGATTCACAGACAACTTTTACAAAAGACCACATCTTTAGTTCCACAACTGTCTACAGAAAATGGTTCACGATTACAACATATGTATGTTTATATATGTATACTCATACACATATAACAAAATGCGGCCTTAAAATTTCTTTTCTAACAAACTTTCACCCTTGAATATAGTCAGTTATGCTATAATGACTCTTTTGAAAATGCAAATTTGTTCCAATCCAATTGATACATTAGGAAACAATTTGAAAACTTAAATTTTGAGTTTACTTATGTAAGACTTCATCTTAGAATTAAAATAAGAACACAAAAAATTATCAGTTCACAATAACTCACAAACTGCAATCCTGCCAAAATCCACTTTCAAAAGCAAACTTATTTTTCATCATAAAATGCCATATTTACATCATAGCTTTTGTTACAACAGGAGTTGTAGGTAAAGGAGAGTTTAGGCAGCCCTCTCAGTTTAGTAGAGATGGGTGCCAGCCAAGCAACAGCAAAAGACACCATCATTATTTACTGTAGTATTTATATTCTTACCCATTACATATGCATAAAACTGTACTACCATTCTTATTGAGTTCCTATCTTTTTCCTAGTATGTCGCTAATGAAGTTTTTGAGTGTTGTTTCCCTAAACCCAATTTTCCATAAGCCCTGTGTTATTTATTGCAAGATTTTGCATAGTATAATGATATTGAGGCATTTATGTTGTTATAGCAGAACTGAATGTATCAAAATTAACAAGATTATTCAATAAAGTTGACCAGAAAGATAACTTGTATGATTTCTGATTGTTAACAAGGAAATAGTGTTCATTAGTGTCATAGAGGATACCCTAAACAAAATCGAAATTGAAGTGAGATTCTCTAGGTTTCTGGCTATAGATAACACTGTACAGACTACAAAAAGCACTGAAATACTTAAGAGCTTCTTCAGTGGTATAATCACTCAAAAGACCCAGTTAATACACACTGGAAAAATTAAGTATATCAAGAATGCATATTGCCCCAGATTATGACATCCAGAGGGCTAGGCATCCTCCTCAGTTAGTCCAACTATATCTTGAAAGGCATAAGAGATGAACAGACTGGAATAGGAAGAGGGCAGTCTAGAATGGATTTGGAAAAACTGTACAGCATTTTCAATAATCCTAAATTTCTCCATTTGAGAAAAATCTAAATTACAGGTGATTCAAAGGGCAATGGAAACAACTGATGTTTATAATGTTTAAAATGTATTATCATACTTAAGCCTCACAAAAACTACAAGGTAGAGACCACAGCTATTATCCCAATTGTATAGATTAAGAAACAGGATCAGAGAAGTAACATACCAAGGATTACACAACTACTTGCAGATTCCAGCCCAGGTCCAGACCTCCAATACAGCCTTCTAGCATCCTGACCCTGCTACTTGTCTGAAAGACCAAAGGTGTGTGTAAGGAAGTGACATTACCAAGGACTTGCAGATAATAAGTGCTACAGATGACATCAAGGACAGGTGCAACAGGAAAAAAAGAGGAGCTAGTCATTTAAAGAGAAAAAGATGGATAGCCTGAATGCTGCTTTGGAATCCACAAAAATAGAAGAGTCTTCATAAAAAGACATAAAGAATAACAAACCAGGCTAAGGAAGACCAGATCTGCTCTGGTGCAGGGAGTAAGTAATCACCCTGATGTAGTGCAGGGAAAACCCACACTGATGTGACTGATACCAGATCCATTAAACAAGGGTCCAGAAGGAGGTGATGCGAGGTATTAGTCCTAATATAGCCTGGGATGTTCAGACCCTTTCTGTAGTCATCTGCACAATTCTGGGTACTACATTTCAAGAGTAATGTTGAGAAACTAATGTGCATCCGGAGGAAGGGACCAAGGATGCTACAGCAACAGGAAACTGTGCTACATGAGATCAGCTGAATGAACTAGGGAGTCTTAAAGGGGAGATAAGTAGCTGTGCTATGGAAGGAGATTAGATATGTTCTGTTTGGCCTCAGGAAGCATAATTAGAAGCAATGGGTACAAGTTGGGGGATGCAAATTTTAGTTTGATATGAGGAAAAACATTTCACCACATATACCTAACCAAAAGTGGAATGTGCCACCTCAGAAAGCAATGGTTTCCCCATGAGATATCTTGAAGTAGAATAGAAGTAGATGGATGGCTACCTCTCAGGGATACTGTAAAAGGGACTTTGAGTTCAGACACATGTGGAACTAGATTACCTAAGAGATCCTTTCCAACAGACAATATACAGTGTCTACCATGTTACAATATATTAAAGATCTCCCTCAAGAGCCTTTTAGGTATCTCTGTCCCTGAAATAAATAGCCCCATACTGTTGTGTCCTGAGTGTGTGTACCTATTTGTTATGGTCTGCCAGCAACCTCCATTTGTTGTCTGTAGGAATTAATCAATGCTGGCAGCACACTTACATATAGCAACACTCTTCATTCTTCCCCTTGTCCCTTACAATTATCCTTTATCCCATTTTCTGCTTCTAATCTACTATAGCCTATGAAAGTAGATAACTGAGCTTGAGAAATATGCCTACAATAGTATTAATGAGGAAGGACTTAAGGTGGTCACCTCAGAGCAAAGTGCTGGGATCCAATGCTTGCTTTGTATGTCTGTGGACCCTTTTCTACTTCATCTCTGGTATTTAGCCTGATCCCAGACAAGTGGGAGATTGCTAGCCTTATTTTTGCTTATTAAGTTAACTTTTATTCTTTGAAACAAAGATTGTATGATCTTGCAACAAGTCATTTGGACACTCACCTCTTTCAATTTTGACTACTAACCCTAATTCATATCCTTTATCTTGACTGAGCCATTTTAATGGCCATTTTCCCACAACCTCCATTTGACTATATATAAAACTGTCTGCCCTCCAGCTACTGCTCTGAACATAAAAAACATCCATTGCCTTCTTATGTCTTAGGTTTTCCTCTCTATGTAACCACAGCACATGGGCAGCTAGGTGGTGTAGTGGATAGAGCACCAGTGCAGGAGTCAAGAGGACCTGAGTTCAAATCTCACCTCAGACACTTGACACTCAGTAGCTGTGTGACCTTGGGTAAGTCACTTCACCCCAATTGCCTCATCCTAGGTCATATCTAGTCATCCTGGTGAATATCTGGTCACTGGATCCAGATGAATCTGGAGGAGAAGTGAGGCTGGTGACCTGCACAGCCCTCCCTCACTCAAAACAAAGTCAAGTACAAGTCATGCCAATATTGCTCTGATGGCATGGTCTTCTTTGGCAACGAAGGATGAACACATACAATCATAGCACAAGCCAAGTGCAGCAGAAAGGGAACAACATGAATTCAGAAAATCTGGATTCAAATTTTGACCCTGTGACTTTACTACTATGATGTGAGGAAAAGAAGAAAGTTAACTGCCTTATCCAGGTCTGTTTCCTCCTGTTAAAATAGAAATTGAACCAGATCATATCTAATATTCCTTCTAGCTTCCACATGGTATAATTAGACTTCTATAAATCAAAGTGGAAAGAGGGCTTCACCAAAAGAGACTCATCAATACCAAGCAATCTGACCACGCATTGCCCACATGTTGTACTCTTCAAGCTACTATCAGAAGCACAAACCCTATCAGTCCAAATCCAGCCCATATTTTCTGACTCCTATCAAACCTAATTATATATTTTTTTCAGGGTGTGTATGTGTTTTTCCTTGCAAAAACACATCATTTCAGGGACATGACCCACATTCAAAGAAAGACTATATTGAGAACAAAACCAGAATTATAATTTGTTCAGATACTTGTCACTGAAAACCCTCAAAAGCTACCCTTTTTCAACTTCCTTAAGGACTCAATTATACTCATCTCTACCAAACTCTGCCATTACAAAATCAGAATTGAAAGAGAAAGCAGGTCAGATAGTTTAACCTATAACTAAACACAAATCTCCTCCATGAGTCTCTTCCTGAAGACCTCCATCACTCTTGAAGCTATCAACATTCATACATATAAATGCTAATATCCTGACTATTGCTGTTCATCCGTACAACTTCTCCCTGAACACGTTAGTCTGCTCTCTAATCAGAATCTCCCATTCTTCCAATTTACCCATACCACCATACTCTTAAACCTTTCTCTTCACCCTCGGCATGACCTCTAAATCTTCCTTCCAGTCTTTTAAGCCCTTTAGAAAGAGATGCTAAGTTAGCATCTAGCATTCTTCAATATGTTCAAGTCATTAGGCCTAGATAAATTCTAGCCCTTAAGTACTGAAAGAAATTATGATTGAATGAAGAGGTACCCCATAGACAAGTTGTGGAGATGGACAAATAGAGTTTCAGTTTTCAAAAAGGGGAAAATTTGCTGTTCAAGAAAATTCGGCTTAGCAGTACTACTTCTGGGATGATGTAATAACCACATTTTAGGTCTCTTCTAATGGTAACCTGTCTTGCTTCCCACTTAATCATAAAACATGAAACAAGACTCTTCTAAAACATAATTTTTATTCTTGCTTCCTTTGAAAACTGGAGTTCTCGTATTCTATTGAGCTTGGAAAAACAAATCATTCCCTGCTATTTCAAATTTTTTTTATTCTATTGTTCCAAAGCCCATACTAACTATATTGTTTAATGATTAAATGTCCAGATTATCTATCTCCCCTACCACAGTTCAGATTATCTCTCACCTACTCACATTCTCCTGTCTTGTAAAATTTAAAATTAATAATAAATGCTCATATTCATATAGCTCTTCATGGCTTACAAAGCACTTTATTCACAACTACGTTAGGTTGTTCTGCCTGGCATTTCTCCTAATTCTCTTTCATTCTGCAAAGAGCTTATAAGGTAATAGGATTTAGTGCCAAAAGATTAACTAGTATAACCTCCTTATTTTACAATGGACAAATGAGGCCCAGAGAAGACAAGTGACTTAGCCATGCTTAAAGTATCAGAGCTAGGAATTCAAGCCTAGATCCTCTACCTTTTTCACTCTACCAGTTCAACCCTCAACTTCTGTGGTAAGAACACTTCCTCCTTCCTTAATGTTTTCTGCATCCTGAGATTTCTAAGATTTCCCAGATCAGACAGAGGCATATTCTTACCTTAATATCTTCCATTCTCAACTTCCTCAATTCAATACTCCCTCTTTCACATGACGACAATTCCTCAGGTTTGATTACCTTATACCAGCACAAATATTTCAAAATTTAGAAGCAACCAAACATACAGTTCAAGTAGTGAACTTGGAAATTTCAGGTGCCTGATACTTAACTCTTTGTCTCTTCCCATATCAATGGACAAAGCCTATTACTATATCTTTCAACTGAAAAAGGGATTAGAAAAATACTGCCTGCATACAAAAGAGTAAAACCAGCGAGTAGAAATCACATGATGGCAGCTTAGAGCTTAATATGAGACCCTCCTAACAATTAGAATAACACAGAAGTGTTATGAATTATCTTGGAGAGGTGAGGATTCACCACCTCTGGAGAGTTTCAAGCAGAGGGCAGATGAGCAACCATTTGTCAGGGAGGTTATTATTAAGATTAATAAAGGGTTGGACTTATAATTCTCCATTTAGCTCCCTGATCTCTTCAGTAAATTCTCTTTTAAAAAGGCTCAATCAAATCATCTTGTCTATTGGTTATTTAATTTGTCTCTTTGTCCAGTATATTACAATGTCAATCAGCTCAAAATCAATTCCACTAAAATCATTCTATACAACCTATAAAACACACTCCCACACCCTGAAACACACCCACGTTCAATTTTACAATTTAAATGAAATGAGGATATCCTACCTTATATTTTTAAAAGGAAAAGGGATAACTAAGTTCCCTTGAAGTTGTAGGCTTCTAAAGCTCATACATAGAGCCGTAAATGGTCAAGCATTATACAAACAGCAGTAATTGTTAATATTAATAAAAGACTCTTCAGGAGATAAAGATAAAATAAGAGTCCCTGCCTATGAAGCTAATATCTAGTGGAAGAGATCAAGACAGAAATAACTACAAAATAATTTACAATATAACAACTAGAAGAATGGTACCTCCGAGTTACCTTGGGAATTGAAAGGTAAAGATATGGCTTCTGTCTCACAATGAAAACTCATGGAAGGTTAGCAGGAGGTGGCATTTGAACTGGACCTTGAAGGAAGGTTCAAGTTTCAACAAGTCAAACTGTCAGGGTGAGCAGAGAAGCCCATGGAAAATCAGTCCTACAAGAAACCTTTAGGACCACCGACTCCACCCTTGCCCAAACTCTGCTCCATGCCAGGGAAGGGGCTTGCGATATTTCCCATAAAGATGGAATGACGTATTTCTTTTTTCATCTCAGGCAGAACACGTTTCCCCAAGATTTCCTCAAGCCCCCGATTCATGGGCTCATACTTTACTCGGCTTGGTCTCAGCGCTTCCCCTCCCTTCCTGCCCTCCTTCTCTACTCCAGCCACAGGGCACCCCTCGGCGGCCCCCGCCCCGGCTCTGCGTCCTTCTCGCTTCTCCCCATCCCCCCTCTTCCCAGCCAGGTGTCCGGCTCCCACCGTCCACCGCCCCCATCCCCGCCTGCTCCTCCACCCTGTCCGTGCCCTGCTCCCACCCTCGCTCTCCTGCGCCCCCGCCCCCGGCGGGTCCCGGACACCCCCGTGCGCCCCCTCCCCCTTTCTCCTGCGTCTCGCGGCCGTGACAGCGGGGCTCCCCCTCCCCCATTACCGGGCGCCCGGAGGCCGAGGCTGCGGCGGAGGCTGCGCGGGGCTGGGCCCGCGGGAGGACCATGTTCCGGCTCCGAGGCTGCGGCTGCGTCTGTGAGGGAGACACAAGAGGAGACACGGGCTCAGGAGGGGCGCAGCCGCCGCGCCCCGTCCGGACCCGGAGCCTCCCGAGGTTTGGCCGGTGCCTCACCTGCCCGGCGGCCTCCTGTCTGTTATTGTGGCTCGGGAAGGGGGAGGGAGGGAGAACCCCGGCAAGCACTTCCGGCTCCGCCGCCGCGCCGCTTCCTTTTCCGTCGCTGCCCAGGACCACTTCCGGGGCAAAATTGCGTGGGGTGCCATGTTAGGAGTGGCGCCGTGAGGATAAGCCGAAAACACCATGTTGTGTGTGGTGGATGTGGGCGTTAAATTGTCGGGGAAAGGAAATTAGTGTGGGGTAGCCTTGGGGTGCCCTACTGGGCCAGCTGCTGACACACTGTGACACTTTGGCGGGGGCACCTTCCCTCATTGAGCCTCAGTTTTCCGCACCTGTAAAACGGAGAACGACTTGGCATAGATGGAATCGACCCGAGGTGATGAAAAAGAACCCTTCTAAGGAGACCGATCGAGACGTGAGTGCTTGTCCCATCATTTCCTTCTTCTCCTCCCTAAAATGAGGGGGTGGACTTCAGGAACTATAAGGCCCTTTCAGCTGTGTCCTGTGATTTCTTTAATCAGTCAACATTTATTAAGCTCCAGCTGTGTGCCAGCCATTGAAAAAAGCGCAGGATTTTGTCAGTGCGACAGAGACCTTCATGGAAGCCTCAACGTAGGTTGAGGAAGGACCTGGGATATCCTTTGTTCTAGCTCAGACCATCTTCTCCCCTGGGCCTCAGTTTCCCCATCAGTAAAAGGAGAGAATTGGACTAGATAAATACCAAGTTCCCCTTTGTTTCTAAATCCCTTGATTTTGTAAACCCGTTCCCTCTGGAGGCAACTCATTGCACTTGAGGACAATTAAAATTGTTTAAAAGTCTTTCTATGGTACATCCCCTCACCAGTATTCTTGCGTGCTAAACCTTTTCTATATATTTTCTAAAATATGGCAACCAAAATTTCCCCCCTAATTCTGTGAAATTTTCACAGGATCTATACCTAGAAAGAGCCTTAGATTTCATCTACCCCACTCCCTACTTGGAGAGTAAACCTATGAGTAGGAATTGTTTCATTCTTAGATGATTAATAAATACTCATTGGTTGATATATTCAAGTGTGATTTGCCTTGCCTAAGGTCAGACTAGTCAATAACAGGATTGTGATTTGAACCCAGATCCACTGATTTCTCTTCTACTGTTTTTTCCTGCCTTATAAATGCTCAATGATTTATTGGGCACACTGCTTTTATTTCTCTGAATTACTCCATACACAATAACTCTATTCTCTGAATTTATAAATGACTTTGAATTTGTATGCCTCAGGTTCTTAAGCAGAAGATCACCATATTCCTGGTTGTATTGTGGATGACTTTGAGAATAGAGAGTTTGAAGGAAAACAGGAAACTAGGGAAAAGTTTTTACAGCATGTTTCTATGATGAGAAATCCTCATTTCTCAAAGATATAGGAAACTGAAGCAAACTTATAAAAATAAGAGCTATTCACCAATTGATAAATGGTCAAAGAACTTGAACAGGCAGTTTTCAGAAGAATAAATCAAAGCTATCAATAGTCATGTGAAAAAATACTCTAAATCACTATTGATGAGGAAAATGCAAATTAAAGTAACATATACTACCTCACACCTATCAGATTGGACAACATAATAGAAAAGGAAAATGACAGATGGTGGAGGGGATGTGGAAAAATTGGAACAATAATGCATGGTTAGTGGAGTGGTGAACCAGTTCAACCATTCTGGAGAACGATGTAGAATTTACAGTTTAGTCCAGAGAGCTCTAAAACTGCATACTCTTTGACTCACCAATATCACTACTAGGTTTGTATCTCAAAGTGATCATAGAAAAAGGGAAATTAATGTATTTGTACAAAAAGATGCAGCTCTTTTTATGATGGGAAAGAATTAGAAATCAGAGGGGTGCCCATCAATAAGGGAGTGGTCAAACAAGCTGTGGTATATGATTGTGATGGAATATTATTGCACTATAAAAAGTGACAAGCAAGATGGTTTCAGAAAAACCTGGGAAGACATATACATTGAAGCAAAGTGAAGTGAACAAAACCAGGAGAATATCACACAAAGGAACAGCAACAGGATAATTAATTTACCTACTCCGATGAAGGCATTGCTCCAAGATAATTCCAGAAAATTCATGATGAAAAATGCCTAGCGGGGGAAAGCTTGGGGATGATGTTGTTCTCTGCATTGTTATTGTGTATAGATTTTTGTTACTATGATGGATTTGACTTTCAAGTATCTGAATAAATGTTTTGGTTCTGCCTTCCATGTGGAGAGTCTGTGGTATTTTGTGATTCAGAATTGCCCTGGGATACTCATGGCTGCTTAGGCGCTATGAATATTGTATTCGTTCTACAGGGGAAGCAGGAATTAAGAAGCAGGGAAGCACTCTGCTCTGCTCAGAGAGAGAGGCGACTGGGATAAAATTATATCTATCTGATCCCTTAAATATAATTTTTTAGGGTATATAAATTTTAGGTTCATGCTAACCATCTGATAGCCATTTCTTAAAGAGGAATTCTTAAAAAGGCCCCAAGCTTTATATTCACAGATGAACCCCTTTCCCACCAAAGACCAATTTCACAATGAACTTATAACAAATAACAAAGAATTCCGTTTATCCAAGTCAATAGTATATCTCCATATATGGCTACTTTTGTGACAGGGCAGCTAGGTGGCACAGTGGATAGAGCACCAGTGCAGGAGTCAAGAGGACCTGAGTTCAAATCTCACCTCAGACACTTGACACTCCCTAGCTGTGTGACCTTGGGTAAGTCACTTCACCCCAATTGCCTCATCCTAGGTCATATCTAGTCATCCTGGTGAATATCTGGTCACTGGATTCAGATGGCTCTGGAGGAGAAGTGAGGCTGGTGACCTGCACAGCCCTCCTTCACTCAAGAAAAAACAAAGCCAAGTGCAAACCATGTCATTATTTCCCTGATGGCATGGCCTTCAGCAGCGAAGGTCGAACACACCTACTTTTGTGACAAATGAAAAGTTCAAGAGACTCAGTTTCAGGGTAATTAATAATTTTATTAAATATGGCTAGTGAATAAAAGGATGGTCATTTCATTTTCATAAACCAAAGAAGCATCTTGGGGGCCTCTGAATGCTTAAGAAGCCTTTGGAAAAGGTAATGTACCTGAGGGTGGAAATCAACTCAGACTGGTTAACAATTAGGGGGTAAACATATTAATGAGGAAGTAAGCAAAAAGTCTTCAGCTCCCCCTGCAGAGAGTGTGGGGAATTCAGCTGCTTCCAGCAATATGGGCAAAAGAATCCATCTTCAACCCCTTCATTTGTTAGGTCACCCAAAATTCTAATGGAAGGTCCCAAGGATGGACAGGGGCTTATTTCCTAAAGGTAAGATCTTGTTTACACTGTATTCTGTTTGTAAGGTCTCCTAGTTAGGTGGAGTCCAACCAATCAAAAAGCATGTACCTGAAGGATTTCAGTAATCTCATCCATAAGAGATGTCCTTCAAATTCTACTTGAATAACCCTACAAGGGGCAGATTTCTTAATGAGGAAATAGAAAAGGGAAAATGTTCATCTCAATTAATAAATGGTTATTAATATAAGAGAGAAATAATCATTTTTTTCACTTTCTCTGATTTCTTTTTGCTATTGGCTTAGATAAATGGGTTTCTTTTCTAGATCTGATATTCTGTCATCTATTTCCAAATCCAGTACTGTTTCTATACTTTCATATTTTGAGATCTATGTATATTTATTGAATTAACGAATGAACTCCCAGCTTTGTTACTTACTGTGGGGGACTGCTGGCATCCCCACATGGCTCAGTGAAAGCAGTGAAGAAGAAAGACACATGGGCAGGCAAGAGAAGATAGGGCAACTCCATTTGTTGATCCGAGGGTCAGGGTATTTAAAGACAGAAACTGCAAGTCTACATGACAATCTACTCATCTCCTGTCCTAGTAATTTGGCCAGTCTTATTGTCTTAAAGAATGTTAACCTAAAGGGCATTGTCTGTTTTACATATCCGTTGTATTCTGTAGTTCTCTTGTTTATCTCATGGAGACAACACATCCAGGGAGGCTTGGAGAGCAATTCTGGATGATAATGAGCACAGTCTCAGAGAACAGGTTTTCCCCGAAGTTCTATCCTGAACTTGCCACCATACTCCATCCTAGCCCTCAACAACTTACCACTCATATGACCTTGTACAAGTCACTTCAGCTCACTAGACCTGTTTTCTCATATGTAAAATGCAACCTCTAACATCTCTTCTGAATTTAAATTTTATAGGAACAAACTTCCTTTACATCTGTATCTATTCTCCCATTCCTTCAACTCACTGACTTGGCTTCTCCCACATGTCACTGCATCCTTGATATTGCTTGACCTCTATGACCTCTTCCAGAATTTCCCTTTGCCACCTTTACCCAACTTCTCATTTAAAGTTCATTCTATTAAAATCTTTCATGGTACATAGATCAAGGTGGCTATTGTGTACTGGTCATCTGTTCATTCTCCCTCTATTCCCAAGGAATTTCACACCTGAATCACTGTCTTCCTCCCTTCCCCAACTCCTATCTCTATATCAGGAGCATTCAGCATTTATGCTGATATTCCCTCATACACACTAATCTCCCAAATTACTCAGTCTTCTCAAAACCCACAGCCTTCTACCATGTACAGGAAATGGCTTTATCTTGGATCTCAACACTAGCCACAAATAATCTGCTTCCTTGATCAAAATCTCTAAAATTCACTAATAATATCCTATCATTCTGTTGTTCTCTGTGCCTTAGTCTTGTTAAATCCGTTCACTCTTTTCAAATCATTGAGTATTAAGTATATATACTGTGTGCCAAGCACGAGGTCACAAATACAAAAAAGAAATGATCCCTACTCAAATAAGCTTATATTCTAATAAGAACAAAAACATTTAAAAATATATATAATATAAATATGAGATAGATACAAACAAGTAGTTAAATACAAGGTATGATCTGAAAGAAGTCACTGATTGGCAGATCACGAGACGTGTAGCACTAACATGATATTAACAATGCCTACCGCAGCCATGAATATCCTGGCACAATTCTGAATCACAAAATACCATAGAATCTCCACATGGAAGACAAAACCAAAATATTTGTTCAGACTCCAGAAAGCTAAATCCATCATAGTAGCAAAAATCTATACATAATAACAATGCAGAGGACGAGACTATCCCCAAGTCTTTCCCTTCTAGACTTCCTACAAACCAGTTCCCTTAAACAAATCACAAGCAGGCTCCCTTAAACAAAATCACAAACAAGCTCTCTTACTCATACTAGCCAGCTGCCTGCTTGTTCGAATTCTCTAACTCTGACTGTCCTCTAACTAATTTCCTCTCCGCTCTGCTCTAGCTCCACCTCTTCTTGTTCCACTCCTTCTTGTTTCAACTATTCAGCAAGCTCCTTCCACCACAGGCTCCAAGTGACTCAGACATCCATATACCCAGGCAGGTCACATGGGCCTATTAATGGATGGGAAAGATCTTCCCATTAAGAAGCAAAATTACATTAACAAAAAGCAAAAATATATTATCAATACAAGAGACTTCATGCAGAAGGTGGTATCTGAGCTGCATCTTTAAGGAAATGAAGGAATCTGAGACAGAGGTGAGGAAGGAGTGCATTTCAAGGATGGGAGACTACCAATACTATGGCACAGAGATAGGAGTTTTGAGTATCATGAGGAACAGAGAGAAGGCCAGATCTCCACTCCAGAGGGGAGAGTAATGTCTACTGAAGTTGGGAAAGTAGGTTGGGGCAGGTTATGCAGGCCTTTAAAAACTAAGCAAAGTAGTTTATATTTCCTAAAGAAAATTGTTATGGCAACAGTGTATAGAATGAACTGGAGATATTTGGGACTGAAGGAGAGAAGAGAAGGTTCAGAATAGCTTCTGTGAAAGGTGATATAGAGAATTAGTTAGAAACCTCCAAGTCCTATACATCATTGTATTTTCTCAAGATTGCACTAACTTCACTTTCCTCCCTTCTTAATCTTCACCTTGCTTTTTATCAATTCAACTCTATACTGTCCCCCCTCCTCCTCTTTCTTCTAATCCCGGGTCAAATTCCAAATTCTTTAATTATTCCCACCATCTACTGTATCTGTTTCTACATATATATTGTTGAATATGGCTGGGGAAAATATTAATCAAAATAGCTAATTGATTGCACTACAGATCTGCTTTTGAATGTCAACTAGGTTCTCATCCCACCAAGACAATGCTTTTAGTTCTACGTAATCAATCGTCTGTGTTCATCCTTCATTCTCGAAGAGGATCATGACATCAGGAAAATGGTGACATTACTTGCAGCTGATTTTGATTTGAGGGAGGGAGGGCTGTACAAGGTCACCAGAGTCACTTTTTCTTCCAGAGCTATCTGGATCCAGTGGCTAGATATTTATCAGGATGACTGGAGATGGCCCAGGATGTAATGGGAGAACCTTTTAGGCCAAGGTCTTTTTAGCTTCTCATTTAGAGTGAGGTAATGTCCATTTGGTGAATAGACCTCTTTAAGAAAGTAGTCAAGGGATGGCCCTTTTAATAAAAAAAAAAAAAATCAAACTGGGAGGGGAAGACCCCCAGGGTTCTTGGCCAAAAGAGAAACTGTTACTATTTACTAGTTATATTGATTTGATTGTCTATCCCTCTCCCTAAGCACAGTAGCTGTTACAAACATTTTCTTTTCTCCTGAAGTCTCCCAAATATGCCCCTTCTTGAACCCTCTCAGCTAAGGTTATTACTTCTTATTTTACTGAGAAAATTAAGAGCATTTACTGTATATTCCTTTCTCCTTTTCTTCATCTCAAACCCTCATTCATCACCCTACATTCTGTTGTCCTTTTTTCCATTTACTAGAGTAATGAGATGACTTTTCTTTCCCTAGTTAACCCCTTTACATGAGCCCTTGATCTCATGATTCCCCACTACCATTCCCTTAACTTTAGTTTTTCCCTTTCTACTGGCTTTTTCTCTACTGCTTTTAAAATCTCCTCATCCTTGAAAAACTTTCACTAGACTTTTTTGTCTCCTCTATCATCCTATGTCTCTTCTTTCTCAAATTCTCTTTTTCTCTTTTTTTATTTTTCTAAAACTTAAATACACAATAAGAAAAAGAAACATATAAACTTTAATACTGAAACTTAAATACAAAATAAGAAAGAAAAAAGTGTCCGTGTACCACAAAACATGAGAAGATTCAAAATAAAGCAATAAACTTCCATTTCAAGAAAGCCTATAAATAGATACTACACATTGTATTGAGAGTTATCCTATCTTTTCTTTGCTTCCCTGTAAGTTTTCTTTTGTTCTCTGTTATTTACTTTTTACCGTGTTCTTTTCCCCTTCTCCCCCCACCTCCCCTGCCAAGAAGGCTACAATTAAGCTTGGATATGTTTATATATAGATATGGATGTATACATACACATATACATATACACATACATACATATATAAATACATACATAAATATATACTTTCCCTAACATATTCTACTCCTGATCTTGATCTTTGTTTTATGATTGTGCATATCTCTTATTTCCTATCCTTCCTGACTCCTCCACTTCACTTCTACCCACTACTTTGCTCTTTTTAAAAAATTAATTTATTTTTAGTTTTCAATATTCATTTCCACAGGATTTTGAGTTCCAAATTTTCTCCCCATCTCTCCCCTCCCCCTATCCCAAGACACGGCTTATTCTGATTACCCCTTCCCCCAATCTGCCCTCCATTCTATCACACCCCTCCCTTCCCTTATCCCCATCTCTTTTATTTTCTTGTAGGGCAAAATAGATTTCTATACCCCATTACCTGTATTTCTTATTTCCCAGTTGCATGTAAAAACAATTTTTAACATTTGTTTTTAAAACTTTGAATTCCAAACTTTTCTCCCTTTCTCCCTTCTCATCCCCACTGAGAAGGCAAGCAATTTAATATCAGTTATATATGCGTAGTTATCAAAAGACTTTCATAAAAGTCATGTTGTGAAAGACTGTATTTCCCTCCTTCCTATACTGCTGCCTATTTATTCTATCTCTCTTTGATCTTGTCCCTCCCCAAAAGTGTTTACTTCTAATTACTCCCTCCTCCCATTCACCCTCTCTTCTATCATTCCCCCACACCCTACTTATCCCCTTCTCCCTTACTTTGTAAGTGTAAGATAGTGTAAGATAGATTTTCATACCAAATTGAGTGTGCATGCTATTCCTTTCTTAAGCCAAATGTGATGAGAGTAAGCTTCACTTTTTCCTTCTCACCCCCCTTTTTCCCCTCCATTGAAAAAGCTTTTTCTTGCCTCTTTTGTGAGAGATAATTTGCCCCATTCCATTTCTCCCTTTCTCCTCCCAATATATTCCTCTCTCATCCCTTAATTTTATTTTTTTAGATATCATCCCTTCCTATTCAACTCACCCTGTGCTCTTTGTCTATATGTACATAATCCCTCCAACTACCCAAGTACTGAGAAAAGTCTCAAGGGTTACAAATATGATCTTTCCATGTAGGAATGTAAACAGTTCAACTTTAGTAAGTCCCTTATGATTTCTCTTTCCTATTTATGTCTTCATGCTTCTCTTGATTCTTGTGTTTGAAAGTCAAATTTTCTATTCAGCTCTGGTCTTTTCATCAAGAATGCTTGAAAGTCCTCTGTTTCATTGAGTGATCACTTTTTCCCTTGAAGTATTATGTCCAGTTTTGCTGGCTAGTTGACTCTTTATTTTAATCCCAGCTCCTTTGACTTATGGAATATTTTATTCTAAGCCCTTCAATCCCTTAATGCAGAAGCTGCTAAATCTTGTGTTATTCTGATTGTATTTCCACAATACTTGAATTGTTTCTTTCTGGCTGCCTGCAATATTCTCTCCTTGACCTGGGAACTCTGGAATTTGGCTACAATATTCCTGAGAGTTTTTCTTTTCAGATCTGTTTCAGGAGGTGATTGATGAATTCTTTCAATATTTATTTTACCCTCTTGTTCTAGAGTATCAGGACAGTTTTCCTTGATAATTTCATGAAAGATGATGTCTAGGCTCTTTTTTTTGATCATGGCTTTCAGGTAGTCCCATAATTTTTAAATTATCTCTCCTGGACCTGTTTTCCAGGTCAGTTGTTTTTCCAATGAGGTATTTCACATTGTCTGCTATTGTTTTATAATTTCTTGATTTTTCATAACGTCATTAGCTTCCATCTGCTCCATTCTAATCTTTAAGGAATTATTTTCTTCAGTGAGCTTTTGGATCTCCTTTTCCATCTGGTCAATTCTTCTTTTTAAAGCATTCTTCTCCTCCTTGGCTTTTTGGATCTCTTTTGCATTTGGGTTAGTCTATTTTTTAAAGTGTTATTTTCTTTAGCATTTTTGGGGTCTCCTTTAGCAAGCAGCTGACTAGTTTTTCATAATTTTCTTGCATCACTCTCATTTATCTTCCCAATTTTTGCTCTACTTCTCTTACTTGATTTTCAAAATCCTTTTTGAGCTTTTCCATGGCCTGAGACCAATCCATATTTTTCTGGGAGGCTTTGGATGGAGGAGCTTTGACTTTGTTTTCTTCTTTTTGCATATTTTGATCTTCCTTGTCACCAAAGTAAGATTCTATAATCTGATTCTTTTTCCAGTTTTTGCTCATTTCCCCAGCCATTTACTTGACTTCTGAGCTCTTTGTCAAGGGTAGTTCTCTGCTTCTAGTGGGGGTGGGGAGTGTACTTTTGGCTGCTTGACTCCTCCACAATCTGTGGACCTAGAGCTCCAGAAACAGTAGCTTCAGCTGCCCCTGTTGCTGCTGTGGCTACCATGGGTTCCTCAGCTCCCTCCCACATCCCCTGATCTGGTACTGGGACTGGACCACTCCACTTTCCTACACTGGTCCCAAGGCTTTTCCCACTGACCTCCAATTTGTCCTCAGTATTTTGGGGTCATAAAGTCTGGAAACCACCACAGATGTGAGAGATTCAGTCTCCCCAAGGCCTGCTCAGGTCCCCTCTGTGTACTCTGGGCCCTTTGACTGTGCTCTGCTCCCAGTGTGGTGTGATAGACAGTTCCCAGAGACCTTGCAGTCTGTCTTGGGCTGGAGATTTGCTTCACTCTCATTCTGTAGGTTCTGCAGCTCCAGAATTTGTTTAGAGCTATTTTTTTTAGATATTTGACTGGGCTTGGGAGCAGAGCACCTACCTGCCTCCTACCCTGCCTCCAAGGATCCCTTTCTTATCAATTCCCTTTTATCTAAACACTTTTTTGTACCCTCCTTAATCTATTCCCTTGCCTACCTTATCATCTCCCCACTCCCTACCCTCTTAGCATTTTATTTCTTTCTGAATTTAGAAGACTTAGATACTCTTCTACATACATGTGTCTTGTTCCCTCTTGAACCCATTTCCAATGAAAGTAGGTTTCCAGAACAGCCCTCTTCCCCCATCTAATTCCCCTGTGTGGGTTCTTCTTCTCTTACCTAATTTATATAAGATAATTACTCATTTTAGCTGTTCCTAAACAGTTTTACTTTTTGAAGTTATATCATATTCAGGTCTACCCCAATCTTTCTTACAAACTACCCAACTACTAATACCAATCTTAGATTTACATTTTACATGCATAAAAGATAAACAGTCTGTCCTTGTTGAGTCCTTTGTAACTAGTCTTTAGTATATAGCTTATATTTCTCTTGGTTCTTGTATGTCAAATCTTCTAGTAAGTCCAGACTTCTTTTTAACAACACCCTGAAAGTCTGACAATTCACTAACTGTCCTTTTTTTGTCATTCACCGTTACGCTTAGCTTTGCTGGGTATGATATTTTCAGCCAGAATTCCAGTTCTTTTGCTCTTTGATATACAGTGTTCCAAGATCTACAGTCTTTAAATACTGCTGCTGGTTGGTCTTATGTGATTTTAATTGTGGTATCACCATATTTAAATTTTTTCTTGTTGCTCATAATATTTTTTCCTTGAGCTGGCAGTTTCAAAATTTGACTATAAATATTCCTATGGGTTTTCCTCATTGGACCTCTGTCAGGTAGTGATTTTTCTGTTTCTGCTTTCTCTTGTTCTAATGCTTCAGGACAATTTTCTTAAATTATCTGTTGTATTGTTGTATCAAGATTCTTTTTTTTATCATAGCTTTCAGGTAGTCCAATTATTCAGGCAAGTTCCTAAAAAAAAGTTGTGTACAGTCATTATTTCTACTTATTTACCTCTCACTAATTCTTTGACTCTATTGATTTAAGCTTATGAGCTCATTACTTAGGTGAAAAGGCTCTCTCCAAAACAATACTATGAGCTTTTAATTGTCTAATCTGGTTTCCTCCGCCCCCCCCCCCCCCCCCCAGTTCTTGTCTTTCTTGGCATCTCAGTGGCATTAGACACTATTGACTAGCTTTCCTTCCATTATTCCTTCTTCTCTGGGTTTTTGTGGCACTACTGTCTCTTGATTCTCTCCCTACCTGTCTGACAGGTCCTTCTCAGTCTTTTTTCATACACTATCATCCCTATAATACTTCCTAATTTTTATTGTACCCTAAGAGTCTATCTTGTATCATCCCCCCACACCCCTCTCTCTTTCTCACATATATGCTTGGGGTAGACACCCCCCTAACTCATCAATGGGTTTGAGACCCCTTGGTTACTCTCAACCTAGTCTGACCCATTTGCCAAATGGTTTACTGGGGTGTGACTGTTGTGCATGCTACAACTTCTTGAGTCATAAGTGAAAATTGAGTGGAAAAGGTGGACACCAAAGGTGGAAAGCAGCCCTGAAAAGTTCTCAGCAGCCATCACACCAGAGGTACAGGTCCTCCCTGAACAAAAAACCCCATTGTAGACCACGGACTGTATACCTCAGGTTGAAGTCAATCCATTCTTAGCTGAACTTCCAACTAAAGAAGTTTTGAGTGCCATTAGGCTCCTCTCATGTGGCAAAGCACTTGGTGCTGATTCTGTTCCAGCTGAGATTTACAAGGTAGGGAGTCCATTGCTCATACTAAAGCTCACTGAAATTTTCTAGGTTATATGGCAAGAGGAGGTTATTCCCCAGGAGTTCAAGGATGCCTCCATTGTCCATCTCTATAAAGGTAAAGGAAATAAATTGTTCTGTGACAATCACAGGGCGTGGGGTGAGGGCTCTCTTTCTTAGTCATTACTGTCAAGATTCTCACTAGAATCCTCCTTATAGGCTCCTTTCACCTGGAAGATGGTATACCTGAGAGCCAGGGTAGCTTCAGAAAGGCTGAGGAACAGTTGATATGGTGTTTGCTGCCTGACAGCTCCAGGAGAAATGCCAGGAGCAGAACAGAGATCTGTACACAACATTTGTGGATCTGACCAAGACCATTGATACTGCTAGTCATGAGGGCTTATGGAAAATTATGTCAAAATATGGTTTCCCAGGGAAATTCATCAGTAATGTATGTCAATTTCATGATGATATACTTGCCAGGGTTCTGGATAGTGGACAATGCTCTCATGCCTTCTCAATCACCAGTGGAGTGAAATAGGGCTGTGTACTTTCTCCCAAGCTTTTTGACATGATGTTTCCAGCCATCTTGTCAAATGCTTTCAGTGAAGATGAACATGGCATCAAAGTCAACTACTGTATTGATGGTAAATTCTGGAGTGTTGGCGCGTGATATTCTGTTTGCAGATGATTGTGTACTCAATGCAGCCTCTGAAGCTGAGATGCAACAAAATTTGGATCAATTCTCTGCCTGTGCTAATTTTGGCTTCACAATTAACACCAAGAAAACACAGGTGCTCCATCACCCACCACCACACCATCCATACATGGAACCATCAGTTACAGCAAATGGAGAAGTTTTGAATGCTGTGGATAAGTTTACTTACCTTGGTAGTGTACTTTCTAGGGATGTACACGTTGATAATGAGGTTGATGCACACATACATAGCCAGAGCTAGCTCAGTGTTTGGGAGGCTCCAAAGGAAAGTATAAGAGAGAAGAGGTATTAGACTGACTACCAGACTGAAGGTCTACAAAACCTTTGTGCTGACCTCATTGTTGTATACCTGTGAAATATGGACAGTCTACCGGTGTCATGCTAAGAAATAGAATTGCTTTCATTTGAACTGTCTTAGGAAGATTCTGAAGATCACCTGGCAGGATAAGGTAGCAGACACTGAGGTCTTACTCGAACTAAACTGCCAAGTCATTCAAACTATGCTTCAGAGAGTGCAGCTCCAATGGGTTGGTCACATTGTTCAAATGCAAAACATACATTTGCCTAAAAGACCATTTTATGGAGAACTCGCATGGGACAGGAGATACATGGAGGCCAGAAGAAGTGATACAAGGACACTCAAGGTCTCTCTCAAGAACTTTGATTGTGTGACATGGGAGACACTGGCACAGGATCACTCAGCATGGTGTGCCCACATCAGAAAAGGTGCTGTGCTCTGTGAACAAAGCAGAATTGAAATGTCTCAAAGGAAAAGCAGGTTGCACAAATTCAGAGTATCTACCCTAAATGTTCACATGGACTATCCGTGCCTAATCTGTAGTAGAGCATTCGAGCTCATATTGGTCTGATCAGCCACAGTCAGACACATTGAAACTTGACTTTATCATAGTGATGTCATTTTGGTCCTCTTTGAGAAGGACAACAACCAAGCAACTAATCACACACACACACATTTCATCAGTTCTCATTGGCTTAATTATACTTCTATGTAGATAACTCACAGATTTACATATTATACCTTTCTTTCTCTTGAGAACCAGTCCTTCATCATGAGCTGTCTTTTGGAAATTTCAACCTATATGACATCTTAAATGTAATATGTTTACAATAGAAGTGATTATCTTTTCCTCAAAACCCATTCCATTTCCAAACTTCGGTGTTTCCATAGAAAACATATTCTTCCTGTCTTTCATATTTGTAACCTTAGCATTATCCTCAATTCCTCACTCTCTCTTACCCCACATATCTAATGCTTTGCCAAATCCTGCGGCTACTGACTCCATGGCATCTCTTTCATTGTAGCTATTCTCTCTTCTGACATAGCTACCACCTTAGTTCAGGCCCTTGTTGACTCTTGTAGCAACATGAATTTGAAGTCTGTCTCTTCCTTCTTGGGACTAATACTTTATTTACTATACCACCCCTCTGCTGTTAGCCACGTAAAGAGCTTTATTTTTCAGCTCTTATTTTGTTATTATGCACTATTTCTGTTTGTGTCTTATTCTTGTACTAGACTTAGGGCAGGGATTTTATCTTACATAAGTTTATCTGCCCTAAACACTTAGTACAGTGCATTGTACACAGTAGGTATTTAATAAATATTTGTTGAATGAGTGAATAGATAATGTATTGTTAATTCTATTTTGCCCCATAAAATGTCTTAAGTATCTAGTAATTCAATTTTAGGACATGCAATATTTAAACTAGACACCAGGTGGTGGATTATGTCAAGATATGCCAACATTTGTTTCTTGAGGAAGATGACAGATATTTTTATCCCCATTTCTAGTAGAAATAGGAAAAAATGGGACAATCATAGCACAATAGTGAAAAGAATAGGAACTGGAAGACCACTTAGTCAAACCCATTAACTTTGAAGATTAAACTGAAGTCCACAGAGGTGGTATGATTTGCCCAAGACATTATAATTATTAAATAGCTGAGCCAAGTTTTGAATCTCCATCCTTTAAGTCCAAATTCGGCATTCTTTCTATCATACCTCCCTATGACTGGAGTTGGGGAGCTCCTCCCAGAACATCCATTTAAAGACAGTGCCCAGACCTGCTATCCCTTTATTTTCCACCATGCTAGACTCTCCTGAACCTCTTTGGATGCCCTACCTTCTCTTATTTCCTTTCAACTTCCTATTGTGTGTTGTCTTTCCTATTAGAATATGTTTCTTAAGGAAAGGAACTGGGTTTTTTTTTTACTTGTATTTGTATTCCTTGCCCTTTGCACAGTGCCTGGCAGATAGTAAGTGCTTAATAAATTGTTTGTAAATTGTCTGACTATAAAGTGCAAAATCCCAATTCTTTTAGCTATCATATCTAGACATATACCCAACCTCTTTGCTAGATCTTTTACATCTAATAATAACACTAATAGTAGCTTTAATTTCTATATCACTTTTATAGCTAAAAAATGCTCCTCTCACAAACAATAAGGAAATTAGAAAATATGTTATTCTCATTTTACAGAAAAGGAAATTGAGTAAAATAACTTGCCCAAGATCTAAGTGATAGAACTAAGAGTTGAGCACACATGCTCTGACTTCAGAGCTCTTTCCAGTGAAAGATACTGGAAAGATATTTCTTCTTCCTCTAGAGGAAATGTTTATATGTGCATGTTTCTCTGTGTGTATGTACATATACATATATACACATGTATATGCATATATGTACATGTATATATGTATATGTAAGAGATGTACATATATGCACATGTGTGCATATATGTACATGTATATATACATATGAATGTATGTGTGTTAGAGATATACATATATATCACACACACACATACAAATAGGAGTTGCCAGGTCTAAATGATCATTAATGTAATTTTTTTTCTATAAAGTAAGTGGAGTTAATATTTCCCCATGAACTAAAAATGCCAAATTGTAATCATCAGGTTAATGGTAATAATATATGCCTTATCGCCCATCACTTGAACTAGTATAATAGCCTTCTAACTATTTTCCCTGCCTCCAGGCTCTGTCTCTCATCTCTGGTCTATTATGCACAACACTGCCAAAATCATTATACAGACCTAACCATTGCATTCCCTTGGTACTCAAAAATTTTCTCTTTGCCTATAGAATTTCCCAATTTAGACCACTCAATTGGAAAGTAGTCTATCCAAAATTAGATTTAGACCAATACCTTATATTCCACAATACATTCTAAATAGTTATGTGACCTTAATATAAAAAATCACACTGTAAAAAATAGAAAATAAGCAGATTATATACTTGTCAGAGTTGTAAGTAAAAGATATATTCTTAGTCAAACAAGTGATGAAGGCAATTATAAAAGAAAATAGATAACTTTGATCACATGAAACTGAAAAGCTTCTGTACAAACAGTGCACCTAGGATAAGAAGGAAAGTGATTAAATCGAAAAAATACCCTTTATCAAATTTCTTTGATAATTTCTGAAAAATTCTGATAATTTCTCTTGGTATCCAAGATACAGAAATAGTTAGATATATCTGTAAAAACAAAAGCTATTCCCCAATAAATAAGTTGTCAAAGGAATTTTTTATATCACTAATAATAAAAGAAATGCAAATCAAAACTCTGAGGTTTCACCTCACACCCTACAAATTGACAAAGGTGACAAAAGGTGGTAATAATCAGTGTCAAAGGGGTTTTGGAAAAATTTTCCCTCTAGTTAATTGTTGGTGGTGATATCAATCAGTACAACTATTTTGGGAAACAATTTGGATTTACACAAATAAAATCACTAACATCCATACCATTTGACCCATAGAATCCATTACAATGCTTATACTCCAAGGAAGTATAAGATAAGAAAGTCCCTATATATATATATATATATATATATATACATATATATATATATATATATATATATATATGTAAAAATGTGTTATCACTTTTTTTCTGATTGCAAAGGGAATTGCAAACAAAGAAAAAGACCATCAATTAGGGAATGGATAAATAAATTCTGGTACACAGATGTAAAGAAATTATTGTGTGGTAAGAAATGATGAATATGATGAATACAAAGAAGCATGGAAAGATATACATGATACAATGCAGAGTGAAGTAACCATGGTCAAGAAAACAATATATGCAAAGACTACCTCAACAGAAATTTTTAAAAAACACAAAACAATTAAAAAAAATGTATATTGGAAAATTACAAAGAACAATCATAGCTCCAAAGAAGAGATATGAATGGGAATCATCCACTCCACTCCTCTGCAGATGGGGGAAGTCCATGAGTGTAGTCCATTGCATTCATTTTCAGACTTTTTTCAATACATTGATCAGTTTTGCTGATTTTTTTTCCTTTAAAATATTATGTGTTGAATTATTCTCCCCCATCCAATTCAGCCCATGTCCAGGTCCTGCTGCCCCCAGGCCTCTGTCTCCATGTCACAATTTTTACTGCTGGCTTAGACAGTGGTGTTGTTGTTGTGCATAATGTCCTCCTGGTTCTAATCACTTCACTAAGCATGAGTTCATGTAAGTCTTTTCAGGTTTTTCTTAAATCTACATGCTCATTGTTTCTTATATAACAATACCATTCCCATTCTGTTATATTCATATACCACAACTCATTCAGTCATTCCCCAATTGATGAACATCCTCTCAATTTCCAATTCTTGGCTACCACAAAAAGAGCTGCTAAAAATATTTTTGTACATGTAGGTCCTTTTCCATTTTTTATGATCTCATTACAATACAGACCTAGTAGCTGTATTGCTGGATCAAAGGGTGTGTACAGTTTGATTGACCTTTGGGTACAGTTCCAAATTGTTCTTCAGGATGGTTGGATCATTTCATAACTCCACAACAATGCATTAGTGTCCCAATTTTCCCACATTTTCTCCAACATTTATCGTTTTCCTTTTCTGTCATATTACCCAATCTGATAGGTGTGAGGTGGTCCCACAGAATTGTTTTAATTTGCATTTCTCTGATCAATAATTATTTAGAGCACTTTTTCATATCACTATAGGTAGCTTTAATTTCTTCACCTCAAAATTGACCATTTATCAGTTGGGGAATGACTTTGATTCTTATAAATTTGACTCAGTTCCCTATATATTTGGGAAATGAGATCTTTATCAGAAACACAGACTGTAAAATTTGTTTCCAAGCTTTCTGCTTCTAATCTTGGTTGCATAGGGTATCTTTTTTTTTTTTTTGGTGTAAAACCTTTCAAATTTAATGTAAAAAAAATTATCTATTTTCCATTGCATAATACTCTCTATCTCTTGTTTATTGATAATTTCTTCCCTTGTCCATAGATCTGACAGGTAAACTAGCCCCTGCTTTCCTAATTTGCTTGTGGTATCACTCTGTATGTTTAAATCATGTCCCCATTTTGACCTTATCTTGGTATATGGTATGATAGATTGGTCTATACCGAGTGTCTGCTACACTATTTTCTAGTTTTCCCAGCAGTTTTTGTCAGATAGTGAGTTCTTATCCCAGAAGCTGGAATCTTTGGGTCTTTCAAACAGTAGATTGCTATAGCCATTTACTACTCTGTCTTGTGTACCTAACCTATTCCACTGATCTACCACTCTATTTCTTAGTCAATACCAAATAGTTTTGATGATTGCCATTTTATAATAGACTTTTACATGTGGTATGGCTAGGTCACCTTCCTTTGCATTTTTTTCATTGGTTCTCTAGATATTCTTGACCTCTTGTTCTTCCAGATGATTTTTTTACCCCTAGCTCTTTAATTAGAATATTTTTTCTAGTTCTATAAAATAATTTTTGGTAGTTTGGTATGACACTGAATAAGTAAATTAATTTAGATAAGATTATCATTGTTATTACATTATCTCTGCCTAGCCACAAACAATTGATATTTTTCCAATTGTTTAAACCTGACTTTATTTGTGTAAAAAGGGTTTTGTAACTGTTTCTATAGTTCCTGGGTTTGTCTTGGAAGGTAGATTCCTAAATATTGTATATTTTCTATAGTTATTTTAAATGGAATTTCTCTTTCTATCTCTTGCTGCTGGACTTTTTTGGTAGTGTGTGTGTGTGTGTGTGTGTGTGTGTGTGTGTGTGTGTGTGTGTGTGTGTGTGTCTGTAGAAATGCTGATGATTTATGTCAGTTTATTTTCTATCCTCCAACTTTTTAAAGTTGTTAGTAGATTTTTTAGTTACTTCTCTAGGATTCTCTAAGTATACCATTATACCATTTGCAAAGAGTGACAGTTTTGTTTCCTTATGCCTATTCTCATTCCTTCAATTTCTTTTTCTTCTCTTATTGTTAAAGCTAATCTTTCTAATATAATATTGAATAATAGTGGTGATAATGGGCATCCTTGTTTCACTCCGACTACCCAGAACTTTTGAAACAGACAACAAAGCACTGATCAAAGTGGGCAGGGACCTATTGTGGTCCAATCTAAGGGCTTCAGAGTAAACAGGGTTTAAGGTTTTAGGAAAGAAAAAAAGACAAAGAAAGAAAGACAGAAAGAAATGTTAGAAACATGCTTGACACTGAAAGGTATCAAGGAAAATTTATTACAGCAGAGTTCAGAGTAATTGAACAACTTGGCCAAAGTGAACTCCACCCCTCTTCAGGAGGAGGGAGTGCTGGATACAGAAGTGAGAGCATTCTTATACTGTTAGTTCAGGAAAGATCTTCCTGTCAGAGGACAGAATGATCTCTTTTCTTTTGGGTCACAATCTTTTGACACATCCACTATATGTTTTCCCCTAACCATGTATAGGCATGTCCCCCTCCCTTGTCATATGTCCCATAGTAAGAAAATGGAGGGATAATTTTATGTGGGTTGTGTCTGTTTATATGCATGAGGTTCATTGAGAAAGTACAAAGAAGAAAAGCTGTCTCCTGATTATTCTGGGTCATTTTCCTTTACCGGTTTAGACTGGTTTCCGACCTGGATCCCTTTATCAAGAACTTTGCGATTTTCTGAAGGTCATTGTCTGTCTCCTGATTAGTTGAATCCACCTGCAATCTGCTAGCTTCTTATTATCTGACATTCTCAATGACTTCAGCAACTAGCAACTCTGTGGAAACATCTCTTTGCTGTCTCTCGAAATCCCTCCTTTTCTTTCAATATGGGTTATGTTCCCATACTTTTTCCCCCAAACCCTTTTAACATCAATTCACATTCCTCATCTGATAGAGTGTTTCCTGTGGTTCTTTCCACTAAGATCTTAACATTTTCCTCCTTAAAATTTTATTTTCACATTTTTAATCCTCCTTTGCTCTCTTTCTCATATGAATTCTTCCCTTCACCTACCTCCCCTTTAAGTAGGAAGGTGGAGAGGCTGATTGATGCATTGACAAATTGCAAGGGGCAGTCCCCTTCATAAGTACAGAAACAGAAACCCAAAAGAAAAAGGTGAATCAATGAGTTGTCCATTTAAAGTTTCATCTAATACAACAGTGGGGGGGAGCATCATCATCTATTGCAGCTTTTTGGTCTGGATGTTCATTCAAGCCGTCTTCAACAGAGTATCTTCTCATCATCTTTTGTAGAAATCCTTTTTCCTGTGTCTATTCTCCTACAAAATTGACACTGACACAATTTATGGATTACCATTGTTAAGCATTGTACACTTTACCACTCTTACAAAATTAAAATTGGAATTTTAGCCGATTGTCTATTATTTTTTTCCCTCATCAAGAGGGTGAGATTTCACTATGAAATTAATACCAAGTTCCAATACTTACATAAATACAATAAGTGATCAATTATTAACACAGTACATATCACATCATGAACATTTCCAACTTCTGGTCATACTATACTTTTTTTTTTTAATTTAAAAGAATATGAATTTATAAAACAGTCGAATTTATCCAAAATTACATGCGTAAGTATTTAATTTTAAATAATCAAGGAGCAGCAGAAGAAAGTCAAATATGGTAAAAGACTTTATTAACAATAAATAAAAAGGATATTTTTAGTGCAAAGAATGCAGAAGGATTTCTCAAAAAAGATAGTAAAAGGCATCCCAATTTGCAAAAAATCAGGCCCAGTTCTACATGATGGATACAGTTAATCTCTACTACATAATACAACCTTTAGGATGAAATGCCTGCTTGCAAATCACATCTATTTAAAATGTGCTTAATTAGGAGGAGACAAGGCGTCTCTTGTAAAAAACTTCCTCGAGGAGTTTACCCACACAAAGGAGGTGAGCTAAGGGATGATATTTAGTGGGGATAGATGGATTAAATGAGTTTTGGGAATGGGTAGATATGGGCATGTTTAAAGGCAATAAAGAAGCAGCCAGTAAACAAGAAGAGATTGCAGGTAAATAAGAGTGGGGATATTAGAGGGGCAATCTTCTAGAGGAGAGGGAACAGAATGAGATCAGTGAGTACAGGTGAAGGGATTTGTTTTGGCAAGGAGAAGGGTCACAGCCTCATATGATATAGGGGTGCAGGAGATTGTGCCCGAAGGCATTTGAATGATATAAGAAAGGAGAGATAAGGGATCTCTTGGCAAATGGCCTCAAGCAGCAATGTGACATAGTCAAAAGAGGGCTGAATTTGGAGTTAGAGGTCCTGGACTCAAATCATGGCTCTACTTACATCACCTTAAGCAAGCCACTTAATGTCTCTGAACCTTAGAGTCCTTATTTACAAAATGAGGTTGTATTACAAACTCCTTCCATAGTCATCTTATGCTTAATTACCCCCTCCTTCTACAAAGATGTTATTGTTCTTTGTCTTTTGTTCTGGAAGAGGATCATGATATTGGGAAGGTGATGTCATGACTTGCAAGTGAATTCTATTTAAGTGAGACAGAGCTGTGCAAAGTCACCAGTCTCATTCTGTCTTTCAGTGGCAAGATATAATATAGATCAGGATGACTGGAGATGGCCCCCTGCTATGGAATATTGAGAGATGAATAACATAGTCTTCCTGTGCTGTACAAAGATAGACCCTGCCAGAGACAACAAGATCTTGGAGTGGGGACAACACCACTGGAATGAAGGATTGACACCTGATCAAGCCTGCCTTGGGTTGTTCATTATGGCTCACATAGCATTACTTTTGGAAGAGTCTGAGACCAGTCAAATTATCCTGAGTCCACATTGGATGTTTTGATGCATTCGTTTATATTCATTTTCAATACTGTGATTGAGGGACTGTATTTAGCTATGCTTTGTCAAATGAATTCAAATGAAACACAACAGTGAGAAGATGGATGAGAAGACTGCTTTTTCCCCCCTGAACAAGTGGGAGCATTGAAAGTCAATAATCTGGACCACCACTCACAAGGAGCAAAGTCAAAGGAGAAGTTATATTTAAGCTTGGAAACAGTGGGAGCTTTGGCTGATAATAGCAGATTCCCCTCAGGTGTTGACTGGTACACATGAAAGCTGGGCTATATGACTGCTTTATAGCTAATAGCTCTCACTATGGGTCATACATGTGTAACAATGCAAAGCACTTCCATAATATTTATGGTGTAAAAGACTAACCACATTTCCCTCTGTCCTATCCTGCCCTTCATTTGTTCCATTCTCTCCCTTGACTTGTCCTCCCACAGTAGTGTTTGCTTCTGATTATCCCTTTCCCCAATTTGCTGTCTCTTCTATTATGTTCCCTCTCCTATCCCCTTTCCCCTTGCCTTCCTGCAGGGAAAAAAAGATTTCCATATCCAATTGAGTGTATATTATTGTCTCCTGAAGCCAAATTCCATGAGAGTAAGGCTCAACTATTTCCTTTCATCACCCCCCTCTTCCCCTTCATTGTAGAAGCTCTTTGTTCCTTCTTTATGTGAGATGATTTGCTACATTCTACCTCTCCCTTTCTCTTACTCCTAGTACATTCCATTCAACCATAAATTTTATTTTTTAGGTATTCTCCCTTCATATTCAGCACACCCTGTGCCTTCTGTCTATGTATATATGTATGTATGTATGCATGTATGTACACACACACATATACACACATATATAGACATGTACATATACATACCTACACACATATAATATATACATACATACATACTCATACATACCTACAAATATATATATTTCCCCTAACTACCTTAATATTGGAAAATGTCTCATGAGTTACAAATAAAATCTTTCCATGTAGGAAAGTAAACAGTTCAACTTTAATGAGTTCCTTAAGACTTCTCTTTCCTGTTTACCGTTCCATGTTTCTCTTGATTCTTGTATTTGGAAGTCAAAATTTCTATTCAGCTCTGACCTTTTCAACAAGAATGCCTGGAAGTCCTCTATTTCATTGAAATTCCATTTTTTCCCCTGAAGCATTATACTCAGTTTTGCTGGGTAGGTGTTCTTGGCTTTAATTCTATCTCCTTTGACCTCTGGAATATCATATTCCAAGACCTTCAGTCCCTTGGTGTAGAAGCTACTAAATCCTGTATTATCCTGATTGTTTTTTCATGACACTTGATTTGTTTCTTTCTGGCTATTTGTAATGTTTTCTCCTTGACCTGGGAACTCTGAAATTTTGGCTACAATATTCCTAGGAGTTTTCCTTTTGGGATCTCTTTCAGAAGGTGACTGATGAATTCTTTTCATTTCTATTTTACATTCTGGGAATAGGATATCAGGTCAATTTTCCTTGATAATTTCTTGGAAGATGAGGTCTAGCCTCTTTTTCTGATCATGGTTTTCAGGTAGAGCAATAATTTTTAAATTATCTCTCCTGGATCTATTTTCCATGTCAGTTGTTTTTCCAGTGAGATACTTCACATCTTATTCAAATTTTTCATTTTTTTGGTTTTGTTTTATAATTTCTTGGTTTCTCATAAAGCCATTAGCTTCCATCTTCTCCATTCTAATTTTTAAAAACTATTTTCTTCAGTGAGCTTTTGAACCTCCTTTTCCGTTTGGCTAATTTTGCTTTTTAAAGCATTCTTATTCTCATTTTGTTTTTGGACCTCTTTTGCCATTTGAGTTAGTCTATTTTTAAAGATGTTATTTTATTCAGCATTTTTTTGAGTCTCCTTTAGCAAGCAGTTGACTCCTTTTTTATGATTTTCTTGCATTGCTCTCAGTTCTCTTCCCAATTTTTCTTCCATCTCTCTTACTTGATTTTCACAATCCTTTTTGAGTTCTTCCATGGCCTAGACCATTGCATATTTTTTTTTGCAGGTTTTGGATGTAGAAACCTTGACTTTTATGTCTTCTTCTGATGGTATGCTTTGTTCTTCCTCATCTGAGGGGGTAGAAGAAGATACCTTTTCATCAGGAAAGTAACCTTCTACAGTCTTATTGTTTCCCTCTTTGGGGCATTTCCCAGCAGTTCTTAGTGTTGTTTTTTTGTTTTGTTTTACATTTTCACCTTAATCATGTTGCATGGAAGAATTAAAATGAATGGGAGAAACCATGAGAAAAACCAAAGCAAATCAAAACAAAACACAAGAGAAAGTGTCTGCTTCATTATGCAATCCAATTCCATAGTTCTTTCTCTGAATGTGTATGGCATTTTGCCTCAAGAGTCCATTGGGAATGTTTTAGGTCCTTGCATTGCTGTGGCAGAGTAAGTCTACCAGAAAAATTCCTCTCACTTTGTGGTTGTTGCTATGTACAAAGTTCTCCTGGTTCTGCTCCTTTCACTCAGCATCAGTTCATATAAGTCCTTCCAGGCCTCTCTGAAGTCTTCCTGTTCATCATTTCTTTTTTTAAAAAATTATTTCATTAGTTTTCAGTGTTTTTCAATCACTTCCAGATATATTAGCTTTTTTTAAAAAAAATCATTTATTTTTAGATTACAACATTCATTTCCACAAAATTTTGAGTTCCAATTTTTCTCCCCATCTCTCCCCTTCCCCCATTCCATAACACCTTGCATTCTGACTACCCCTTCCCTCAATTTGCCCTCCCTTCTATCATGCCCTACTCTTCCTTTATCCCCATCTTCTCTCTTTTCTTGTAGGGTAAGATAGATTTCTATACCCCATGACATATATTTCTTATTTCCTAGTTATATTCAATAAAAATTCTCAACGTTCATTTCTAATACTTTGAATTAAAATATCTCTCCCTTTCTCCCTTCCCACCCATCCCCACTGAGAAGGAAAGCAATTCAATACAGTCTATATATGTGTTATTTTGCAAAAGACTTCCATAATAGTCATGTTGTGTAAGACTAACTATATTTCCCTCCATCCTACCCTGTCACCCCTTTATTCTATTCTCTCATTTGACCTTGTCTCTTCCCAAAAGTGTTTACTTCTAGTTACTTCCTTCTCCCATTTTCTCTCCTTTCTATCTTCCCCATCACCCCACTTGCCTCCTTCTCCCCTACTTTCCTGTAGTGTAAGATAGATTTTCATACCAAATTTAGTGACCATGTTATTCGCTTGGTAAGCTATATGTGAAGAGAATATGCTTCACTTTTCCCCTCTCACCTCCTCCCTTTTCTCCTCCATTGAAAAAGATTTTTCTTAACTCTTTTATGAGTGATAATTTGCCCCATTTCATTTCTCCCTTTCTCCTCCCAATATATTCATTTGTCACCCCTTAGTTTTATTTTTTATAAATATCATCCCTTCTGATTCAACTCAACCTGTGCTCTTTGTCTATATGTGTGTGTGTGTGTGTATAATCCCTCCACCTACCCAAATATTAAGAAAAGTCTCAAGAGTTACAAATATTATCTTTCCGTGTAGGAATGTAAACAGTTCAGCTTTAGAAAGTGCTTTATGATTTCTCTTTCCTGCTTCTCTTGATTCTTGTGTTTGAAAGTCAAATTTTCTCTTCCATTCTGGTCTTTTCATGAAGAAGGATTGAAAGTCCTCTATATCATTGAATGAGCATTTTTACCCCTAAAGTATTATAGTTACTTTTGCTGGGTAGATGATTCTGGGTTTTAATCCCAGTGCCTTTGACTTCTGGAATATCCTATTCTAAGCCCTTCAATCCCTGAATGTAGAAGCTGCCAGATCCTGTGTTATCCTGATTGTATTTCCACAGTACTTGAATTGTTGCTTTCTAACTCCTTGCAATATTTTCTCCTTGACCTGGGCGCTCTGAAATTTGGCCACAATATTCTTAGGAGTTTCTCTTTTAGGGTCTCTTTCAGGAGGTGATGGGTGGATTCTTTCAATATTTATTTTGCTCTCTGGTTCTAGAATGTCAGGGAGGTTTTCCTTGATAATTTCATGAAAGATAATGCCACTGCCTGGGGCCTGTGCTGGGGGAGACCCTGCTCTCCTCTTGCCCAGAAGGGAAAACCCTCTCACTGACCTTTGAAGCTTTCTTTGGTGCCTGTGGGTTGAGGTATCTGAGACCCTCTCTGTTGGTGATTCTGCCATGGAGGACGGTTTCAGTCATGTTCCTCCCAGTGCCACACAGCCAGGGCTGGGCTTTGCTTTGCTCAGTGTCCCATGGGATAGACCTATCCTGTCAGCCTTCCAGGTTACCTTTGGCTGGAAATCTCTTTCACTCTCTTGTTCTGTGGCTTCTGATGCTCTAGAATTTGTTGACAGTCATTTTTTACAGGTATTTTATGGGCTGTGGGCTAAGAGCTATAGCATGTGTGTCTTTCTATTCTGCCATCTTGGCTCCACCCCTCATATGTATTAGATTTTCCCCCCTCCCTCCCCTTCTTTCCCCCATACTTCCCCACTTCCTCCCTGAGATGGCATACAATTTTACATAGGTTCTACACATATATTCCTATTAAATACATTTTTACCTTAGTCGTGTTGCATAGAAGAATTACAATGAAAGGGAGAAGTCATAAAGCAAAACAAAACATAATACAAAAGAAAATGGTCTGCTTCATTCTTCAGTCGAATTCCATAGTTCTTTCTCTGGATGTGGAAGGCATTTTGCCTCAAGAGACCATTGGGAATTTTGTAAGTCCTTGCATTTCAGTGAAGTGCTAAGTCTACCAGAAAAATTCCTCACACATTGTGGTTGTTGCTGTGTACAAAGTTCTCCTGCTTCTGCTCATTTCACTAAGTACCAGTTCCTATATGCCTTTGCAGGCCTCTCTGAAGTGTTCCTGTTCATCATTTCTTCAGACACCTGTTCACCAAGAAAGTAACTTTCTATGGTCTTATTTTTTTCCCCTTTTCTGGGCATTTTCCCAGCCAGTTATTTGACTTCTGAGTTTCCTTTCCACACCCACCTTGCCTCCAAATCTGCCCAGCTAGTGCTTGAGGGCTGAGATTCAAATGCTCCTTCCCAGCTGTTCAGCCTAGAGGCCGATGAGCTACCCAAGTCTACTTACCTTTTGCAGGTCTTCGGAGGCCAACCAGATAAACATATTCAGAGAAGAGACTTTCCAGAGTCAAACAAGGGTTAGGCTTTATTCAGGGTCTTAGTTACTGATCCATATGCAGGGTGAATTCTTCCTTAGGTGAGAGGAATCCTCCTCCTCCCATGGGGCAAGGACCATACAGCAAGAGGATGGGAGCAGAAGAGGAGAGGGACCCTCTTCCCTCCAAGGGCCCCGCAGCAAGAAGAGCCCTGGAGGGGACTCCGAATCCAGAAGAGGAGCCTTCAGGCTTTCCTATCCCTACTTAAGCTCTCCCAGCTGCATAGTTTGCACGTGAATACCATGCCTGCTCTCAGCCCCTAGCTAATTAACAACAGGTGTGCTCAGACCATGGGCCAGTCTCAAGGGTGGGATGCTCTCCCCAGCAAGTTTCCCACTGAGAAGAGGTGGAAATGCATGAGATAGCCCATGTTTCACGCCTCAATCCCCAGCTGTTCCCTGGGGGGCCTTGTGAGAACTCTGAGGTTTAGAGGTCCTCACTTTTACCTGCCAGAGACTGTCCACGTGAAAACTGAGCTTACACCCCCAACACCCAGCCTCAGGGCTTTCGGTGGGGGCAGAGCTGCTATTCAATGTGAGATTAAGTTCAGGTGCTCTGGTGGGGGTAGGGCTGCCACATGGGGCTCAGTTCCCTCAGGGGGTTTATGTAGAGACCTTCAACAATGGATGCCAGCTCCTGCCTGCTTTGGGAGTCCTTGTCTGCTTCTGCGTCTGTTGCTGCCTCCCAAGGGGGCCTGAGTCATGGAGAACACGCCACACCCCTCTCGGTCAGCCAAAGGGACCCTGTCACTGACCTTCGGCACCTGTGGGTGGAGAGACCTGCACTGCTGCTGGAGATTCCATCCCTGAAGCCTGCTCTGATCTGCTCCCACCCCCTTTCCCCCCATGCTGCGCAGCCAAGGCAGGGCTGGGCTCTGCTCCAGGTCTGGTGCTCGACAGACCTTTCATGTTGGTTTTTCAGGGCTCTCTGGAACAGATGATATCTCCTCCACTCCATTGTTCTGTGGCTTCTCCTGCTCCAAATTTTGTTGGGAGTTCTTCTTTACAGGTATTTTATGGGCTGTGGGTTCAGAGCTAGCATATGTGTATCTTTCTACTCCGCCATCTTGGCTCCTCCCCCTCTTCATGGTATTTTTGTACCACTTCTTATATAAAAAGTCAACCTTCTGCCCTGGGTCCTGTGCTCCCCTTCAAAATAAAAGCCTGTGTTATAAACTGTTAAATCATAGTCACAGAACTGTAAATCTAGAAGGGACCTCAGAGGCCTCATCCAACCAATCTTTTTACTTGAGATGGAAATTGAAGCTCCATGAAGTGAAATGACTTGACCAAATCACACAGAATGTGACCAAATTGGGAGGTTTGTTTATGTTCTGGATTGTTTGTAAGAGCCATCTCCTCCTTTCCCTTCCATTTCTTTGTTCTTTTGCATTTCTTTTATTTTTTGGTAAGACAATTCATGTGAAGTGACTTGCCCAGGGTCACACAGCTAGTAAGTGTCAAATATGTGGGGTCAGATTTGAACGCAGGTCCTCCAGGGCCAGTGCACTGTGCTACCTAGCTGTCCCCATTACTTTTATTTCTTATTCTTCTTATCTCTGTCCTTCATCATCTTATGACTTTATCCCTTTTCCTCTCCTGGTTGATTGACATGATACTGAAAGGATCCTGACATGGTCTCAGAAGGCCTGTGCCCAGTCTCTTGGATCTCATGATCTCCACAAGTACAAACTTTGGCATGTCTAATGATAATTATTTACTATCAGTTTGAATCTCAGTAAGAGCCAGAGCCTGAACTAATCAACCAGAAGAGCCTGGACCTAACAGCTTCTTTGTTCTCTGAAGTAAATTCAGAAAATACTTCTTCCTATGTCAACAAGGCCAGATTCGGCTTACTGAAGAGCATTTTCCTCTGTTTATGGCCATTAAGGATGAGACCCTTAACCCAACACACTATCTTGAATAATGGAACTTTTTCTTATCTTAATCTTTTATGGACATATACTATGTTATGACATGTTAATGGTAAAGAAAACACAGATATCCTGGGTCATAATTTCAACTGACCATTTGTTAACTCTCTTATCTTATTGTATTTACCAGCTATTCAATAAGAACATTCCTTTCTCATAACATGGTTAAACATATATGGAGATCATAAATTTGAGTGACATGGAGACTCTGAGTTGGGTTTGTTCTAAAACATACTCAAGGCTGGTCATTCTTGTATCAGAAAGAAGTTTCCTTCTGACTCCATGATCATGTATCTCCTAGCTTTAAGGGAATAAACAGTATGGATTTACATTATCACTTAGCCTGTTTGCCTCTTTGACTAAACTTTCAGGTCAGCACATACAACTGGGAAATAAGAAATATAGACAATGGGGTATGGAAATCTATCTTGCCCTTGAAGAAAATAAGGGAAAAGGAGATGGGAGGGAGAGATGAAAGGGAGAGTAGATTGGGGGAAGGGATAAGCAGAATGCATGCCATATTGGGTTGGGGGGAAGGGGAGAGATGGGGAAAAAATTTGGAATTCAAAATCTTGTGGAAAAGAATGTTCAAAACTAAAAATAAATTAATTTTTTAAAAAGGAGAAAATTTGTAGGGGGATTATAACTTTCAGGTCGACATTTTGTAACAATTGGGATCTTATTGTCCCATGGATTCCTTGTTTTCTTTCATACTAACAGAATTCAGCAAAATATATTTTTTCCAGTGAATTTTACTTTTATTCCATAAATAGTAGTGATGATCAAACAAACATTCTGAAGGAGAATTTCCTGGAAAAACAGATGTCTTGTGCATTGATCTTCTAGTTGGAAGGAAAGGAAACAGAGAATATTTCAGAACAGTTGCTTTAATTCAACACTCCCCATAACGTACAAATCTGATTTTTTTATTGCTCTTCCTGTGGAATGAGAACAGAAAGTTAAGTGAGGAACACTAGGCCACAGGCCCATTTTCTAGAGTCATACTATAGAACCTCAAAATGAGCTTAGAGACCTACTGGTACAGTTTTGTCTTCTTTGACAGAGCAGGCAACAATGGAACAGCCTGCCTTGGGAGGTGATAAGCAGAAGTAAGATGACCACTTGGCAATGTGGTCATAGAGGAGGAGGTTTATGTACTAGGTAAAAGCTAGGATTTGATGGTCTCTGAAATCCCTTTTAGAGTCTGTATTTATGTAACTCTATACTGCTTTCCTTCTCTGAACATACCCAGAAAACTCATTAACTGCTTGTTTTTTCTTTAAAATGTTTAACTGATATTCTTTAAAAAAATCACTGCCAGGACAAAAGAGAAGACGGAGACAAGGGCAGGGAGGGAGGATAGAGGAGAGAGCAGATAGGTCACAGGGGCAATTAGAAAGCTTGGGTCTGGGGGGGGAGGGGAAAAAAGGGGAGAAATTTGGTAACCCAAAATTGTGTGAAAATAAATGTTAAAAGTTTAATTAAAAAAAAAATAGTAAAAAAAAAAAAAAAGACAAGAGCCAAATTTCAGAGCCTTGTAAAGACTAGCTCTCCATGTCCTGCTAAAACAAAACTGACAAGCGTGGGTTCAACTTATTGAAGCTGTCTGGGAGGTGAGACATTTATTAACATGGATGGGCTGCCTCCTGAGATATCCCTGCTGATAAAGGGCTCAGCTGAGTGAATTCCTTCTCTAAAAGCAGTAAGCTTTCACTTTCCTCTAAAATTTCATCTAGTCTTTCCTGCTGAAAGGACTTTGCTAAATAAAGTGGTGCTCTTAGAAAAAAAAAAATCATTGCCAAATCTCAATTTTCTTTCACTCCCTCACCTGCCCTTTCCTCCCTGTAGAACCCTAACAACAAATAAATACATCACAAAGCATATAATCAATACATTAATCCTAAAAATATGATTCATTTCACATTAATGGTTTACCACTACCCTGGAAAGAGACAAGAAGAATGTTTTTGACTATCAATTTTCTGAAGTCACCTCCTATTTCTTTTAAAAGGGCAATAATTTATGGTTATCTGTCAGTAAACACCATATTTCTTTTCTGACTTGGTCTTTACTAGGAATTTACTAGGAATTTCAGAACCTAATTCTTCAAGGTTCTGTAATTTCATTATAGGAACTCCTTCCATTGAAACATTGAATGTATATAATCCCTTCCATCCTTTCTAGCTGGTCTTGGTGGATAGGTGTGACCAAAAAAATTTATCATCTGGTAGCCAACTTTCTCATAATGAGTCTTGCTGATCTTAGATAGGCCAGTGTCCTGATGACAGCCAAAGAGTCTGTTGCTGTACTCATGCTTGAAGATTTTTCTGCATTGGTAGGACCTAGTCAGAAACTTGCACACACCTGAAAGAACTTTCAAGAGTTCAGGGCCACCATGAGGTATCAGAGAAGTACTTTAGTTGAGGTATGGAGATACGTTAGAGATAAAGGACACTGGCCTAAATGAGATGTAAATGTGACATCCTGATTGGAAGGGAATTCCAAGATAGGATATGACCAGACCAATGGATTCTAGTTCTCTTAACCCTCTAGATGGGGTCAGGAAAAGAATAGTGATGATGATAATATAATTGATACTTATACAGTGCTTTAAAATTTGGAAAAAGAGTTATATGTTTTATATATATGTTATCCCATTTCAATCTCATGTTATCCTGTGAAGTAGGAGGAAATACAGATATCATTATTCCCATTTTACAGGAAAGGAAACTGTGGCTTGGGAAGCTTAAATGCCTTTGCCAAAGTTACATGGTTACTTAGTTCCATAGTGGTGTATTTGACCTCTAAATTGAACTCTCAATCCATTAAGCTACCTTTTGTCTGACTTCATTAATCTTGCTCCTGGGAATTACTATTGGCATTTTGTTTGTATGTGTTGGGATGGGGAAGGATAGAGGACAGAAGAAATGAGGCAGAGAGGGGTGTAGATCATCTGACCAGATGGCACATCCTGATCTGATAGTTGGGATATACTTTAAGGATATGGAGCAAGGGTCCCTTGGACCCTGACCTTATTCATAAAGCTAAAAATGTGTTAACCACTTCCCCCCACCCCCAGTCATTCTCTTACTTTCCATTTGATGCCTGTACTTACCTAACAGCAGAGCAAAAGAAACATGTATTGGAATATGTTATTCCATCAGAACCACATATTGGATCATATATTTGCATGCATTTCACGACCTTGCCTGCTGGTAATTTTTTAAAGTATCTGCAGTCAACCTGCAAAAGCAGTAGTATGTGTTATCTCCTGTTTGGATCAAATGTTCTTTGGAAAGTCAGGTTACTAAAAGCCTGGGGGTACTTATATCTCTGCATCCAAAAAAGAAAATGGGTTGGAGACACACTGGAAATCATCGCCTTCAACCTTAACACACTTACCGTCAAGCCCCAGAGATCAGTTTTCCCTGTACTTCGTAGTCAAAGGGTGGGGGCAGCTAGGGTTTCTAGAATTCTAATCTTCAATTCAACAGACATTTATTAAACATCTGCTCTGTGCAGAATAAGGAGCAGAATGGCAGAGTAGAGAGATGGTCAGCTTTGTAGTCAGGAAGACCTGGGTTTAAGTTCTGCACTTAACCTCTAGGGCTCCCAGTGACCTCTTCATTTTTAAGCCTATAAATAATAGTTAAGTCATTGATCTACACTGAAAGAGCAATTTCCAGGCCAAGAGTTCCCTATATCTTTGTTTTCTGATTTAAGATCTTGAATAATACCTATCATACTTGAATATTCTCAACTGTTGGCCCCCATGTACCTGGATTCTACTAATCTAAGTCATAACTTTACAATTTACATTTGAAGAATGACCAGTTGAAAGTTTGGTTGTTGTCCTGACTCAGAACACCTTGTGACAAGGAGTCCTTTTATCTAATTCATTTTGCAGTGATTGTCACACAAAATAATTTAATTTAAATTTGGCATTGCATTCATCCCACACGCATTGTTATCATAAGGAAGAAATCCAATAAGAAAAGGATTGGGGACTGGGGAAAGCAGACTTACTCGTTTTCTATAGGCTGACTCCACATCTGGAAGAGAAATAAAGAAGGCTGGATTAAGCAAAACCAGAACGGTCTGGTGAGTGACCCAAGAATACTTTTCCTCTTTCACCATAAACTTTAGAAAGTACTTTCCTCTAATGTGACTAGAAGTTCTATGTAGTAATAAGGAAGCAAATGACTTCTTTCCTCGATCCAACTTCTGCCTCAGTTTCTACTTCTGTAATATGAAGGGATTTTGAATACCCATTCATCTCTGAAATTCTATGTTCTAATGTTTGTTGTAGTTCAAGCAGTTTCCGTTCTGTCTTCTAAACCCATTTCAAGCTGTAACATTATGTTTTAAAGTCCACTTAAGCCTTAAAAGTCTATTTCTATGATTGCTTACAATTCTGCTTTTCTGTAGACTAAGTTACCTTGCCCTCTAATTTTGTCTATTTTACTGACTATTTGAATCCTAACAATCTGATTTCTCTCTCCTTAGGTCCTTTTCCAGTCATGGCATAGCGTGATTTCTCTTAAAAATCCAGAAAAGCTTGCTTGTTTCTTTTTAATGCTCTCATTCTGAAACAGAAAACTGTCTACTTTTCAAATATCTTTATTCTATACTGTCTGACCCAATTGTAAGAGGACAGCTAGTGCAGGGCGCTAAGATCATACTGGGAAAGAGATACTCACTGAAGATGGGCATTAGTGCCAGCATTAGGAACACGCATGCAGCTGCTACCTTCATGGTGTAGATAGTGGCAAAGAGAGTGAAATGAAACAAATCAAGGTTATCTGCTCTGTGCCTGATCACCAAGGGGCCAGCAAAATATGTACAGATAGGAGTTCTACCTTGATTGGGCAACCACCTTGTATAAGAGCCAAGCATTGGAAACAGATACTGAATGACTTCTAGTTAACTCCCTTTTTAGTGTTTCCTGTAACTCAGAGGCAGGAATGAAGGGATAGTACCCAGAGTCCTGAGCTGGATTAGTTATTCTAGTCTAGTTTCTATAACACATTAAGTCAGGAGAATTTCCTCAAATAGTCATACCTCATGCTTTTATAGTGCTTCCTGATTTGTAAAGTACTTTATGTATTTAATTTCATTTTATCTCTCAAAGCCAGGGGTGGGGAACCTGTGGTCTTGAGGTTACATCCTTACATGGAGCCTTTTGACAGAATCCAAATTGTGAAAGATTTGTTGTGTAAAATTGGAATTCAATCGAAAGGCTAAACTTAAGGATTTGGAAACCCACACAGGCCACAGGTTCCCCACCTTTGATCTAGGCTATGCCTTTTTACAGGTGAGAAAACAGGTTCACAGAGGTTACATTATATGCTCAAAGTTTCATAGTTTGTAGATGGTGAAGCCAAGACTTGACACCAAGTTTCTGAACTCAAAATTGAGTCCTTTCCCTACAATTTTATGATACTTCCCAGAAAGTAGTTAGCTCCCCACGTGTGGAAATGGTCTGAGACCAGCTATTTATTTATTGAAGATGTGATGAGTGGCATTCCTTCATGCATGGAGAGGCTGAAAGAGCGACTTAAATATGCTGTATGATTAGAACTGAAGGGGACCTAATGAGATAGATTTATAGGACTACCTGTTCTTATTATAGATGGCAAAACTCAGGCTCCAAGAGGGGAAGTAAGAAGGAGGTAGTGGCAGACCTGGGATTAAAGAAACAAATAAGCCTGGAGTTGAGGTTGTCTTTAGGAAGCTTTCTACCCCATGAATGTGGGTAAATAGTCCCTATCCTTCTCTTATGTAGTAGTAGCAGAACTGTTTGCCGTGACTAGAGGGAAACAATCCAACCAGGTGAGATCTTGTGACACACTTCCTGGCTAGGGGCTCTGGCTACTTGGGTGGTTTTTCCTACATGTCTGAACTTATATACCCCATGTTCTGTGAGTCTCTGGGAAAGTCTCTTGTTTTGAGCTGTGAGCTGATGGAATTCTTAGGCACAGAAAAATAGAAAGGGTTTAAGTGGTGATAGTCAACCTGTAAAAGCAATAATATTTATTATCTCCATTTTGGTTCAAATGGCTTTTTCAAAGTCAGGTCTTTATAAGCAGCTTGTTGGTGAGAGCCTGCCTCAAGTCTCTCCCTACTCCAATCCATCTTCTATTCAGCCACTAAAGTGGTTTTCTCAAACACAGGTCTGACCATGTCATCTCCTGTTCCCTATCAATAAACTTCATTGGCTCCCATTAATCTCTAGGATGAAATACAAAATCCTCTCCTTTTGACATGTAAAACCCTTAATAATCCAGTTCCCTTCTTTCTTTGCAGTCTCCATATGCCTTATTCTTTACCATGTACACATTGATTTAGTGATGCTGGTTTCTTTGGTGTTTAGGGAAAAAGACATCCTATCTTTTAGCTCTGAGCTTTTTTTCTGTCCCCCATGACAGTAATACTCTCTCTACTCAACTTTGCTCACTGATTTTCCTGGGCTCCCTTTAAGGACCAACTACATCTCAACTTTTTAAAAAAATTTAAACAAGAAGTTTAAACAAGAAGTTCATTTTAACAACAAGATTTTTGACTTGAAGGGAAAACAATCTAGGATCAATATCTTTTTAGTAATTTATCCCTACTGAGAGACAGAGATTGCCCTACATGTAACAGCTATGTACAAAAAAGTTACAAAATTGTCCTTGGTTTTACAATGATAAAAGAAAAAACATTGAAATTATCCAATCAAAGAAGGATTTTTTTGAATGTTTCTATTTTTGTTGTTGTTGTTGTTGTTGTTACATAGTGAGAGCAAAACAACTCAGTGGAATGTAAAGATAAAAGTTGAAACAGCATGCCACTAATGGAGGAAAGGGATATTTTCACAGAACCAGTTTGTTTTTCCCCCTCCCCATCTACATTTGATGTTGATCAAAACATACCATTGGCCATTTTAGTTAAAAAAAATATGCGTTATGCTTGTGCACATACATTAGCTACTTTATATACAATAAAGGAATGGGAGCAGGGAATCAAAGAAGAAAGAAAACTATACTGCTATAGTCAGGATGTGGATGAACCAAATCTTGGTTTTCTAATTGTGGATGTATCATTTTCCTTGGGAGCACAATTCTGGAGTAGAGTTTTAGATTTCTTTTTAGTAAGGGGCTCGTCTGCTGTTGGAATACATCAACTGTATCTTCATTTCCAAGTGTGCAGGTGTGTCTGTTTCATCGATTGGTTGCCCATCAAATCAGAATCTGATCTGCCTCACTGACAGCCTGTCGTTCACAATAGGCTTTCATCAGTTTACTAAGTGGTGTGTGCCACTTAATCTTAAATTGCACCACCGAACCATCTTGCCCTGCCACCTTCAAATTAATGTGGTGGTTGTTTTCAGTCTTGACTCCTTCCTTCGACTTTTCATTGTCCATGGCGGGTCCCAGGGTTTCCTCAGCGGCCCGCTTGACAAAAGAGGCACCAGTATGGTCTGCTGCAAGGGAACGTGGTGGGGGGGAAGCAGCAGCGACAACAGCAGGAGGAGGGGAAGGAGGAAGATGACGGTGGTGATGGTAAGGAAGAGAAGAATGAAGTGGAGAAGGAGGAGGACGACAAGGTAGGGGTGGCTACTGTGGGCATCCGAACATTTTGTGCTCCCTCTCCCCCACTTGTGTCTACATCCAAACTTTTACAGAAAGCCTTTCCTAACACCTCTTAATTTTAGTGTCGCTCCTCTATCAATTATTTCCTGTTTGTCCTGGAAGTAGGTTACTTTGTATATATCTGTATGATGTCTCTCTCATTACATTGTAAGTTCCTTGGGGAAATGTACTATCTTTTGCCTCCTTTGTATCTCTGTGCTTAGCACAGTGCCTTGCACGCAGTAGATGTTTAATAAAAATCCATGAGCTTAGAATTGAGTTCTGCTTCCTCCCCATTTTATGTCATCTCCCAGGAAATAATGATCTCCTTATCATTGAAAATAAGCAGAGAACAGGTAGCTACTTATTTAAGAATCAGGGACAATGAGAATTCAAAGGACCCTGAAGGAGATAGTATTTTAGTCTTTAGAAGGAAAAACTGAGCTAAGAGAATGGAAGTGATAATAAATAATTGGTAGAACTCCTATAAAAACGTGATTCTGAGGTTGCCTATAGGAAGCTCATAGCTACAGAGATATCCCAGGAAAATGAATAGATATTCCCCAAATTGGCCTTATGTGATAGTATCAGAAATATGTGTGCATGATGGCAGGAGGGAGAGCAAGAAAGGGAGGTGAGATTTTGTTGTCATGGAATCCCCTTATTTTATAGGAGAAAAATATTTCCAGGGAATTTGAGTGACTTATCCAAGATTATGCAGCTAGTTTATAAATTCATAAATATATTAAGTTTTTATGCAGGAAGGAATGTGTCTCTGGGGTTCTGGTTGCCTGGATGGCTTTCCCTAAGTGTGTGAGCCTGTATTTCTCCATGTTCTTTGAATCTCTGGGAAAGGCTCATGTGTTGGACTGCTTGCTTTTGGAGGTTCTAGGCAGAGGGAACTTGAAAAGGTTTGAGAGGTGATGAATATTTGTTAAAAGGCTAATAGCAGTACCTTCTGACTTCTTGCATATTCTTTTCCTTTCATGCCTGGCTGACTGGTCATGAGCAGAATCTCAGACATGTAGCTTGGGGTATAGATATCTGGTAATGGGTTGCTTCCTTCCCTTGGTGACTGCAGTCCTTGAACTGAAACCTGATGGTCCTCCATCAGTGTCCTGGTCCACCATCTCCAATGGTCCACTTGTACCCACAATTATATTGTCTTCTGAGCTGATACCATTCATCTTCCTGTGGTAATCTAAGTTTTGCACTTGTTCACCCTCTCCAAACCCACAGCAAAATAAATAAACGAGTTTTGGTCCTGGTGAAGGAATTCTTAGTTATGACTCTAGTTATGGAACTTTGAAATCCAAACCTTTCTTTCCTTAGAAGAATTTCTTTTTTATCTTTAAAATTTAAGGAATTAAACATTGAATATATATATTTATTAAAGGCAACTGAAGTAATCTAACAAACTTTGGAAAAGAAGTCCTGTATTGTACCACTTTTTTCTTTGGAACTCACAGCATAGCATAGACATTTATAAATCCTGGATTTGATTTTTTCTTTTTTGCAAATTCAACAAAAAAAATAATTACAATAATTCTGGTACATGTAGAAGAGAGAATAGGACTGCCACATGCAGAGTATTTTTATGTGTGTGTGTGTGTGTGTGTGTGTGTATATATGTGCATGAAAGTTTTATAATGTAATTTTCTTTATATGTTACCTTCTGCATCTCTGCCTCCCCAGCATTCCTTTGTATGCACATTTTAAATACTTTACTACCATTTCTTTTTTATATGTCTATTTCTGTCTACTAAATCATTTCCCCCTCCCCCATGAATTTGAACAGTACAATGTGGCCTATTTTATCTCATGGAATTTAATTTTTCTTTATATAAATGAAGAAAATCAGATAAATTATTGTTTTCTACTAGAAACAATATGATTTTAGGAATGGCAAGAGCCCTGACCCCTTCCAGAAGGAAAAGGACAGAAACTTCAGGTATACTGAGGAAAGAAGAAACTGCTAGAGGAGTAAGACAACTCGTAAGTACATGGGATATAGAAGTGGATAGGGCCTTAGAACGTAGAGTAGAAGAGCAGAAAAAGACATTAGAGATCATCTATTCTGTAAGAATGAGTCCAACGACAAGCTCCCAACTGTGAGAAATATGCTTATCTTAAACAAAGAATAATACTTATTGTGAAATCAGGAAAGCTTTTATTAATTTCTATGTTCATTCACCCAGAATGAACAGGTAGCTCCCAAGTAAGGATACAGATAGACTAAAACTTGTTCAGACTAATGCAAGCCCTTTATGGTGTTGAATTTCCAGCCACACCATCTATTGGCCAGGTGAGGCCTTCTGACCATGTCGCTTCATGTTCTCCTCTCTGATAGGCTTCCCCTGAAACAGCTTGTCAAGCCTGCACACAAGTTTCTGACCTTTTACCTGACCGTGTTAGGTCACAACTCTGATTAACTGCTGTCACTCAAAGGAAGGAGGAGTTTTAACCCTCTGGAAACCGAACTTCTTCCTTTGTTTCCACATAATCCAACCCAGTGATTTTATGGATGAGGAAAGTGGGATGCAAGAATATGGAAGTCACATGCCCATGGACATGCCAATGATTAGTGGGAGAGTCAGAATTCACAAATTTTTCTGATTCAAAATCTGGTGTTTCTTCTATATGTCTATATGATATGTAAAACTAAACTGTTTAAAAATTTAGAAAAACTTGCTCAAGCTATTGTTATTTTACTTCTTTGGGTCCTAGTTTCCTACTTTATAAAATAAAGGTTATATTCATTTCCTTTTCTCCCTCACAGTGTATTGGGGAAAAAAGAAGAGAATGTGAAAGTGCTTTGTGAACCAGAAAATGCCACATAAATGTGAGCAATTGTTACTTAGATGCTTGGATTTATCTTTGATTTCATTTTACATGGCTTCTTCCTAATGGTATAGATTTTACTTTCTTTTTGCCTTCTGCTCTTATGTGAATTTTGTACAACTTTTTTAATTTTTCTATTTTAAATATATAATTTATTTATTTTTCTGTTCTTAACATTCACTTCCGCAAGAATATGAATTCAAAATTTTCTCCCCATCTCTCCCCATCCTCATTTCAGGACAGCATGCACCCCGTGCACCCCTTCCTCCAGTCTGTCCTCCCTTCTATTACCCATCCTTCTTCCATCTTCCTTCTCTTCTGTTGTCCTGTAGGGCAAAATAGATTTCTATACTCTGTTGCCTGTATAGCTTAATTTCCAGTTGCATGCTAAACAATTTTTAATATTCATTCTTAAAGGTTTGAGTTCCATATTGTCTCCCTCCCTCCCCACCCACCCTCGTTGAGATAACAAGCAATTCAAATTGGGTCATACTTGTGCAACAATGTAACAAAGCACTTCCATAATATTTATACTGTAAAAGAGTAACCATATTTCCCTCTGTTGTATCCTGCCCTTTATTTATTCCACTCTCTCCCCTGACTTGTCCTCCCACAATAGTGTTTGTTTCTGATTATTCCTTTTTCCAATTTCCTATCTCTTCTATTATCTTCCCTTTCCTATCCTCTTCCCCCTTGCCTTCCTGTAGGTTAAAACAGATTTCCATATCCAATTGAGTGTGTGTTATTTCCTCATTAAGCCAAATCTCATGAGAGTAAGGCTCACTTATTTCCTTTCCTCTCCCCCCTCTTCCCCTCCATTGTAGAAGCTCTTTCTTCCCTCTTGTATGTGAGATGATTTGCTACATTCTACCTCTCCCCTTCTCTTACTCCTAGTATATTCCATTCAAACAGTAAATTTTATTTTTTTAGGTATTTTACCTTTATATTCAGTTCACCCCTGTTACACACACACACACACATGCACATATACACACACACATATAATACACATATACATACATACCCATGAACACCTACATATATATATGTATATATATATATATATATATATACATATATATATATATATATATATCTCCCCTGTAATTAATACTGAAAATGGTCTCAAGTTACAAATAACATCTTTCCATGGAAGAATGAAAAGAGTTCAACTTTAATGAGTTCCTTAACGCCTCTCTTTCCTATTTACCTTTTCATGTGTCTTTTGATTCTTGTATTTGAAAGTCAACATTTCTATACAGATCTGGTCTTTTCAATAAGAATGCTTGAAAGTCCTGTATTTCAGTGAAATTTCATTTTTTCCCCTGAAGTATTATACTCAGTTTTGCTAGATAGGTGATTCTTGGTTTTAATCCTATCTCCTTTGACCTCTGGAATATCATATCACAAGCCCTTTGATATCTTAGCATAGATATTGCTAAATCCTGTATTATCCTGATTGTATTTCTACAATACTTGAATTGTTTCTTTCTGGCTGCTTGTAGTATTTTCTCCCTGATTTGGGAATTCTGGAATTTGGCTACAATCTTCCTAGGAGTTTTCCTTTTGGGAACTCTTTCAGGAGGTGATCAGTGAATTCTTTCCTAGTTTACCTTCTTGGACTAGAATATCAGGGCAGTTTTCCTTGATAATTTCTTGGAAGATGATGTCTAGGCTCTTTTTTGATCATAGTTTTCAAGTATACTGATAATTTTTAAATTATCTCTCCTGGATCTATTTTCCAGGTCAGTTGTTTTTCCAATGAGGTATTTCACATTGTCTTCTATTCTTTCATTCTTTTGGTTTTGTTTTATAATTTCTTGGTTTCTCATAAAGGTGTTACCTTCCATCTTCTCCATTCTAATTTTTAAAGAACTATTTTCTTCAGTGAGCTTTTGAACCTCCTTTTCCATTTGGCTAATTCTATTTTTTAAAGCATTCTTATTCTCATTGGCTTTTTGGACCTCTTTTGCCATTTGGGTTAGCCTATTTTTAAAGGTATTATTTTCTTCGACCTTTTTTTGAGTCTTCCTTAGCAAGCTGTTGACTTACTTTTCATGATTTTCTTGCATTGCTCTCAGTTCTCTTCCCAATTTTTCCTCCACCTCTCTTAGTTGATTTTCAAAATCATTTTTGAGTTCTTCCATGACATGAGACCATTGCATATTTTTTTGGAGGTTTTGGATGTAGAAACCTTGATTTTTATGTTTTCCTGTGATAGTAGGCTTTGTTTTCTTCATCCAAAAGGATGGAAGAGAATACCTTTTCATCAAGAAAGTAATCTTCTATGATCTTATTTTGTTCCTCCTTTTTGGGGCATTTTCCCAGTTAGTTGCTTGACTTTTGAGTCCTTTATCAAGTGTAGTGTATACTCTAGGAACCTGTAAGTTCTCAGTTTCTGCAAGGTGGCACAATCAAGGGAGAGGAGTTTACTCTTCTCCTGGCTTGCATTCTTGTCTGGGAGCAACCACAAGCACTCTTTTCTGCCCAGGATCTGCAAGTAGAATTCCCTCTCCAAAGCCTCCACCAGCTCCACTATAGCAGCACTCCTCCTCACCCCAGGACTGCCACTCAGGACTGAGACTCAGATTGGCTGTTTAATTCCCTCAGGGTCTTTAGGCCAAGGTCTCCAAAAGTGGAGGCTGCTGCATCAGCTGCTACAGCCCTGGGGCCAGAGTTAAGGCCAGATTTCACTCCCCTCTGAAAGAGCTTTCTCACTGAACTTTGAAGCTGTCTTTGGCATTTGTGGGTTGAGAAATCTGGGAACTTCAACTGCTACCTGTACAAGTTTTTTTTTAAAGATCATTCAGAGATACCTCCCTCCTCTTCTTCTACTATCATGGAAGTGCAGCAATTTAGCACTTGAGCTAAATTTGTTGTCCTGTATTCTCACTACACGATTAGCCCCCTTTCATTAGTGATCTTACATGAGCTTGATGGTGTTTTCATACCATTTCTTATGCAAAAACCCATTTTTGGTAATGTGCAACAACCTGCTGCCTTGCAACTTTCCATTGCCTTCTGGGTCACTTAAGTCTCCCACTTGAAAATAAATCCAGTTTTGTGAACTTATCAAATCCTAGACATAGGATTATAGAGCTAGAAGGGATCTTAGAGGTCTCATTCAATACTTTCAATTTACAGACAGGGAAATTAGCATTCTGAGAAATGACATGATTTGATCAAGTCACACAGTAAGTGGTCAAATTGGAATAAATGCCCAGGTACCAGATTGGTGGTAAGAACTGAGTCTTCCTTTCCTCTCTCCTTTACTTTGTTCTTTTGCATTCCTTTTCTTTCCTTTTCTCCTGTCCCTCCATTTCTTTTTTTAACTTTTGGTATTTTATTTTTTCCCAGTTGCATGTAAAAACAATTTTTAACATTCATTTTTAAAATTTTGAGTTCCAAATTCTCTCCCTCAATCCACACCCCCCTCATTCAGAAGGCAAACAGTTCAACAGAAATTATACATGTGCAGTCATGCAAAACATGTTCATAATATTTGTATTTTGAAAGAAAGCATAACATCCCCCCCAAAAAAAAACCTCAAGAAAAATAAACAAAATAAAAGAATGCTTCCATCTCTAGTCAGACACCATCAGTTCTTTCTCTTGGGTTAACATTTTTCATCATAAGTTCTTCAGAGTTGTTATGGATTGTTGTATTGCCGAGAAGAAGCAAGTCATTCACAACTGATCATCTTACAATATTGCTACCAGTTTGTACACAGTACATTTCACTTTACACGAATCTTTGCAAGTCTTTTCAAGTTTTTTCTGAGATCATCCTTCTCATCACATAATACAGCTTGTTCAACCATTCCCCAATTGATGGGCATCACCTCAGTTTCTAATTCTTTGTCCCCCAATGGGTCCTTTTCTTTTTTGTTTTTCATCTCTTTTTGGGGTACAGGTCTAGTAGTGGTGCTGCTTTGTCAAAGGGTATTCATGGTTTTATAGCCCTTTGGGTACAGTTCCAAATTGCTTTAAAGAATGGTTGAATCAGTTCAAAATTCCATCAACAATGCATTAAAGTCCAGTTTTCCCCACATTCCTTTCAACAAATATCATTTACCTTTTCTTTTCTATTAGTCAATCTAATAGATATGAGGTAGTAACTCAGAATTGATTTAATTTGCATTTCTCCAATCAATAGTGAGTTACCATGTTTTTTATATGGTTATAGATAGCTTTGATTACATCATCTGAAAACTGCTCATATCTTTTGATTATTTATCAATCAGGGAATGGCTCTTATTTTTATAAACTTGAATCAGTTCTCTATATATTTGAGAAATGAGGACTTTATCAGAGAAACTTGCTGCAAAATTTTTTTTCACATTTGCTATTGCTAATTTTGTTTTGCTCCACCCTATTTCCCACCATCTATTCTATTCTCTCTTTCCTTTCACCTTGTCCCTCCTCAAAAATGTTTTGCTTCTGACTTCTGACTACCCCTCCTCCAATCTCTTTCCTCCCTTCTGTCAACTCCCTTCTCTTTTTACTTTCCTGTAGGGGAAGATAGATTGATACCCAGTTGAGAGTGTATGTTATCTCTTTGAGCCAATTATGGTAAGGGTAAGGTTCACTCACTTTCCCTTATCTTCCCCCTCTTCTCGTCCACTGTAAAAGCTTTTTCTTGCCTCTTTTATGTGACATATTTTGTTCCATTTTACCTCTTCCTTTCTCTTTCTTGCAGTACATTCCTCTCCTTATTTTTTTAACATAGCATCCATTCATATTCAACTCACTTCTATGCCCTCTGTCTCTTTCTCTATATACACACACACACATATGTATACATATGTGTATATAATATATATATACATATATATATATATATCTTCTTTTAACTCTTATAGTAATGACAAAGGTATTATGAGTTACAAATGCCACCTTCCCATGTAGGAATGTGAACAGTTTAAAGTTATTAAGTCCCTTATGATTTCCTTTTGCTGTTGCTTCTCTAGCATCTTGTATTTGAAAGTTCAATTTTCTATTTAGCTCTGGGCCTTTCAGCAAGAATGCTTGAAAGTCCTCTGTCTTATTGAATGTCCATTTTCCCCTGAAGGATTTTACTCAGGTTTGCTGTGTAGGTGATTCTTGTTGTAATCCTAGCTCATTTGCCCTCTATAATATCATATTCCACGCTTTGTGATCCATTAAGCTAGAAGCTGCTACATCTTGTGTTATCCTGATTGTTGTTCCACCATATTTGAATTATTTCTGGCTGCTTGTAATATTTTCTTCTTGACCTGGGAATTCTTGAATTTGACTATAATATTCCTGTCGGTTTTCATTTTGGGATCTCTTTTGGGAGATGATCAGTGGATTCTTTCAATATCTATTTTACTCTCTGGTTGTAGAATGTCAGGGCAGTTTCTCTTGATAATTTCTTGAAAGATGATGTCCAGGCTCTTTTTTGATAATAACTTTCAGGTAGTCAAATAATTTTAAAATTACTTCTCCTAGATCTATTTTCTAGATCAATTGTTTTTCCAATGAGATTTTTCACATGGATGTCTATTTTTTCATTCTTCTGGTTTTGTTTCATTGCTTCTTGATTTATCATAAAGTCATTAACTTCCATTTGTGTTGTGGCCAGCACAGTCAGGCAGTTCAGGGGTAGCTATGGGGCTCATAGAGAGAGGATGAAAAGACAGGTGGGACACAGTAGTCTGAACAAGCTGAGTTTATTCTAGACATACTGAGTCAACAAATCAAGGGGTTGGGGTGCTTATATAGTAAAAAACTGTAGGGGTAGTGATTGAGTCATGAGAACAGAAGAGATCATGATAAGTAGCAAGGGAGTCCTCAGGGCTTCTTTTCTCAGAATATTAGCTTGTATAGCAGGAGCCCTGATTCCTGGAACTTCAACACCCAAATTCAAGGATGTGCACCTGAGAACAATATATCACTTGACTTCTCAAGTCAGCTATTATTCTCCCCTGGAGGAGGGGAACTCTTGATAAGGGGCTCTTTCAAACTCCGCAAGGTTCTCTACAGATTTGCTCCGTTCTAATTTTCAAGGAATTATTTTTTCAGTGAGCAAAATTTTGAACTTTCTTTTCTGTTTAACCAATTCTGCTTTTCAAGACATTCTTTTCCTCATTGGCTTTTGGGACCTCTTTTAGCATTTGGCCTAGTCTTGTTTTTAAGGTGTTATTTTTTTAGTGCATTTTTGTGTCTCCTTTACCAAACTGTTGACTTGTTTTTCATGATTTTTTTGCATCACTCTCATTTCTCTTCCCAGTTTTTCCTCTACTACTCTTATTTGATTTTCTAAATCCTATTTGAGCTCTTCCCTGGTCTGAGATGAATTTATATTTTTCTTGGAGACTTTGGGTGCAGTATCTTTAACGTTGTTGTCTTCTGAGTGTATTTTGATTTTCCTTGTTACCATAGTAACTTTCTATGATCAGAGTTTTTTTCTGTTGTCTGCTCATTTTTGCCGCTGAGTGGGATAGACTTAGTGAAGACTCCTCAGATTGTAATTTTTCTCCCAGGGGTGAGGTAAGGCCTAAAGGCTCAGGGTTACAATATTTTTAGAATAGAATAGTTCCATATAAGGATATAAAACTGTGTAGTGTATTAGAGTCTCAATGATTGGACAAAACTTACATAATTCCTCAATGTCTTCATTTCCAAAGGGATTGGTTAGATTTCGTGTCTAGAATGTAAGACCATATTCTCAGCTAATGAGGATAATGGTCAGTGGGGGGAGGAGGGACTTGCGTTAGGGTCTATATAAATCACTGCCCTTTTCTTTGTCTTCGGCTTTCCTACTCCTACAGGTAAGCCCCCCTTCTCAAGAATCGAATAAATCTCTTTTCTGTCATCACTTTGAGAGGCCTCTGAGTAATTGATTTATGTAGGGACCTGAGCCATCCCACACAGTTTGGGGGCTTTCGGCCGGGATCTGTGACCTTTCTGAGAGATGGCTGACAGCTCAGTTCAAAGACTGGGCACCCATGGGGAGATTTCCCCATTGTCCTTGAAAAGGGCTGCCAGGCCTCCCTCTCTGCAAGGTAATGACCTGAAGCAGAGGAACTCAGTGAGGACGGAAAAGATAAGGACTCCAAAGACTCCGAAGCTGCGAAGTGTGTAAAAATGCCAACCGGTTGGTGTTGAAGTTTGCAGTCAGGCAATTTGTACACGTATACGACCCAGCGGTAAGCGCGGTGGGGGGGGGGGGCTGGGGGTCAATTTGTTGAGTCTTAGATAGACTCGGGGAGAAGGTGACGACTCCCAACCAAATTAGTGGACTGCGGGACCCCAGGGTGAAGGGCCCCCCCAAAAACGTTTGCTGGGTGACTGCTGGTGACGGGCGACCCTCACCTGAGAGCTGGCAAGAGAGCTAGCAGGAGAGCTAGCAAGGGAGCTAGCACAATTCGTTGAGTCTCAGACTCAGAGGTGTTGGCGACAACCCTTGACCCAAATGGGACAAAAGCAGTCCAAGAATAGAGCTTCGGAGTGGAGTCAGGAAGAAATACCGGTAAATAGTCCCTTGGGAAACCAATTACAAAATTGGCATGAATTACCAAAATTATAGAAAAAAGAATGTAGAAGAAGATGATTAAGTATTGTTGTTTCATATGGGGTGAAAAGACATCGGAGGAGGAGGCACAATCTGGCCCAAATATGCTTCCTCCAAGGACTGGGTTTGCCAAAAATTTAAACCTATATGTACTATTCTATTCTGTTAAATGTTTTGTCTGTATATGTTGTGTTGGTATTTCTGTGTGAATTAAAGTCTGTGTGTCTCTGTTTTTATCTGATAAGGTTGTAAATTTAGCCAGCCAGCCAGCAGGAGCAGAAAGGCTGAGCTGAACTGTCCTTGAAATTCCTGTTACTCCCTTTCTTCAACCCCTCCAGACTAGTTTCAGAGGGGCGGAGGGACAAGGAGGGAGAGATAGGAAAAAAAAAAAAATCTTTTTCCCTCAGACCTAAGAGGCATGCTAGCAACCAATTAACCATTTCCTGCCTCACCCAAAAGAAGAAATTTTAGTGTAATGGGAAATAACAGAAAGTTAAGTGAATTCATTCTGGTCGTATTTGGAATTGTGAATAGGTGAAATGTGTCATTCTTAATTTAATGTTTCAGATAGGTTAGAATTTATTAAAGTTTGGTGGAAGTAAGCAGAAGATTAGAAAGTAAATCTCAAGTAAGCAACTTAGAGCTGAGAGTTTTGGATTTAGGTTTAATTAGATCAATATATTTGATGCCAGACAATGTATTTAAAGTAAAAAGATAATAAGTTGAGGTTTTTCTTTTGCTTTGTAGAGTGGGAGGGCCAGAAAGGGGTGGCCTTGGGAATCCTGGCACAAATAAGAGGAGGGCAGAGACACCCAGCAGCATTTCTGCCAAAAATGTTAGATCCATTAACAAAAAGATAGGTATTTGTTAGCTGCAACATTAATCTAATGTAACTGTTACACGATTTTAAATTTTGTAATTTATTACATGTAGATTGGGTTTTTAAAAAGATGTGATAGAAATTTGATAATTTGAAACTTACATTTGGTTATAAAAAAAGAGCTGAATAGGTTAATGGCTTCTTTTAAGTTTTAAGTAAACTTAAATAAGTTTAAATTTTTAGGTAATCCATCTAAATATTGTATTAGAAATTGCATTGTTAAGTTAATTAATGAATTGGTTAAAAAGAACTGTTATGAATTTTTTTATGAGTTTCATTGTTGTAGCATTCTTATTAAGAAAATGAGAATGCTTTAAAAATGTACATGTATGTAGATATATATATTATGTGTGTGTGTGTGATTTTCAAGCCTGTTTCATCTGAGCATGTATTATGTTAAAAGTTTATTTCTGTTGTTGAAAAGGAAATTTTAGCTAAAATTGTTTTTGCCATGAATCAAGCATTTACTCTAAAGTTATTCTTGTAAAAGAAAGTTTTTGGGCAAATGTGAAAAGGCTTTGGGTTTAGGTCTTTTCTTGTGATTTCTGTCAATTAGTTTCAAGGGGATTGTGATAAATTGTAAACTGTTTGTAAGAGAGGAAATATTTGCTGTATTAAGAAATACTTTGTAAAATCTTTCGTATGGGTTTTTGGAAGGCCTACCTATCCAATTTGTATTTGTAAGTTACAAAAGTGGGAAGAATTTAGTTTCTCCAATAGGATATGAAAATGCAATTGATGTCATCTGAAATTTATTGTTCGAGTTCATAGCTAAAACAATTTGTTATCACTTATGAAAATTATGTTTGCCATTTGTAATTCTAATGCTAAAACCTAAAGCTGGTACACTGTGTGTATATGTGGGAAAAGAAGCAGTGCTCAGGCTAGTAACAAGTACAGCCCCAGCAGCTGAGGAGATTGTATATAGAACTTGCTTTGGTGAGAATTTGAAAATGTACAAGAAATGATCTTCAGTGATTGGTTCTTTAGGGCAAATTTAAGATCTAAGAGGTAAGTAAAATCTCTGGGAACATTCTTTCTAAATCTAATGGGAATAAGTAGATATTGTATCATTGTTACATAGAACAAGACTGGGATTTAAAGTTAATTGTAATTGTATTTTATTTACAGGGGGATTCAGGGAAAGGAATCCCTTACAAAAAAGGGGGGGGTGGTCCCAGGTGGTCTGGGAGCTCCAGGAATGGTCTTGATGGGAGTGGCCAGAAAACTGGAGATTTGGACTGATAGAATTAAGAGTGGCAAGTAGAATAGACTTGGGCATAGTGATAGAGTGGACCTTAGGAGAGCCGGTTCACGTGGAAAAAAAAAAAACCCAAGGAGTTTTCAAGGTGAGGTTTTCTAAGGCCTTTAGACAAATGGGACTAAAACTTTTTTGGGGTAATGGACAAAGGTCCCAACTTGGAATGAGATCTTTACATGTTACAAAATTATGTAAAAGCAATTAGTATTAAAACAATTAACTGAATTAATTACTGAGACTAAATCAGAGACATCCTCAGTTTGAGGAAAGAATTTCAGTCTAATTTTCTTAGAGATAGGTAGCCTCTGGTAATATTTGGCATTGAAAGTTAAATGATTGTTTTGATTTGAATTCATTACACGAACATAAAAATTCAAGTTAGTGTTTGAATTTATCACATGTGTAGCTCATTCTTTTAGATTGAGCAGGGTTAGAAAGGGATAAAGTAGTTTGGGAAACAGATATAAATCTACTAGAGCAATGACTTATGATTGTTATTCAATCAGGAATTAGAACATGTATAGAAGGGCATGTAGGCTACTTAGACCTGCTTCAAAGATGTTCCTTGGCCAATGTGAAATTAGTCATGTCTGAAACTGATTATTGGAGCTTGCTATTTTAAGATTTTTGTGGGACTATTAACTGACTGTTCTTCTGAGTCTAACTCCAGGTGTGAATAGCAAGAGAGGTGGTCTGAGCCACTGATCCATGATGCCAGTAAGCCTGTGAGATGCTGGTATGAACTGCAAAAAGGTGATCTCATGGGAAGGTCGGGAGAGCGGCTGTTCAGCCTGAGCTGAGGTAGGATTCTCCTGACTCAGTTTCCCCACTGACACCTGGCAGACTTGAAGCCTGGCTGAAAGCAGTTGACAATCTACTCCTGCCTGGAATTGACATGAAGTGAGGGAGATGTTGTTTCCCTGCAGCGTCCCTACTCTTAGTGGCAAATTCCTAAAATCAGAAGTTTTGTAAGTAATAATACCAGATCTGTTGAATAATAGATTGTTGGTAGGGGAACATCTGAGGCTAAGTCTAAAATTAAGCTAATAGGTTTAGGACTTTAGACCAACAACAATAAGTTAGGGTCCTTTAATTCTTAGTAATAGTGTGAAGACAATCAAGTCAAGGGCTTATGAGGCTAGCATGCATAGTTATTATTTTGTCCTAGTTGGTTAATGCTAAATGAAAAATGGTTTGTGGACTATATTGTAAATGCTTTGAAAGAAGCATCACATGATCAGAAGTTGGGATTGTTTTATGATATGTTATGCACTGTGTTAAAAATGATTATTTATTGTATTTATATAAGTACTGGAGCCTGGTATTGACTCCTTAGTGAAATCTCATCTTCCTAATGAGGGAATGAATAATGACTTACTCTGAAATGTAGAAGCTGCATTATAATGTGAATTTTCTTTTTTTTTAAAAAAAAAAAGATGACAATTTGTCAAAGTTTCAATTTTGATTTTTGTAAGAATGATAGGAGTGGTAATCTAAGATGGTATTAAGTTCAGTTCTGTAGGAGAGTGGACATCTGGATTTCTACAAGAAGATGAAGAGAAGAAGATGCTGAGATGCTGTGCTGAAGACTGTTTGAAGGAGCATCCAGATCAGAAAATTGCATAAGATGATATTTTTCCCCAGACTGCTGTATGAGATGGAACCTCTAAATGGACAGTTCATTAATTTAAATCTCTGTATCTGTACTTATGACAAGGGGACTGCCCCCCTGTAATTTGCTAATGTGTCAGTCAACTTTGCTTCCTTCCCATATTCATATAAAAGGAAGATAGATGAAGGGAAGGATTCATAAGGGAAAGAATGTGAAGAGGTATTTATTGATTGGATTTAGGTGTGGAAACAGGAATAAATAAGAGGAGGGGAGGAATATGGGTAAGATTGAACCTTGAACTATCTATTCCCCCATCCCAATTCAGAAAATGTTTAGCATGATTGGGAAGCCAGTAGACAAAGTTATGGAAGGTTATTGCATTTAAAAATTTTAAAGTTGTTTACTGTCATTTATAATTATTGCTATTAGTTATTAAACTCTCAAGCTTCATGCTTGGAGACACACTTTGTTGTTATTAAAAGCTCCATTTGAAGCGTGTGTGAGAACACACAGAATTTGGAAAGGGATAGCCAATGAGATATATATATATATATATAAATTCATTATAAGTTTTGTTATTTGGGGAACTATACTAGGATTATTATTGTTTGTTCTTAACAGGATTCTCTGTTCAGCAATTGTCCTAGGCCATTAACCACAATATCTAAACAGGACTCTTCTATTAAGACTGTGTGGACTTGACAAACCGTGGGAACAATGCAACCAAAATGCAATACCCTGGGAATGTCCCTTTTAGGCATGATCCTGTTCCCACTGCTGGGACACCAGGCCCCAGTTATCAACCCCACTCTTGAAAATAGTTTCCTGGCCTTAATTCAGACCATTGTGGACACCTTTGAGATATCCAACTGTTGGATTTGTAGGGGGACCTCAGCAGTTAAGCCAATGGCCATGGGTAGCAGTACCGCTGAGTCCAGTCTGGATTTTAAGTAATAGATCTGTAGTACATGATGGAACAAGATTCTGGACAAGCCAAGAGAAACATCGAAGGTCTTTGTCTGAATCAGTTCCAGGTGAACATTATTTAAACCAAACGGGACCTGAATTGCAGGAGACATGGCTGGGAGGAAGTAATTGTAAATGGACATTCACAGGAAGGCCAGAAACCCTGGCTCGTATTGATTGTGCCCAGTATGCAAACAGATGGGATCAGAATGGTATTACCTGTTCAGGTGGTAGGGTGATTCCCTGTACCCATTCATTTTTCCCATCCTCTTCATATGAAGAGAGCAAAAGGGGAACATCACAAAAGTTGTGGGTATAAGTTTTACAACCCCTCTGATCCCAGAAAACGATGCAAAGGGGGTCACGACCATGACTATTTGTGGAGATATATATATATATACATATATGTGAATAGTACTAAGAATAACACAGAATATAAAGAATGGGTAGGGAAGTGGGAGAATGGAACACGTAGGATGATGTTTGATACTTTCTGGAGTGTAATCAATAGAACTGGGGAGAATTATCAACATTGTATATGGAAGACGAAACAACAACCATGGAAGGGTAAGTCAGAGATCATGAAGGGGGACTATTAGGCCTGGATATATCTATTAAATAGATTAATCAGACTCCAAGCAGTAGTTGAAATTATTACCAATCAAACAGCAGAAGATTTGGACTTATTGGCCAATCAAGCCACGCAAACTAGGGAAGCAGTACTGCAACATAGGTTGATCTTAGATTATTTACTTGCAGAAGAAGGGGGAGTTTGTGGAAAGCTCAATTTGTCCACATGTTGCTTGAAAATTTGATGATAATGGAAGAATAGTGAAAGAGATCACCAAAAATATCAGGAAGGTTGCTCATGTTCCTGTACAAACTTGGAACTCCCTTTTCAATACGTCTTGGTGGTCCTGGTTTGAAGGGAGCTGGTGGAAGAGATTACTGTGGTTTGGCCTTATAGCAATTAGTGGTATTTTATTACTTCCTATTTGTTTACCTTGTTTGATTTCACTAATTACTAAAATAGTTAGAAATTCTTTACTAAAACTTGCTAGAGTAGAAGAAAGGACCGAAGGAGCCATTCGATTGATGATATTAAAGAAGGAAGGTTGGGCACCTGTAGAGACAAGAGATAGGAATGATCCTGATTGGGATGAGGAGATTAATAGACAGTGTGAGATCATGTTACAGAACTTTGGTTGAAACATCTGTGAGAAGTCTTCAGGTTGATAAATAAGAGGAGGGATTGAGTGGGATAGACTTAGTGAAGACTCCTCAGATTGTAATTTTTCTCCCAGGGGTGAGGTAAGGCCTGAAGGCTCAAGGTTACAATATTTTTAGAATAGAATAGTTCCATATAAGGATATAAAACTGTGTAGTGTATTAGGGTCTCAATGACTGGACAAAACTTACATAATTCCTCAATGTCTTCATTTCCAAAGGGATTGGTTAGATTTCGTGTCTAGAATGTAAGACCATATTCTCAGCTAATGAGGGTAATGGTCAGTGCGGGGAGGAGGGACTTGCGTTAGGGTCTACATAAATCACTGCCCTTTTCTTTGTCTTCGGCTTTCCTATTCCTACAGGTAAGCCCTGCTTCTTGAGAATCGAATAAATCTCTTTTCTGTCATCACTTTGAGAGGCCTCTGAGTAATTGATTTATGTAGGGACCTGAGCCATCCCACACACTGCCTATCAATTGGCTTTTAACTGTTTGTTGAAGTAGGGCTCTGCTTTTAGGAAATGAGGCCTTTATCAGAAACACTGGCTGTAAAATTTGTTTCCAAGCTTTCTGCTTTCCCTCTAATCTTGGTTGCATAGGGCATCGGGTTTTTTTTGTGCAAAACTTTTCAAATTTAATGTAATAAAAATTATCTATTTTGCATTGCATAATACTATCTCTTGTTTATTGATAATTTCTTCCCTTGTCCATAGATCTGACAGGTAAACTAGCCCCTGCTTTCCTAATTTGCTTGTGGTATCACTCTTTATGTCTAAATCATGTCCCCATTTTGACCTTATCTTGGTATATGGTGTGATAGGTTGGTCTATACCTAGTATCTGCCACACTATTTTCTAGTTTTCCCAGCAATTTTTGTCAGATAGTGAGTTCTTATCCCAGAACCTGGAATCTTTGGGTTTATTAAGCAGTACATTACTTATAGCCATTTTCTACTCTGTCTTGTGTACATAATCTATTCCACTGATCCACCACTCTATTTTTTAGCCAATACCAAATAGTTTTGATGATTGCCATTTTATAATAGACTTTTAGATGTGGTATGGCTAGGCCACCTTCCTTTGCATTTTTTTCATTAATTCTCTAGATATTCTTGACCTTTTGTTCTTCCAGATGATTTTCTGCCCCCCGGCTCTTTAATTGGAATTTTTTTTTCTAGTTCTATAAAATAATTTTTGATACTTTGATTGGTATGGCACCGTATAAGTAAATTAATTTAGATAGGATTATCATTGTTATTACATTATCTCTGCCTAGCCACAAACAATTGATATTTTTCCAATTGTTTAAACCTGACTTTATTTGTGTGAAAAGGGTTTTGTAACTGTTTCTATAGTTCCTGGGTTTGTCTTGGAAGGTAGATTCCTAAATACTGTATATTTTCTATAGTTATTTTAAATGGAATTTCTCTTTCTATCTCTTGCTGCTGGACTTTTTTGGTAGTGTGTGTGTGTGTGTGTGTGTGTGTGTGTGTGTGTGTGTGTGTCTGTAGAAATGCTGATGATTTATGTGGGTTTATTTTCTATCCTCCAACTATTCTAAAGTTGTTAGTAGATTTTTTAGTTAGTTCTCTAGGATTCTCTAAGTACTATTATACCATTTGCAGAGTGACAGTTTTGTTTCCTTAATGCCTATTCTCATTCCTTCAATATCTTTTTCTTCTCTTATTGTTAAAGCTAACCTTTCTAATAGGATATTGAATAATAGTGATGATAATGGCTATCCTCGTTTCACCCTGACTACTCAGAACTTTTGAAACAGACAACAAAGCACTGATCAATTGAGTTCACAGAATGTTACCAGATATGAAATCTTGTGTTTAAAATTCCAAGTCATATAGTGCTTAACCTTCACAATTTAATAATATCACAATTTGGTAGCTTACAAAAAACTAATAGATCATGAAATTTAACAAAAAATTTACAAAAACCTTATTAGATTATAAAAATTTTAAGTATACTTCAGCTATGAAGTAATGCCAGTACAATTATTTTAAGATTATTTCAGAGTCAAAAGCAATTGGAGGGGAGAGTAGTTGATAGCACAATGAACTTGATTTCAAGAAGACCTGAGTTAAAATTATGTCTCTGACACTTAATAGTTCTGTGAAAAGCTGCTTACTGCTTAACATTAGTAAATTCCTTGGGTTTTCAGAGTTCTAAAGTTTGTAACTGAGAACTTGTAAATCAAATGACAATTCAGGAACTATGGAAAGATTACACAAGGACTCTTGGGGTCATACCTAACAGAAAAGTGGAGTTATTGAGTTTTGCTTCATAAATTAGAGATATGTCACAGCCAGTTAGAAGACACAAATCTGAGGCATAAGAAGGTTCTGGAAGAAGCTGTAAGAGGAAGAGCAGAAGAAGATAAGAAACAGTACAGGAGGACTTGGGCACAGAAACTACAGGAGGCTACAAAAAAGTTTATTACCAAGGACAGAGTGCAGAAGTTGATAGGAGCTGGACTGACAGGAAGGTCATGCAAGCGTTTTGATGGGAACAATGATCCTTGAAATATAAACTGTGCTTTGCTGAGAACTAATTGGCAAAATTGGAGGAGAGCTGAATTTTGCTGTGGAAAGCTAGCAGAACTTATTCCTCTCTATTGTTTTCTGTAGCCTGTGAAAAGATAAAAATTAATATTACATCTGAATTCTACTATATTATTACAATATATTTGAATTTATGGTGCATTGATTTTTATAACTGAGTTAGTATCCTCCTGAAGTCACCTTCTTCAGAAATGCAGTTTTCCCTCTGAATTAGTTTAAAGGTGTGGTTGAAAGGGAATGTTGTTATCACTCCTGCACTTAATCCCTGGGATATCTACTTGTTTGTAGGCCCCAACCAGCTTTACCTGGCTGCATCTGCCTGGAAAACAAATGGTCTGTTCCTTCCTGGCCTTGTTTGATTAGGGGAGGTTTGATCTACTCCAAGAAGACAGCAAACCTGGTGATTCTGGTCTCTTGTCCAGTATTATAAGAAGCAAATGAGTCCCATAAAACAGTGAACATTCCTTCATTGTGAGAGAGGGGCATGATTAGCTTTATCTGAATGCCAATCCACTTTTCCTAGTATAGCCAATTGTAATGTTCTAAAACTACCCAGACACCCCTTCATTACTGCATGTCAATAAAAGGATTCCCCTCCTCATTGAGATTGCTGACCCTACTGACTTGGCTAGTCCGACCCACTTTGAATTATCCACATCACTTTTAATAAATTGATTATGCTCAGAGTATATACTTTAGTTTATCTTTATTGAATTCACTTACGACAAGCCCGAGAGAAGGGAAATCTCTCCAGGATTCCTGTATTGCTTTTTCCTGACCTCTCTGGTTTTGGAGGGAAAAAGAGAAGAGAAAAGATAGACCCCTTTGCAGTCAGAAAAACCTGGCTTTTCTCAGAGCTGATTAAACAAAGCAAAATCCTCAGCTATTAGAAGAGATAGCTAGTTAAAGGTTTCATTGCCCTATCACTATGTAGAACTTGAAGTGGATAAACTCAAAGCCATGGAACAGATTCATAAAGTTTGGAAATTCTTGGTTTTAAGGCAGCTGCTTGTTACTGAACAATAGTAAGACTTTCCCAAATTTAATTATCGTCTTAATGTAGATGATTCTCAGTTGGGTTTATTTATTTAGGAGGCAGTAGGGGTTAAGTGATTTGCCCAGGGCCACACAGCTAGTAAGTGTCTGAGGCCAGATTTGAACTCAGGTTCTCCTGACTCCAGGGCCAGTGCTCTGTCCTGCACCACCTAGCTGCCCCTCAGATATATTTATACAGCCTTAACCTCTCCTGATCTCTAGTCTTACATTTCAAACTGTCTATTCAACATCTGGAACTGAGATGTTCTATGGACATCTTAAACTCAACATGTCTAAAACTAAATTCATTATCTTCTTTCCTCAAATCCTGGCCTCTCTGAAATGTCTGCATTATTGTCCTAAAGACCACCATCTTCCCAGTCACTTAAATTTGCAAGCTTCATGACATCCTTGATTCCTCATTTTTTCTCACCCCACCCCATATCCAATTTGCTGCCAAGACCTGTCTTTTCTATCTTCACAGCATATGTCATATATACTACCTTCTCTCCTCTGACACTGCCTTCATCCTGATGCAAGCTCTTATCACTGCTTGCCTAGAGTATTACAATAGCCTGTGTTATGGTATAATAAACAGAATAATTATATCTAGACCACAATTTATTTAGCAATTCATATGGATGCAGAAACAAACTGAATCCAAGACTCAGTGGCCAAGGACAGTGAACATTAGTTTCTACACAGTTAATACACAATTTGGAGAGTGTGAAAAATAGAATTATAGAGACTAAGATACCTGATGAAGTTTCTGATTAGTGGAGGGAATCAGGAGACAATCAGGTGAGAGGGAGAGGAGTAGATTTGTAACATTCCTTAAATTGGGTGACCTTTGGGAGAGGGAGCAATCTTGTGACTTCCAAAATCAGGTGACTTACAAGAAGCTGAAACTTATCTTCACAAAATGGTGGATAAAGGCAAAATGGAGTCACTAGTGCTAATTTTAAAATGTAGCACCTTTGGGTTGGTTTCCCCGAATCAAATCTCTCCCAAATCCAGTCCATACTCTACCAAGCTGCCAAAGTAATCTTCCTAAATTGTAGATCTGGTCCTTCTGTCCCCCATATTCAATAAACTTCCCTATTACCTCCAGGATAAATTATAAAATTCTCTGTTTCCCTTTTAAATTCTTTCACATTCTGGCCCCTTACTACCTTTCGAGTTTTCTTATGTAGCAGTCTATGGGGAAAGTTTAAGGATGTTTTGGTAGAGAACAGAGAAACCATTATGCCTGGTAGGTGATCAGTGTTCCTGCCTGTCTTTTAAAGAGATCCATGACATCAAGGCCTGCTGTCCTGAGTCAAGAATTGCCCACAGTTTTCTCTACTCATGGATCTCCCTGCTATGTTTCTTGGTTTACTCATAGGTACTGTATACAACAGTAGAAGGGTATGACCCAGGTTTGTGGGTGGACTGTTATATTTTAATTAATCATTGCTTCTGTCTTCTAATGAGTACATGTAGTTTTTATGTATGTATAGTGATTATTCTTTCCTTTGCCATATTTAGTACAAGACATTGAATAAATGTCTTATATTTAAACGTCAATGACAGGCCAATTGATTTTGTGTATATCTTCAAACCACACTTGTGGGGGCTCAGCAGCTACAGTAGCAAGTAGTAGTAGTGTACTCTCTCAATATTAGGGTTAGTCCTAGGATTCTGAGAAAGTTTTGAGTTATCATTGCAGAGGTTATGGCCACCTCGTTTCCACTCTGAGAAAACCTTAAACTGATGGAGTAAATGAAGGTTGGGGCTGTCATCCAGATAGAGAGAAAGGGAGCTATGGACATTACATTCGATGCCATACTTATACATGATAATGACTATGTGAGTGTGTTCAAAGCCATGTACCAAATATATGCATATGTGAAGAGAAAAGGTAATAGATAAAGGAGAGATCAAGATGTGCCCCTGCCCAGTCTGTAGGAGAAGAGAGTAGGATCAATAATTTCTTTTATCTTTGATCAAGAGTGTAGACTATGGGAAAATCGGATAAAAGCAGTGAAGGCAGGGTACTATTTAGGAGGAAGTAGAGCTAGGCCTCTTCCTTGAACAGGAAAGCAAAGAGTTCCATTCCACTGAAGTATATGACCATGGATGTGGGTATGCATATGCCTGTGATAAAAAACAACCTTCTCCTAGAAAAAGTTTTACTTCACAAGACTGCATTCCACCCCCGGAAAGGGGATATGTGAATTTTCAAGGATTATCAGTAATCAGGATGGTGGTAGGGAGAAAGAATCAGACATTCAATAACTTGACCTTATAAGTTCTAAGTGTCCATAGTGAGGGCAATTCAGCCTTTGGACCTGAGAAAGAGTAACTCTCATGTGATATTGCTTTCATCCAACATTTTGCCCCCACCACAAATTGACATTTTTAAGCGTGAGACATAGAACAAAATAAAAAAGAATGAAGGAACAAAGCACATGAGATGTACAAATGCAATAACATTATAATATGATAGAAGGGAGAGTTCAAATTTCATCTTTCAGAAACCCTTATGGTAGATACCAAAATAATTAAAAATAATAAATCAACAAGCATTTATTAAGCACCTACTATAATAGGCATTACATACAAAGACAAAAATGTCCTGCCTTCCAAGAGTCTACTTTCTACCTGAGAAAACAAGATACATTCAAATAATTGTAAAGTATTGTTCCTTTCAGATACTGCCCTGTTATATGGATCCATTTACTGTCAAGTGAACCATTAAAAGGAAAAGAGTTAAATCTCCTAGTAAAGAATGTGCTGCTTCTTTCCTAGATGAGCACTTTGATGCCTGAAAAGTATAGGAAAATAGCCTTAGAAAATATGTAAATAACAAAAGAAGTCTCAGGGGGGACAAATATTTGAGAACAGAAAATGAACTATGGCATCAATAATTGTGAAAGTTTAAATGACCTTGTAAAGGATATAGAGCAATGTCTCCTTTGTATGAAAAAAGGACTACTAAATGGTGTTGACTCAGACAAAGGGCAACCTGAGAAAGACCCTAGCTTAAAAAGGTCCCCCACTGTATCCTGGACCATTGCCAACCGTCCTGACTTGTCTTGCCACTGGATTCTGGAGGAAAGAGTGAGGCTGATGACTTTGCACAGCTCTGCCTCACTTAAATCCAATTCACTTGCCAGTCAGGACATCGCCCGTCTGATGTCATTGGTTCTTTTCCAGGAGGAAGGATGAATAGCCACAATTAGCTGGGGTACTGTGTGTCTGTCTCAGGCCCACCCATTCCTGCCTCCTCCTTCCCCACTCCTGCAGGTAAATTCACATTACAGAAAATTGCTTTAAGTAGAAGTCTGTGGAATCGTCAAAGAGAGAACTTTCAGTACCTTAAACATATACAACACTGAGTGGAAGCTACTTTGAGATTTTCCTGTCTACATTCTACATCTGTTGGAGGTTTATAGTCTGGGATCTCTCTCGAGAACTTTGGATTTGACTGTGTAACATGGGAGACACTGGCACAGGACCACTCAGCATGGTGTGCTCACATCAGAAAGGGTGCTGTGCTCTAAAGCGGAATTGAGAAAGCACAAAGTAAATGTAGGATGTGCAAATTTGGAGGATCCACCCCAAATATTCACATGGACTATCTGTGCCCAACCTGTGGTAGAGCATTCCGAGCTCATGCTGGTCTGATCAGTTGGACACACTGAAGCTTCACTTCATCATGGTGATGTCATTTTGGTCCTCTTTAAAAATGGACAACAATCAACCAACCACAGTCTGGGAAGTTTGTTTAAGTGAGAAATTCTCCATCTCGAGAAATAACTGAGCTGCTGCCTATCAGAAGTCTTCCCCTTGGTCCCCCTCACTTCCCAGGGCTCTATCCTCTTAACAAGCCCCACCATTACTTGTAAAAAGGAATTGTAATATATACTCATTATCCAGAACCTCTATTTGTTTGATCTCTTTGCTGATTCACGGTAAGGATGATGTCCCACTTTCTGCTAGGACAGAGGATTTTTTCAATATAAAAATTCAACCAATGAATAGAAGGAAAATCTTCTCCTACTATCCACGGAAGTGATGATTACAGATTAAAAAAATACTGAAGACATTTAAAAAAAATTGTTTGCAATGATACTATGATTGAGCATCCAGAATATGGAGAAGTAATCCAGTTAGAGGGATAAGAGCACATGCCAGTTTCTTTTCAAGATTGGACTAAAGACTGTCAGCTGAAAATTAATGGGTTTTAAGTACCTGTGACTCAGGCTCTAGAAGCTAGAAGGATCAGGAAAGGCCTCATGTAGGAGACTGAACTTGATCTGACCTTTGAAGGAAGGTTGGGATCCTAAGAAATGGAGATATGGAAGAAGTTCATTCCAGGTATAGTGGAAAGGCATGAGAATGGGAGGTAGATTGTTGTCTGTAAAGAACTGCAAGAAAGCCAGTTGGGCTAGATTGATGTTACCAAGAGAGATTGATTTAGATTACCCCTGAGAAGGTACTTCCTTCTCCAATGCATCCTCTGTGAAAGATGTCAGATTTATATCAGAGAAACAGGTTTGACTGTGTCACCTCACTATTCAAAAATCTGTAATGGTTCTCTAGTCCTGTAAGATAAAACACAAAACTCCACTTGACATTTCAGACCTCCACTATCTTGCTGACTCCTGCCACCTCAAATTTCTAGCTTCCTTCCAAGTATGGTGCAGGCATGATGCCTTTTCAGATTTCACTTCTACCCTCTGTTGTTAGTCACCTCTCTTAAAATTCCTTTGTAGATACTTTGTATTTACTTACTTGTGTACATGTTGTATCCCCTAGGAGACTACAAGCTCCTTTCATTTTTGTTTTTGTATGCCCAATGCCTAGCACAGTACTTTGCATTATCCTGGGTCATCTCCAGTCATCCTGATGAATATCTGGTCACTGGATTCAGATGACTCTGGAGGAAAAGTGAGGCTGGTGACCTGCACAGCCCTCCCTCACTTAAAACAAACTCAAGTGTAAGTCATGTCTTTATTTCTCTGATGGCATGGTCTTCTTCGGCAATGAAGGACGAACATTTATTTTTATTAGTAGGTGCTTAATAAATGTTTATTGAATTGAATTACCATTGAGGAAATACTTACAGTGATCAAATTATATATATTTGAAGTGTTGTTCAGTCATTTCGATCATATCTGATTCTTTGTGACCCCATTTTGGTTTTCTCGGCAAAGATACTGGAAGGGTTTTCCATGTCCTTCTCCAGCTCATTTTACAGATGAGGAAACTGAGAAAAAGATGGTTAAGTGACTTGCCCAGGGTCACAAAGCTAGTAAGTGTCTAAGGCCAGATTTGAACTCAGGAACATGTCTTCCTGTCTCCAGGCCTGGCACTCTATTCACTGTGCCATCTAGCTGCCCTGTCCTTAAAGTATTTATTATTTGACATGCAAATATTTTATTATCAAGTCTTCAAACATAATATTCTTATTTATCTCTCACTGTATTCTTATTTAGGTTAATCTTTGTCATATAACACCATGGAAATTCCAGATTTCCCTGGGTGTGTGCAGTGTAATAAATTTGTATGCAATCTTTTCATTTAAATCTATATTCATTTTTACATACTTGATGTTTCCTAGAAAAACATAGTTTGATCATTTTTTTAAAATTATAAATAAATTCTGTAACCTTTTCTTTTCTGAGGAAATGTAATCTATTTACCTGTAATATTACAGTTATTAGATTTAAGTTATTTTTACAGTTCTATGTTTAATTATTTTAATTTTACCAGAAGGAAATATAAACTATAATGTTGTTATTTCCTTAATAATAATGATAGCAATATCTTTATATAATGTTTACACAGTACTTTTCTCACATAACCTTTGATATAGCCAATATAAGTATTATTACTTTCATTTAACAAATAAGAAAATGGAAGTTCAGGGAAATAACTATGACTAAACCAAAAAAACCTAAATATAATTCTTATTTTTTATGCTATTAAATTTTGAAATATATCTAAAACTTAATTTCTCTACCCTATTTGTCTAAGAGGGGCGCTTAGTATTGAACTCTCTATCACTTTCTCCCTTCTCTATCTTTTATCCCTGCCTTTCATTTTTTCCTTTTTTACTTGAGACAATTTTCTAGTTATAAACTACCACACACATGCAAAACCATTGAGAGAACTTATTGGTAAGGAATTTGTGACTCAGAGCAAGTCAGAAAACTGAGTCTTTTGATAGTGTCGTCTGAATCTTTCCTTCAAGGTCTGTTCTTTAGGAGCTAGGAGCTTGACAGTTTACATTTCTTACCTGTTCTTTTTTCATCTACATTGATTCTGAGCCTTATAATGAACACAAGCAATGATTGTGGTGTTGTTTTTTTTAATTATCAATTTGTTTTCAGTTTTCTACAATCACTTCCATAAATCTTAGATTTTCTCCTCCTCTCTCCCCTCTTCCTCCTCAAGACAGCATGTAATCTTATATGGATTCTATGCAGACATTCTTATTAAATACATTTTCACATTAATCATGTTGCATAGAAGAATTAAAATGAATGGGAGAAACCATGAGAAAAACCCAAACAAAACAAAACATAACATAACACGAGAGAAAATGCTCTGCTTGATTTTGCATTCCAGTTCCCAGGCAATACTTGTTAAGTTGATACTAACTACATGAACTAAATTTTGAGCCAGAAGAACTGACTTTCTCTAACAACTTACTACAATGTGACCTTAGTCTTTCTTTCAAACCAGTCATAAAATAAGGGGATTCAACTTGATGCATTCTAAGTCTCTTGCTCTAAATCCATAATCTTGTATGAATTTTATGATGAAGTGTTAAAGTATGTCCAATTACTTTCCCTTTACATATAGTAACAGCTGTGTTACGTTCTTTATATACTATTGTTCAAGCACCATGTCCCATGCATTAACTAAAACACTTTACAAGAAACTGAAGGTCTCAGTTGCTGAATAAAAAGTACAGATTCCCATGGGAAAAAATATTTTATTGAGCAAGAATTTTAAAATGGGAAGATGTAATGAATTCTTATGGAAAGTTGACAAAGGTGATTCCTTCTTTTAAAGCAATTGAATAGTGGGGAATTGAAGCAAGAATTTTTCAGCACTGTTAGCATTTCCCAATCTTTTTCAGTTTAACTTGGCCTTGGGATGCACTAAGGGAAATTAAGATAGATATTAGGAGCAGTAAATCCACATGCACAAAGTTAAAACTTCTCCATTATAAATAGTGTTAGATGCTCATCTATGAGGTGCTTTGAGCAATTAGATCAGTGGTCATTTACCTTCTAACTACATCTTTGATAATAGGAAGCATATAAAAGAGTCTAAAGCCCTATATGAATGTATACTATTATTAATCTCTCCGTATTCTTACTGAATAAATTGTAGTTTTCTATCTGTATTGTGTTTAAGTTTCTAGCGAGGACCCTGAAAACAATATTTTAATATAGTCTCATTTAAAGTGAGTTTTTTTTCTTCTTAAAATGACCAGAGGCTTCTGCTGCAAATTGCCATCACTGCTTCTGATTATGGGGGTTAAGAAGGGATGAAATTTTCATATTCCTCCTCATCCCACAAACTCTAGAAGTGTCTAAAGGGAAAAAATGGTACTGAAGTACGTAATAGGACCAGATTGCTTTTTGCTTAGGCCATAACAATCCATGGTCACTCTTCTTGACCAATTATTAACAGTGCTTTATGCCACATCAGTTTTCTTTATTCAAAGGCTAGTGCCCTATAATTCCTCAAGTTGACTGAGAAACTTCTTCTGTTTGGTCAGTGATTAACAATTGCCCGCAACCTATTATGTTTTCAGGTTATTTAGGTAAAGTTCCCAAATTGATCAAGGTCTGCCTTTGTCTATTTCCTTTATACAGATAAACCATCCAGATAACACCTAAAGAGGAAACATTCTCTTATGTAACAGAAACCACCATCAGTCAAATGAATGCCCTTAATCAGTCAGAGAACTGTTTTGTTTGTTTTACTTACATATTCACAAAGCAGAACACACAGAGGCTAGGGTAGGTGACATTATTAGTCCCACACAGTAGATCGATCTTTAGGGAGCAAAACCGAAATTTTTTCTTTTGTCTTGATTGGAAAACATCACACGAATACTCCTTAAAAAAATTAACGTCAAAATTCAATTCTGATAGAGGATTGTTTTATTGTTGCTGTTTTATAGTTCAATCTTAATTATTAGGAGTTTTCATTCTTTGCTTGAGGAAGTTTAAGAGAAATAGGAAAGTAGGGCAAGTAGAGGAAGGTAGAAGCTGCTTCTAATTTACTCTGATGAGGCAACAGATGCTTCCACTTTGTGGTTGACTGCAGATAAAAGCAGGGAGAAGTTGGCATTCAAAATGGCTCATTTCACTGTCATGATAGAGCTTTCTGTGTTGAAAGACTCAGTGGAGCCAGGTCAAACCTCTTCCACTTCATAAGTAGCTTGCTTGCCACAGGAGCTTCCCTTTGAGTGCATATATTTATGTTCTACTGTGTTGTGGGAAAATATTACACAAAATGGAGGCTGTTCTGTAAGCTGTAAGGTGACTGAGATCTTGGGCATAGATTACATCATATGTTCATTAAAGAGCTCAACGATGATAGTTTCATTCCAAGGTTAGCAATAATATCTAGATGACAGCACCATTTGAACCGTTGCCTGTTTTTTGGGCAGGCCTGTGACAGGAAAACTGTTTAGTCAGAGGTCACAGGACACTGAAGGGAGAGCGGAAGCATGAGACCATCTCTTTGCCTAGAGCATGTCCAGAAAATGAGTGCCAAAAGGCAAAATGTCTGGAGAACAGGATTTACGAGGTTCAGTTGAAGAAACTAGATATCTTGGAAGTATTTGCTAGTTATCTTCATCTATCTGAAATATAGCTATAAAGAAAAAGTAACCACGTTTTTTTCCTGCTTGGATTCAGTTAAGAATTAAGTTAAGAATGAAGACTGGAACTTTACAGCAGCATCTGCATTTCTTGATGTGAGGAAAAATTTGGAAACAACTAAAGACCCAATGGTTACCAAAAAGACCCCCCCCTCCTCCCCCATCCTCATCTCATTGGTGACTTTTTCCCTCCAAGTTTACTTCTAAGTTATTTTGTATATATCTTCTTTGTACATAGTTCCTTGTAGGTTATCTCCTCCCCATTAGATTGTGAGTTCCTTGAAAGCAGAGAAAGGTATAGTTTCTGCCTTTCTTTGTATCATAATAATGGGGTTCAGACTCTGGGAACCTCTTTGAACTTCCCTTGAATCTTCCCACTTGGTCTGGCCTGTCATACTTAAATCTATTGTCCTTAACCTAGCCTGGCCCTCCATTGTCTGTTATCTCTGGATTGCCCCACCTGCTTACCACCCAAGCCCTTCATTGTCTGATATCTCCTGATTGCCCCCAGCAGTTTCCAACCCTTGACTAGTCACCCCAGTCCCATTAAGGTCCTCCATAGACTTCTCCTCAAGACCTTCCCTAAACCCCTCCTCCCATGACCCTAGACTACCAGACCACCCCCAGATCCCTCCTACAGTCTTTTTTCTGTATTTAAGTTCCATCTTGCCTCCATGAAGATGCTGAGATTCAATCCAGCTCAGACTCTGTCTAGCTGAGATTCTATTTGACTTGCTTGTTAATACAAGCATTACAAATGCTTAGGCTTCTTAAGAGTCAACCCAATATGGTGAATCTTTAATAAACTTTGTTTTTCTTTGAACTTAAGAAGGCTTGTGTCAAATTCATTTGAGCAGGACCCAGGTGTCTGTATTTTGGGGGCCCCAACACACTGAACCTTAACACTTAGCACAATGCCTAACACATAGTAGCACCTGATAAATGCTTATTGATTTTCCTAACCCTACATATAAGATAGTAAGTTCCTTTTCATTTAAGTCTTTAAAGCTGAGGCTATATGACAATTTGTTGGGGATGTTGTAGCAAAGATTATAATCAGGTTTAGGCCAGATTGTGATTTTGTGACTTTAACGCTATGGCAATGGCTTTCTCCAGTTACTGTTTAAACCACAGAACTTTCAAGTCTACAAGCACAGTTTTTGGTTCCTCTTAAGCAGGGAGGCTGCTCAAACCAAGTTTTCCTCATAGACCACATAAAATCAATTGTCAAATACAAGCAGATCTCACACTACAATTTTAGACATACATTCCCTTGCCTTTATAATTTTGTGCCAGCATTATTGCAATAGTATCCTAATAGAGTAGTGTTTCTACTCTCCCACTGCAGTAAAGCTTCCACATTAACTATTAAACAAATCTTCTAAAATGTTTAAGCAGGTATTAAATTAAACTTCTAAAATATTTGACCAGGTGGCCTTTTCTACTCAAAACCCTTCAATGGTTCTCTTCTTCCTGTTGGGTAAAGCTCCAAGGGGAAGGAATGTTCTGTCTTTCCCATGCCTATATATACCAGTTTACCAGTATGTCTAGCAAGTTCTATTAGGGTATGTACTCAGAGAATTATATACTTTTTTTTAAAAGTAGAGCACTTTTTGATTACTCAACCATGACGCATTTTTATTCATCAAAGAAGTCAAAATTTTTGTTTTTTAAGTTAATAATTAAACTTAAATACAGTTGTTTTTTTAAGTTAATAATGAAACTTAAAAGCACAAGCTTTGCAAAGGGCTGCTTTCTGTTAAATTCTTCTCCCTTCTCCTAAAATAATCACTTTTTCAGCCTGACTCCTCAAAAAAAATTTTTTTTTTCAACTTGACTCTGCTGTCTTAATTCCATATGTTGCTATAAAGACCTTTTTGGTGGAATTTTAAGGACTGGTAACTAGAGAGGAATCATTTTTACAGCCAGTGTTTCTAATAAAGGCCTCACTTTTCAAATATATAGAGAACTGTCAAATTTATAAGAATACAAATCATTCCCCAGTTGATAAATGGTCAAAGGATATGAACAGGCAGCTTTCAGAGGAAGAAATTATAGCTGTCTATAATCATATGAACAAATGCCCTAAATCATTATTGATTAGAGAGATGTAAATTAAAACAACTCTGAGGTACCACCTCACACCTATCACGTTGGCTAATATGACAGAAAAGGAAAATAAGGCAGTTGTCACAGGGCCTCAGCAGAAGACAACTAGGTCACTAGACATTCCTCCTTCTCTTCTAGGAAAACTGAGTTCAAGGTAGCAGGCTCCTGATTCCAGGCAGCTTTAGCAGGGATCTTGATTCTTACAGTAGGGGAACTTAGTTTTACTGGGGGTTCACAAACCCTTTGGTGGTCTGTGGACAGATTTCAGTAAATTTAGATGATAAAAAAAATTGCATGTTTATTTTCACTAACTTTTCTATTATAATTCTAGGTGTTTTATTTGAGAGCATTAAGAGAAGGGGTGAATAGCCTTCACCAGATGGTCACAGGGGTCCATAAGAAGTTCCTGGACACAGATATATCAGTTTGTCAGTGCATGTTGTCAATACTATTTCCCTTCCCTCCACCAAGATTTGAACTCTTGACAGTTCTGCCTGAGACGGGTGGGTAGGACTTGGGGCTCTGAAGTAGAATCGGTTAATTAAAGGCTGAAATTATTTGTAAGGATTTCCTCAGGGGCACTCTGATGCCAGAGGGAAGGTATGGACTTTTGGACTTTGGTCAGAAATTTTCTTTTTTCCTTCTCTTTGTAGTAAAGAACACATGCAGAAGAAAGAACTTTACTTGGGATTTATGGGCTTTGTATGGCTCTGGAGGAGAAGTGAGGCTTGTGACCTGCACAGCCCTCTCACTCAAAACAGAGTCAAGTGCAAGTCATGTCATCATTTCTCTGATGGCATGGTCTTCTTCGGCAATGGACAAACACACACACACACACACACACACACACACACACATTGCTAATGATCATTATACCTTCTTGTCTTGGAGAAACCTATTAAAAACAAAGAAGCTTGTTATAGTAATGTAAAAATTTAACATTGATCATTTTGAAAATTCTGTTTTTTTAAAGCATATTGTGGGACTAACCCTTTAAAAATTTATTTACTACTTCACTATGAAATTTATGTGAATGGCTTTGGATTCTCTCCCTGCCTTCCCAAAGTAAATGCAGCTGAACTGAACTGGGACAAAATTAGGTAGGGAAATATTTTCCAAACCATTGTGATGGGGTGCTTCGGCACCCTTGTGCTTGAATCCCAATTCCAAGATCACACTTCTCCCTAACTTCAAAGCACGATCACTGAGAGTTTTCTCCCCAGCCCAAGGACACTTTGCCTAGCAATAACTCATGAGTGGGCCCCAGTAAAACAAACTACCTTTCCCCAAAATTACTCATAAGTGGGCCCTTCATTATGATAGTATTATGATATATTATTATATTAATTTTTAAATTAATATTATGTTAATTGTTACATGAATTTATATTAAATTAAAATTTTATTAGAAACTATATATAATAAAAATTAAATTAATAATATTAGATTAAAATTATATATTAATATACTATTATTATAAAAAATTGCCTATTTCTCCCCATCAGAAGAACAAGATGATCTCTGAAGAAATTCCCTTGTAAAAATAAGACTATCTTGTAACCACAGAATTATCATGTATTGATTCCCAAAGTTAACATATTCACTCCAGAGGTCAAGCTATAGACATCAACTCTCAAAGCTATCTTGCTACAGATGTAACAGACCAAAAATACACCTCTGAGAAACCCCTTCCCCTGGTTTCTGGTAGTGAATGACAGCTGTGATGAAGGTTGTAAATTATCATCTAGTCAGCATTTCTGCCAGATAATCCACAACTTTTCCATATAAACTTTAGCATCACTCCTGTTAAGTTGCAAGTTCCTTAGGAAATGCAAGTTTCTTAAGGAGCTCTGCCCGATGTGTTGGCATTACAATAAACCTTTGCCACCTTGACTTGAAGAATGATTGAATCCATGAATTCGTTCCAGATGAGCCTCTCCTCAACTCTGGTCCTTGGGGGGAGTCTGAACTAACCCTCAAATAGCATCATTTGGCACACTTGAAAGTTTTTATACCTGATTCCCCAAGCTGTATGACTTCTGTGTACAAAGTAAGCTTCCTAATTACATATCAATGTATGAGTACTAGTATTATCACTTGGTTAGTTTTTTCTTCTTTCTGTGAAGAATTGTTTGCAGGGGATACAGAATGGTGGTTTTTGGTGATCCTGTTTTGTCTTTGATCTCATTGATTAGTGATAACATTTAATATCATTTTACTCTTTTAATAAGGGCCAAAGTCTGAACTATAAATCAGACTGCTTTGTTTTGCTCTAAAAATGCCCTTTTCTGTGTCAGCAACTTCAAAGATCTGTTTATGACAAGATGCCTACAAACAGAACAGTGGGATTTTTCTTATCTTAATATGCAGAGACAGAGGAAAACAGACATTCTAGGATCTTAATTCCAACTGACTCTACCTTGTTAATTGTCTTGTCTCACTGAATTTACAATTTATACAACTAAGAAAATTCCTTTTTCATGGCAAAGTGTTTTTAAGCTTGGTCATTCTTCTGTCAGTCAGTCAGACTTCTGATTCCACGGCCATGTAACTGCTAGCTTTAAAGGAATAAACAATATGCATTTATCCTGTTTGCCTTTTTTAACCAAACTTCCATGTCGACATTAGCATTCAAAGTTGTTTTTTTTTCCCCTGAAGATTAAACTGGTATTGGGAATTATTGATATGGAGGTATCAATGAATCAGCAACCCCCAAAACATGTGCACACATGGAGAAACTGCCAGCAACTTATTTTACCAAGTGTTTATAAATAATAACTGCACTGGTCACAAGTGGAATATCATGAAGTGGTTGGAAAAAATTCAAATGATTTTATGCAAGATATCTTATGGCATTGCCTTATTTGTTCATCCCTCTGGAAGAGGGAGCTCTGACCTGGTAGACTACAACCCCTTGTCATATCCCCTGATTAACCAATTCTTTGGATGGACCCCTTTCCTCCTTAAACAGAAATCATGTTAGCCTATGATGAACAGATGATGTTCCTTCCACAGGTATCTTGAAATTATTCATATTGTTAGTCCAAAAATGTTCATTTAAAAATTTCTGCCTTCATGTGATTGTGCAAAGTCAGCTAACTTCTGAATCACAGCACAAGTTTGAATGAATCTATTTTAAATCTTGTTTAGACTTTGAATAAGTGTGCAGCTAGTCTGCAGGATATGGTGGTATGATTCTATCTCCCATGACACTTTAATGAGGGAGGAGCTGAGGAAGCACTAATCCTATCTCTTCATAAACATGTTATCAATCAAAATACATTTACTCTTATATGAAAGGTTTTTACTCCTTCTATAAAAAGCAACACACTTAGAATCCAGTTGGCTGCACTCAACCAACTTGCTACCTTGGTGTGCTAAATAAAATGCTTTTTACTTCTTTTTTTCCTGAGTTTTCCTCAGTGGCTGTGATGAATTCCAAACCAACATTTCTTTTAACAAATTTGGTAAGCCAGCGAGTAGTCACTTTGCTTATATAACTATTACCGTATAAGCCAGCACTTGGAATTTTGTCCAATCCTGGAACAGAGTGGACTGTCCCAGTTATCAGTCAGCTATGAAGTCACCAGAGAATTTAACTCCCCAAACTCATGAAGGCTACGGAAAAATAGGTCCTGAATCCAAAACTGATACTCCTTTGTGCATGAAGCAAAAGAGTGACATCATGCAGAAGAAGTGGGAGCAGTGGTGAGTTGTGGTCTTGCCTAACATTAGGTTCCCAAAGTACAGAAAGGCAAGGAATATTGGGTTTGGGATTGGAACAGAGTAAACCTCTTGCGGACTCCCCGTTAGGCAAACTGTTAAAAGCTTGGGGCAAGGGAATTCTGCCAGTTCAGCTGCCAGTTCAGCTCCAAACTTTGAGTGGTAGAACTTGATTCAGATTGGACCCAGTATTTAGATAATTGTGAGATGCAAATTAGGCCAGAAAAATAAGGAAAATTTATTTATTGTTAGTTGTGTATGCTAAAAGCAAAACAAAACAGACTTGAAGAACTGGATTATAGTACTTACTGCTGGGTAGAAATTTCAAGCTGAGACTGCACCTCGTTACTATGTCCATGCAATCTGAATTTCTCAGAAACAAAGACTATTGTACTCTTAGTCTTGATAAGTGCACTCTATTGCACTCCCCACTTTTGTAGGGAATAATCAGAGAAGAAAGAACTTAAGAAAGAGAAGTCTAAAGATGTGAAAAATTTTAGTGGTTATCATAAAAGGAAGGGTGTTACAAAGTAGCAAGATAGAGTAGAAGAGACAAAAAAGAGTACTCTAAGAGAATTTGCAGGAAATGGGCAGGATGAGGCCTCTGGACCAGGGCAGCATCCTCAGATTATAAGAGGGTCCCCATCATTTCTTCTGTCCGACCGCCCTGTCACTCTTTTCTCTACCCTGCAAGCTAGAGCTGCCAAACAGCCAGTGTCAATATATATTTTCAGTACTTAAGGAAATCAAACCTTAAGAGAAAAGATAATTAGTATTTGGCATTATAACAATATGTTTAGAAAGTCCAAAAGTAAGTTTTGTTAAAGGCATAATTGGATCAAAATTACTCTGTATTCATCTTGAATGTAGTCAGTATGAAATGCCAAAAATGATATAATGAATTATTGTCTAGGTAAAGTATTTAGAAATGCATTCAACTGAATGGATAATCATCTGACTGGTAAAAAGTTTTGTTTGATGTTTTAAATACGTGATATTTGTATGTTATTATTGTGTTTCTAAAAGTTTTCTTGTATTATGAGTTTTGGATGACCATTGTATGAGAAATACTGTTGACTTGAAGAAAAGATACTCAAGGAGTTACAATTATATCATTATAAATGTAAATTTTCTTGTAATCTTTTATAAATTGGACTGTTAAAGAATGTGGTCAAAACATTTAAAAATTATTAAATATTTTATTGACTACATTTTGCTTTAAAATCAGTAATCATAATGTTATCACTGTTCTTTTTGGGGGGGGGGAAGCAGCAAAGACCTTTTAAGTTTCCCTTATCTGTGAAATTTTAGGACTTTTTATTCAGGCAGGATCATATGATCCTATTAGCCCTGATAATTGCATGTTGCAAAATGCTAAAATAGTGAAGTTTGAGAAACTAGGACCACTCCTCCAGTCAAAATGGGGGGACTTACAAGTTTACTCATAGTAAAGAGTGAGTTTTATCTGAGATTACTTGACTATTACTTATGAAATTGTATCTGTTAATGAATAGTATGTATTGAAGCTGCATCTTGGAACCAACTTAGTAATACCAACCTTACATTCAAAGATTTCATTTTGCCTTAGGGATAATAGGAAGTTCCATTTGGAGGCTTACAGTAGTCAGCATTTTTTCTGGGGTTTTGCATGAACAATCATGTATTCACTGTATTGTGAAACTCTAAAAATGTGGAGTTTTTATTATTAAATTATTCTTAATTCATAATTTAATTTATTAATTAAATTAATTTATAAATGAAATTATTCTCAATTTATAAATGAAGCAAAAATAAGATGTCTTTGTTCTTAACTATTATTGCAACATGAGAAAAATAATAATATCCTAGCTCTAAGTTGTGATTAGTGAAATTTTGCTATTTGAGGTAAAATCTTTTGGGATTGTAATTTAACATCATTCTGAATTTTGATTTCAGGTATGATTGTCTGAATTGTCATTAAGTCAATAGTTCACCATTCAGAGGAGGGCTATTTGCTGCCCAAAGGGATTGTGATTTGGGAACTGGTACAGGTGTTTGTCTGTGCTTGGGAAATTTGAGGATATGACCTTGCATAGGCAAAGGTAGGATCCTCTTGATTCACTTTCTCCATTTTGCTATTTCCTTTCTGAACAGGAAAAATTTCCCTCCTGGTTAATTCTGAGCTTGGATATGCTACTCTGTGAATAATGTGAAACTTTGCTCTATGATTGGGTGTTAACTGTGACTTTTACCTGTGGAATCAAATGGAGATAAGGGCATTTTCCCCTTTTATGGCTAATGTCAGGTGAGTCTGTACCCTTGAAGAGACAGTTTTGATATTGTCATAACCATGTCCCTCCTTTTCATAACAAATTTCTATAATCAGGGCAGGTGAACAGTGGAAGTTTTTGTTGTTGCAATACTAAATCTGCTAATTATCCGATTAATATTAAAATATCTGATTTACTATAATAGAAGTATGAAAGACCTTATTATTTTAAGTCTGAATTTGTGACCAATTTCATATAGTAAGCAACTGAGTAAATGAATTCTGAGGCTTGCTATCCCTTTGCTAATAGTTATATATTCATGATTGAGTCCTTGAAATATCTCATTCTTTCAGGATGATATAAGGATAACATATATCCTCAAAAGAGGGGGATAGGATAAAGATGTAAATTTTTTAAACATTTAATGAAGTAGTAGACTTTGAGAAAGTAACAAGATTAGACTGTCAAAAATCTTAGCACTAGGACACACACACACACACACACACACACACACACACACACACACACACACACACACACACACATGCCTTCCAAATGTTAATAATGGGAAATTCAGGCTTTGAGTTTTACTAACAGGTTCTAAAAATTGGATTAAGGATTTTACACATGATATTGCATTAATAATTGTGAAAAATTTTTTGAAATTATCTTTCTCCTATTTTGAAGTCTCTGTGTGATAACATTAAGGGACAGAAAGGTGCATTTTCCAAGTTAGGCCCTCATGGATCCCTTTTTTTTAAGATTCTTCCTTCAGCCTGTCAAGAGACATATCAGAATGTCCATATCAGACGTAAGGTTTGGGTAAAGATAGAAAGAGCAAGCTCTATGTGAAAACTGAAAATTCTCTGAAGTTTCAGGAGAATCATGAGTCCTTAACTTGGCTCTCTTTTTAATAGGATTAGATCCATAAAGTCTGAACTGGCTTTCACCACATGAACTAATTATAGGAAGACCAATTTGATTAGATCTTATCACATTTAACTAAATTATATTGTCTTATTACTCATAGGCTTTAACATCATTACTTAGAGAATCTCTAAGTGACTTGGGGAGGGCTGACCAACTTGCCCTAACCCTTGCACAGCAGTTTCAGAGAGGCACAAGAGATGCTTGTCAGACTCTTGAGATCATGAACACTGATAAAGGACTTGGAACCCCTAAGACTACAGCTATGTTGGGTTTCTTTATCCAACTTATTATAACTTTGCTTGTTTTATTAGTTCTGTGTGTTATAGATGTGTTACATTTTTCTGTAAGCTGATTTTCTTTCCTGCTTGGACTGATAGATTTGGGAACCAAGGCCTTTGTACTACAAGTTTGCCTGTCATGGTTTCCCCAGTGTTTTATGCAAAGATCCATTGTGTGGTCTCTAGTTGCCCTTTATTGTCAACAGTTTGTCCTTGAAAAAGAAAACTGACACAAAAGAGGAGAAAGTGGGGAACCCTACCATTTGAACATCCACAGACTGACTTTATTGAGCCACCAAAGTCTGTGAGCTACAGATATGTTTTGAGGTGCAGAGACCAATTGAGCCATTGGTAGAGGATTTCTCAGGTCACACTGACCAGTCATACTGCCTCCAAGGTTGCCAAATGGATGACCTGGATACATTACTCCCATGTGAAGCCTGTTGTGATTGACCTCAGCCCAGCAGAGGACCCAGTTAGGCTAAAATGGAATCCCCACATTGGAATCTGTGGTCCTTGGCCACCTGTCTATTTCACCTGGATGATCAGGACCCAATCCCTGACCTGCTATCTACTACACATTGTTGTTTGCACTTTATCTCTTACTTTGTGCTTTGAAGAACGTGAGAGACCAACACTTATGTGTATCTGATCTAACATGCCACTGTACTTTTAACAGGGCTGGATGTGTGCACACGACCCTTTGTCTTTGGGGGAAAGGATGCCTGTGGTGGGATTTGGGGGTAGATATCCAGGATTTGTGTGATTGTTATTTTGCGACTAATAAGGCAAATTTAGATACAACACCAAATCGTGCTGCCATGGGCTTAGAGAATGACTCCTATTACATCACTCATTTACTTTTGATTGGGAAAAGATCATTAACCTTTCACAATATGCATCTCCCCTTAAATTCGTAACATTGTCAGGCTACCAGTTCTGTGTTATGAGCAAAACAGGATACTAGGTCAGGAAATGGGATGCAAATAGAATGTAATTATATCATATGCCTAAAACAAAATGTGACCATTCAGGATGGAAAGGGTCTTCTGAGAAGTTTCTTAAATGAGGAGGCCTGTATGAGTAGATTTTTAGGATAGCCCTGCAGAGATTTTATTTCCTGTGTAACCAAAAAAAAAAAAAAGTATCACTGGCTCCCTCAAATTGAAAAAGCAGATGTGGGTTAGGGCAGATGAGTTTTGGCCTCTATCCTACACCTACCTAGCCTCCTAGAATGTACTCACCGAGCAATCATGTAGCCATTCTGGTTTCTGATGTACTTCGTCTTTAGTGGGAGAGCCTGAACATGCTTTTTCCATATCACCTATGTATGGGATGGGACACAGTATATAGCACTACTGAATAAAATGAACATATTTTTGCAAGTAAAGGGAGTGATTGTGCAAAGTCAGCTATTTGTGCTGAGTCAGTCTGAATGAATGTACTTTAAACGTTGTTTAGACTTTGAGTGCATGAACAGCTAGCCTGCAGAAGATGGGATCCCATCTCCTTATGAAATTGTAATGAGGGAGGAACTAAGGTGGCGCTAATCCCATTTCCTAATAATTATGTGTAGAAATCAAAATACTTTTGCCCTTATATGAAAATTGTTTAATAAAAGTAGTGCTGCCTTGTTGCCCTGGTCTCTAAATAAAATCCTTCTAACTTTCCTGAGTTTGCCTCATTGACCTAAGGCAAGTTCCAAACCAAGATTTATTTTAACATGATTCTACTTTGTGTTGTATGAGAAGGCTTATGGAGATTTTCCCCTATATTGAACTAGTCCTTAGCCACCTCCAGTACTGAAATGATGGTCTAAAAGAATGTGTGTGACTGGGAGTTTCTTAAATATTGCTAACAGCACAGGCAGCTATGGTACTTAGTAGACTGGGAGGATAGTAGACTGGACAATTGGACCTTCTATTCCACCTAAATTTTCCATATCCCAAAGCTAGTGCATACCTTTTACCAGTGTATCTTTCAGGTTTAAGAATCCTTTAAGGATACAGATGGTTTGTGTCCATATTCTCTTCTTTGAGTTTCATTAAAGAACATGGTTTTACATGAGTAGCTCAGACAATGGATATGGGTTGTGGAAAGGTGATGCATAAACAGTTCCATGATTATTGTAAACTCTGCTGTAGACTCTGGTCCAACCTACCAGTGAAACCTTGTGTCTTTTAGACCTCAGTTTGATTATTTTGGTCTATTTCTTTTCAGCATCCTTGCACAGTAATGCCATCTAATGCTACTTAAGACTGACCTCATCCTGAGCATCCCATTGATAAGCATCAGAAGCTGTTTTCCTTTTTGTTTGCTTATGATCTGTATCCATCACTACTGCTGCTGGAGTTTGATTCAGCTCATGACATAATATATCTAGAACAAACATAAACAAAGATCAAATAAGTACAAATTTGAAAGAAAATGAATAAATTGTCTTAGAGAACTAGGGCATGTAATTCCATTTATAAAAGGAGTCATAAAATATATTTGTAAACTCCTCTTCAAATTTCCAAGTGTCAAGGTCAGTAGCTCCCTGGGATAGTGGGGTGAGCCATGGGGATGAAGTTCAAAGTTTTATGTGCAAAGAAGATGAGAACTGGCAGCTGAAGGAAGTTTGGGGCATTGGCAGAATAGAATAGGATTAAAGAGCTATGACTAGCCATGAACAAAGAGACTGGGACACAGGGTAGAGATAAATTAGTAGAATGCAAAACGGCCAGGTCCCCTGTGAAGGAGACTGTGTCTCCTTCCATAGCAGGTAGGGAGTAGGACTGCATATAGGATCTTTATGCAGATAGGCTCTCATACTTTGTATGAAATAATAACCTGGTAAAAAATAAATGATGGAAAAGATGGAATTATCTCCACAAAGAATATTTAGGTTATAGATTAGGTAAAAAAAAATCAAATGATTTTGATGCTTGTATATCCCAATTCCTAATAAATATATTATCAATATCAGGCCCTCTGTAACTTATGGTTGTTTCGAAGCTCAGCATCTAAGGGCAGAGATTACTTCCCCCCCCCCCCTTTTTTTAATCTTTGTATCTCCAGCGCCTAGCAGAGTGACTTGTACTAAAGAGGTACTTAGTAAACATCAATTGAATTGTAGCAGAGAAACACTAGGGTTTCTTAGCACTAGATGTGCTACTCTGAGGGGTAACTAGCCTCTCTGTCTTCTGAGAATAATGATAGCTAATCTAGAAAAATAGGATTGAACTAGGGTTCTTTACCATTGTTCCTAAACTGGCTCTCATAAAGCTGTATGTTTTGCTAAGACAGAAGAACCTTAGAGCCAGGGAAACTTTCTATGTAGCAGATAAATGGAGTTTGGAAGCTTTTAATTACCTGGGTGGTTTCCTGTGTATGTGTGTTTGTCTTTCTCTGTGTCCTATGTGTGCCTGAGAATTCTCCTGAAGTAACTGTACAAAGATGGTAAATCTTAGATGCAACTAGATGGTACACTGGGTAGAGCACTGGACCTGGAACTGGGACAGTCCTGTGTTCAAATCCAACTTGACCCTTTGTCATCTAAGTCAACTTATTTAACTCTTATTTACCTAAGTTTCCTCATCTACAAAATAAGGACAATAATAATAAATACTGCCAACAGTTGCTATGAGGATAAAAATGAGATATTTTAACCTTAAAAACTATATAAATTATTAGAATTATTATCTGTGTGGTATATAACAGCATATCAGTATGGTAAGGTTATACCATATCTACTTTTAACCGGGGAGAATTAACAATTCAATGAGAGATCACCCCCCACACCCTGGTCATTGTATACATTATACATTTACACACACATGTTATGCTGAATTATACATGATAGACAAAACCATTAAATGGGAAGTGGTTGTTCTGTGACCAACTGCAATGTCACATCACTGGTCAGTTGCCATCCAGAGATTCTCCAGTCTGTCACTGGTGTCTTCTCCATGGCACAGTACCATCTGGCTCTTGTCCAGAATTGCCACTACTGCTAAAAGCTTTTGACTTCTGTCCTTTCCACAATGTCAAGGCATCCCCACTTTCCATGGACCCTACTGGAAGTACTAGGGAGGAGTGAAGGGGCATCTGTAATGGGGTGCATGATGGGGTTGAAATAGAAGGCCATCCCCAAATTTTCTCCCAGATCCATATCTAGGCCCAGACAAATGACCCAATATTTAGATCAAAACCTTATCTTGGTCATAAGGACATGGATATGAAAATGGCATAGAGGAGGGAGAATTCCAGCTGAACTCTCCTAACATTCCCATCTAAACAACTTTCAAATAATGTGTCTAATTGAATTCTGGACAACATAGCCACCAAAAGGTCAGGGTGGACCTTGTCAGTCCAAGATAAGAGGTCAGAATGCAAAGTCTGTGACATTGGGATGGAGGAACATGGGGTGACAGAAACACCTGCTATGGGACTTGGAAGCTGCAGTTGCAAAAGCAGAAGCAACAAATTTTGGGAGCTCTTACTACCGAGATGATAAGGGGATTGGATAACTCGATCAGAAAGACATTAAAGGGGACCACTGAATGGCACTGGATGCAGGACCTGGTGATGCTTGGCAACTCCAATGCCCATTACACAGTTCTAGGTCCCAGTTCTAGGGTGAAGAGGAATGTTTGTAACCACAAGGAAGCTCCAGGGCAGAGAGAGAACGAAGAACCCTAGTTCCTGGTTGAAGTTTTAGGGAGGAGAGAGGAGTGCTAGTGCTTGTAGTCACAAGGGTAGTAGATGCTCCTCCTAGGTAAGGAACAAAATGAAGATCAGGAAAACAGTAATCACACTTCTCACTGGATCATACCACCATGAAAGCAGTAAAAATGTACAGACTCCAAAAGCTAGTTGTGAAAGCTAGGGCCTCCTATAGATTTCTTATAATTCTAGCTATGAGAGAGATTTATAAAGTGGTTAGTGTAGTCCCTGGTACATAGGAGCTTAACAAACTTTTCCTTCCTCATGCCTTCCTTCCTTCCTTCCATACTTTATTGCTAAATTTTCACTTCAGAACTGACCTGCTTTAATTTTTCTGAACTGCTCAGTTACTCACTGCCTGAGATATTCCTTCATTTAAGCAAGCATTTATTTTAGAGATACAAAGACAAAAATGAAACAGTTCTTGCTAATAAGGAGCTTATGTTTTATTGTGAAGAAACAGTAGAAATATATCCCAAGTAAATATAAGGTTTTAATCTTAGTAGTGAACTTTATTATCAATGGGAGGACCCAGTGTCTCAACATTCTGTCCTGAAAATGCCTATCCTTTGGTTACTTTGCTGTGCTATTGTTAAATAGTCAGAATTTAAATTTAATAATGTTACCTGAGAAATCATAATGTGCCAAGATGAAGAATATCAAAATGATTTTCATTTTCCTGAGACAGAAGGTGGTTTTCTCCACCTGAAGGATCCTTAGTGACTGTTTTCTGTGCCAGGTCCATGGAGATTCAGCTCATGTTGAAGAAACTGGTGAGTGGAACATTCCCTCCCCTGATTATGAGGTCAGTTTCAGAATGACCAGTTCCATGGAATGCTAAAGAAAAGTTCATTAGGAACTCAGCCATATGCTAAGGAAAATATCTTATTCTCAACAGGACTTATTCTGCACAGAACAGGGAAATTATCAGGTTTTTTTAATTGGACAATTAATTTATTCACAGGTTCAAATCTTATATTCATGAAAGCTTATGTTTCAACCAGCAACATATTAGAAACACTGCTGGTTTATATTTCTAATTTAAAACAGTAGGGAATAACAATGTAACATTATAAAATTGCCTAACTAATCTTTCCTACCTCTGCTTTCCTTCAATGCTTTATTCCTGTCAAACTTAGTTTTGTAGGTAATTAGCAATTTTTGCACCTGGGGCAAATATCATAAAATGTCCTGAGGACAAATGGCTTGATAACAATGTCTTAAGATTCTCTGGGAGACTGGGAGAGATGAGGTAGTAGGTAGACTACAGATAATTTTACCTGGTTTGCACCTGCCGGTAGATCATTTGATAGCTTTCTACTTTAACTAAATTATTCTTAGACAATTAAATATTTATGTAATTATATATGTATATCATATATTAATATAATTACACAAATCAATATTTATACACTTTCTATATAATATAATATATAAATATAATAAAATCATACACAATATATTTACTTATGAAAACAAATTTGAAAGAATACATTTTGTTTTTATATTACCTAAATTTCACCCATACTTTCCCCTTCCCACTCCCAAAGAGTCATTTCATATAAAAATAATATTTTGTGAAGGATGAAGACCAAAAAACCTCAACAAATCCAATTGATAGAAAAAATATGGAAATATATGTGATGTGACAGACTGTGTCCCTCCTACCTCTACAGTGTTGGGGAGGAATTGTCTTCTCCTAACTCTTTCCTGAAATTTTTTGGGTTTTTTGGTCATTTTACAATATTTACTTTGGATTGCTTTATGGTTGTTCTTTCTATATTTATATTGCTGTAACTTTTATGTATTTCATGCTTCATGCTGAAGCAGTTCATGTAAATCCATGCTTTGTATTCATTGAATTTGTCATCTTTCTAACAGCACATTAATATTGCATTTAATTCATCCATCACAAATGAGCATCTTACTTTGTTTCCAGTTCTTAGCTGCAACAAAGTGTTCCTCTACAAATATTTTGGTGTATAAGGGGACTTTCTCTTAATCAGTGACCTCCATGTATATAACTAATAATTTAATCTCTGCGTCAAAAGTATGGTCATTTCAATCTATTTATTTTTGCCTTTTTATATTACTTTAAATATTTTCCCAGTAACTCATTTCTATTTTATTTTCAATTTTGAATTTTCTCCTCCTTCTATTGCCCACACATTAGGAAGGCAAGAAAAATAAAATTCTTTACAAATATGTGAAGTCATGTAAAACATTTCCACATTAGCCATTTCAAAAATAGAAAGAAAAAAAGAGAAGAAAATATCTTTCAGTGTGTACTCTGGGTCTATCAGCTCTATCTGGAAGTTGTTTTATCATGAATCATTTGAAATTATGGCTGGTCGTTGTGTTGATAAGAGTTATTAAATCTTCTCATGTTGATTATTTTCATAAGATTGCTGTTACTCTATAAATTGTTCTCCTGAAACAACAAGTGATTAATATTTCAACAATTATTTACCTGTCATTATTTGTGAAAACTGTGTTTTGTAGTAGTATTTACACAGTTTTTATATGTCTTGGCGGCCAGGCTCTCGAGTATTTTATGATATTTGTAGTTCAAATAGAATTTCTCTTTTTGTTTCTTCTTGCTGGATTTTGTTAGTAATATACAGAAATGCTGATGATTTGTATCGATATATTTTATATCCTGCAACTTTGTTAAAACTGTTTATTGTTTTGATTAACTTTTTAACTGAATCTCAGTGATTTTCTAAGCATAGTCTCAACTGTAAAAAGTGACAGGTTTTTTTGCTTATTCTTATTCCTTCAGTTTCTTTTTTCTCGTCTAATTGACATAGCTAGCTTTCTAGTAAAAACTGAATATAAGAGCGATAATAGACATCCTTGCTTCACCTTTGATTTTATTAGAAAGGTTTCTAGCTTATCTCCATTACTGATCTTGCTTACTTTTGGTTTTAGATAGATACTACTTACAATTTTTAGAAAGCTCCATTCCTGTGTTGTGTGTGTGTGTGTGTGTGTGTGTGTGTGTGTGTGTTTAACAAGGATGGGTATTGTATTTTGTCAAAAGTTCTTTTCTGTGTCTTTTAAAATAATTATATGATGTTGTTTTTGTTATCAAGATGTTCAATTATATTTCTAATTTTTCTGATTTTGAACCAGACTTGCAATTCTGGTGTAAATCTGGTGTTATAATATGTGATGTTTGTGATAATAGTGCTGTAATCTTCTTGTTATTATTTTATTTTAAAAAATCTGCATCAATATTCACTAGGGAAATTGTTCTACAGTTTTCTTTCTCGGTTTTTACTCTCTCGTTTAGATAACAAGACCATATTTACATCATAGAATTTGGTAGTTGTCCTTCTTTATCTATTTTTTCCCAACAGTTTATGTAATATTGGAATTTAATTTTTAAAAAATGCTTAGTAAAATTCAATCATAAATCCATCTGGTCCTTCGGATTTTTTCATGGAGTGTTCATTTATGAACACTTGTTCAATTTCTTTTTCTAAAATGGGGTTTTTAAAATATTTTATTTCCTCTTCTGTTATTCTGGGCAATTTATATTTTTGTAAACATTTATCTATTTCATTTAGATTTTTAGTGGCATATACTTGGGCAAAATAGCTCCTAGTAATTGCTTTTATTTCTTTATCATTGATTTTGAATTCACCTTTTTCATTTTTTGATACTGGTAATTTGATGTTCTTCCTTTTTTAAAAATCAAATTAGCTAATGCCTATTTTACTTGCTTTTTTAATAAACAAGTCCTAATTTTATTGGTTCAATAATTTTAACTTTGAATTTTGCTCATCTCTCCTTTAATTTTCAAGACTTCCATTTTATCAGAGTGAAGATTTTAAAATTAGTTTTCTATTTTTTTAAAATTGCATAACCAATTCATTGATTTTCTGTTTCTCTCTTGTTGATGTAAGTGTTTAGAGATATAAATTTCCCCCTAAGTGCTGCTTTGGCTGTATTCCACAAATTTTTCTATGTTGTCTCATTATTGTCATTTTAAATAGAATTCTTGGTTATTTCTATAATTTCTTCTTTGACTAACTCATTTTTTAAGATAAAGTTATTTAGTTTCTAATGAATTTTAATCTGTTTTTCAAAGACTTTTATTAAATATAATTTTATTGCACTGTGGTTGTGTAAAGGTTCATATAATATTTCTGTTTTTCTGCAGTTATTGGTGATGTTTTTATACCCTAATACATGCTCAGTTTTTGTGAAGATACCATGCACAACTGAGAAAATGTATGATCTTTTCTGTTCTCCTTTATTTTTCTTCAGAGGTCTATCATATCTAACTTTTCAAAAATTTTATTCCTCTCTTTAGCTTCTTTCATTTTTAATATTATGGTTAGATTTATGTAGATATGAAAAGACTAATTTGAGGTTCCCTACTATTATAGTTCTACTCTCTATTTCCTCCTGTAACTCATTTAATTTTTTAAGAATTTAGATATTATGCCATGTGGTACTTATATGCTCAGTGTTGATATCAATTCACTGTCTTTGATACCTTTTTTAAAATATTTTATTTTTTCTCCAATTACATGTAAAAACAATTTCAACAGTCTTTTATTTTCAAAATTTGAGTTCCAAATTCTCTCTCTCCCCACCCCTCCCATTGAGAAGGTAAGCAATTTGAAATAGGTTATAGATGTGTAGTCATGCAAAACATATTTCCATGGAAGTCAAGCTGTGAAAGAAAACATAAGGGAGCAGGGCCAAGATGGTGGAATGCAGGCACTGACCTGTCCTAGCTCTCCCGCCAAAACCCTTAAATATCTGTAAAAAATTACTCTAAACAAAATTTAGAGCAGCAGAAGCCACAAAATGATAGTGAAACATTTCCAGCCCAAGACAGCCTGGAGGACTGATAGGAAAGGTCTATTGCACCAGGCTTGTAGCAGAGAGCAGCCCAGTATGGGCTGCACCAGCACAGACAGGACTGGAGCAGGCTTCACAGGTAGCTGCTGTTGTTTCCAGATTTTGCAACCCACAAATGCCAAAAACAGCTTCAAAGGTCAGTGAGAAAACTTTTTCACCTAGGTAAGAGGGGAGCATGATCTGGCCCCAGCTCCAGCCCCAGGGTGTTGCAGCCACTGTGGCAGCAGCATCCACTTCTATAGCTCTCAACCTACAGACGCTGGGGGAATCTAGTCGCTGATCTGGGTTTTAGTCCTGATTGGCAGTCCTGGGGTGAGGATGAGTGTTGGCATGGTGGAGATAGTGGTGGCTATGGAGAGAGAATCCTACTTACAGTTCCAGGGCAGAAAAAGAGTGCTTTTGGTTGCTCATAGACTAGAGTGCAGGCCAGGAGAGAAGTAAACTACTATTCCTTGACTATGCCACTTTGGAGAAACTGAAAACTTACAGATCCCTAGAGATATTTTGGAGAACAGCTGCACAAAAGCTCTGAAGTCTGGGCTAGTCTACTCTCCACTTGACAAAGGACTCAAAAATCAAGTAATTGGCTGGGAAATTGCCCAAAAAGGGGGAAAAATAAGACTATAGAAGGTTACTTCCTTAGTGAAAAGGTATTTCTTTTCCATACTTTCATATGAGGAAGAGCAAAGCATACAATCAAAGGAAGAACAAAGCATACAATCAGAGGAAGAACAAAGCATATAACTGGAGGAAAAGAGCAAATCAAGGCTCCTACATTCAAAGCCTTCCCCCAAAAAATATGCCATGGTCGAGCTCAAAAAGGATATTGAAAATCAGTAAAAAGATGGAGAAAAAATTGGAAAGAGAAATGAGAGTGAAGCAAGAAATTCATGAATTTCATGAAATTCATGTTAATTCATGAAAAATGAGTTAACAGCTTGCTAAAAGAAACTAAAAAAAAGTTGAAGAAAATAACGCCTTTAAAAATAGACTAACCCAAATGGCAAAAAAAAGTCCAAAAAACTAATGGGGAGAGGAATGCCTTAAGAAGAAGAATTGGTGAAATGGAAAAAGAGGTCTAAAAACTCATTGAAGAAAATAGTTCTTTAAAAATTATAATGGAGCAGATGGAAGCTAAAGACTTTATGAGAAATCATGAAATTATAAGACAAAATCAAAAGAATGAAAAAATGGAAGACAGCATGAAATATCTCATTAGAAAAACAACTGACCTGGAAAATAGATCCAGGAGAGATAATTTAAAAATTATTGGTCCACCTGAAAACCACGATAAAAAAAAGCCTACACATCATCTTCCAAGAAATTGTCAAGGAAAACTGCCCTGATATTCTAGAACCAGAGGGCAAAATAGAAATGGAAAGAATTCACCAGAGCTGAATAGAAAATCTGACTTTCAAATACAAGAATCAAGAGAAACATGAAAAGGTAAACAGGAAATAGCAGCCATAAGGAACTTATTAAGGTTGAACTCTTTACATTCCTACATGGAAAGCTGATATTTGTAACTCATGAGACCTTTTTCAGTATTAGCATAGTTAGAGGGTATAAATATATACATATGTATATATGTAGCTTTGTGTGGGTATATATGCATGTGTATATTATGTATGTGTAGGTAGGTATATATACATGGGTATATGTATGTATGTATATATGTGTGTATGTACATATGTATATATATTGTGCTCTGGTCTTTTCAACAAGAATGCTTGGAAGTCCTCCATTTCATTGAAATTCCACCTTTTTTCCCTGAAGTATTATACTCAGTTTTGCTAGATAGGTGATTCTTGGTTTTAATCCTATCTCCTTTGACCTCTGGAATATCATATCCTAAACCCTTTGATCCTTTAGTGTAGAAGATACTAAATCCTGTGTTATCCTGACTGTATTTCCACAATACTTGAATTGTTTCTTTGTGGCTGCTTGTAATATTTTCTCCTTGACCTGGGAACTCTGGAATTTGCTTACAATATTCCTAGAAATTTTCCTTTTGATGTCTCTTTCAGGAGGTGATTGGTGAATTCTTTCCATTTCTATTTTACCCCCTGGTTCTAGAATATCAGAGCAGTTTTCCTTGACAATTTCTTGAAAGATCATGTCTAGGCTCTTTTTTTCTTCTGTTTTTGATCATGGCTTTCAGACATTCCAATAATTCTTAAATTATCTCTCCTGGATCTATTTTCCAGGTCACTTGTTTTTCCAATGAGATATTTCACATTGTCTTCTACTTTTTCATCCTTTTTATTTGATTTTATTGTTTCTTGATTTCTCATAATGCCATTAGTTTTCATTTACTGAATTCTAATTTTTAAGAAATTGATCCAACCATTCTGGAGAACAAGTTAGAATTATGTTCAAAGGGCTATAAAATTGTGCATACCCTTTGACCCAGCAATACCACTACTAGTTCTATATCCCAGAGAGATCAGTGAAAAGTGAAAACATCCTATATGTACAAAAACATTTCAGCAGCTCTTTCTCTGGTAGCAAAGAATTATAAACTGAGGGATACCCATCAACTGGGGAATGGCTGAATAAGTTGTGCCAGGTGATTGTGCTATAAGAAATGACAGGCAGGATAATTTCAGAAAAAGCTGGAAAGACTTACTTGAATCAATGCAAAGTGAAGTAAGCAGAACCAGGAGAATGTTGTACACAATAACAGCAATATTAATGATCAACTGTGAAAGATTTAGCTACTCTGATCACAAGGAACCAAGACAATTCTAAAGGACTCATGATGAAAAATGCTATCTACCCCCAGGGAGAGAACTATTAAACTCTGAGTGTTGATTGAAAAGAAAAAGAAATTGTTTTCTTCAGTGAGCTTTTGTACCTCCTTTTCCATTTCACCAATTCTACTTTTAATGAATTCTTTTCTTCACTGGATTTTTGTATATCTTTTACCATTTTGGGTTTTTTTGATCAATTAATTCATTTTTAGTTTTCAAAATTCACTTTTATAAGATGTTGAGGGGAGGAAATTTAGAATTCAATATATTTTAAAAGTTGTTTTCAGAGATAATTCTAGAGACCTGCAAATTTTCAGTTCTTCCAAGGTGGTATGATATAGAGAGAGGAGTGTTTACTGCTGTAATGTGCACTGGTCTGTGAGTGACCACAAGCACTCTTTTCCTGGAACTGGAGCCAGTATCCCTAGTCCCCTGTGGTCACAAGTTCTGGTGTACTAGTTCTCCTCCTCACACTGGGACTGAGACCCAGGACTGTGACCTAGATCCAAGCATGAGCAATGTATCAGAATCCTGCCCCAGTGCCAACAAATGGACCCCTGTAGTCTCCTTCCAACTACTTATTGAACTCCCTTATCTTCTTGGGTTGAGAAGTTGGGAAACCACCACTGCTGCCACTGATTCAGTTCACCCCCATGGTCTGCTCCTTGTTTGCTGGGGAGTACGTTATGCTGGCATAGCCTGCGTTGAACTGCACTCTTCTCTCACCCTGGTACTACAGACCTTCCCTGCTCACCTTCTAAGTTGTCTTGGGCTGGAAGATTGTTTCACTCCATCCTTTTTTGGGTTCTACGACTCTATAATTTGTTTTGAGTCATTATTTAAAGGTGTTTGGAGGGATTTGGGAGAGAGCTTAGGTGAGTCCCTGCCTTTTCTTCTTTACCTTGGCTCCACCTCCTCTTTGATACCTTTTAACAAAATGTAGTTTCTGTGTTTATCTTTTAAAATTATGTTTATTTTTGCTTTTCTTTGTCTGTGATCATTATCACTTCAGCTGAAGCACAATAGATTTGGCTCCAGCCTCTTATTTTTTACTTTATGTGTTTCTTTTGTTTCAAGTGTTTTGGGTTTTTTTGTACAGTATACTGTTGGATTTTGGTTTCTAATCCATTCTCCTACCCTTTTCTGTTTTATGGATGAGTTCATCCCACTTAGATTCATAGTCGTGATTTTCTATGCATTTTCTTACATCCTATTCTGTAATACTTTTCCTTTTCCTTTCCCCCTTTTAGAGTCTGTTTGCTTCTCACAACTGTCTACCTTAATCTACCATCATTCTTAGTAGTCTAATTATGGTTTCTCTAAGACACCAAGTGATCACAAAGTTCTCAGGGATTCCATGTATCACCTTCCCATATAAGAATGTAAGTGGTTTAAACTTTCTTAATCCTTTATGATTTCTCACTCATTTACTTTTTTGTGTTTTTCCTGAGTCTTATGTTCAAATGTCAATATATCTACTCAGCTTTAGTCTTTTCATCAGGAATGTTCACAAGTCCTTTATTAAAGGTTCATTTTTTTCCCTGTGGGATTATACTTAATTTGCTGTGTTAAGTTATACTTGGTTTTGATATTGCCTTCTGGAACATCATTTTCTAAGCTCTCCTTTCTAGTGGTGGCTAAGTTTTGTGTGATCCTGACTATGGCTCTACAGCACTCAAATTCTTTCTTTCTGGCTGCTTTTAGTATTTATTTATTTACTTTTCTGGATTGACATGATAGCTCTAGGTGTTGGTTACAATATTCCTGATAGTTTTCATTTTGGGGTTTCATTCAGGAAGTGATTTATAATTTCTTTTAATTTCTACTTTGTCTCTGGTTCTAAGACAGTTTTCCTTTGTAATTTCTTGAAATATAATGTCTATGCTCTTTTTCTTGTTGTTGTTGATCAGGTAGTCTAATAATTCTTAAATTATCTTTCTTCAGTCTGTTTTTTAGGCCTGTTGTTTTTCCATAGAAATATCTCAATTTTAGATTTTCTCCAGTCTTTTCACTTGTTTTTATTGTTTTTGATGTATCATGTAATTATTAGCTTCTATTTGGAGAATTTTAATTTTCAAAGAATGATTTTCTTCAGGACAGTTTTGTACCTCTTAAGCTATTAATTCTACTTTCATATTTTTCTTATGCAGCTCTCATGTCTTTTCCAATTTATCCTTTATATCTCTAAATGGTTTTCACATTTTATTTTTGCTCTTTTTAAAAACTCTTTTAACTTTTTTAGAAATTCCTGTTGAGATTGTATCCAATCAGCAATTTTCCTTGCAGCTTTGCTTGTAGATGTACTCAAGTTATTGTCTTTTTCTGTGCCTCTCGTGAGCTTCCGTAGTATCATAGTAGCCATTTATGATTTGGGTTCTTTTTTTGTTTGTTCGTTTTTCTAACTTACTCCTTGACTTTGGACTTTATATTAGCATTGGGTTCTATATACTTCAGTGGAGGGGGCAGAGATGTCTGGCCTGATCTTTCCTCTTATTTTCCTCTGCTGCTGTCATAGCTCAGGTTAAAGGGCTCCAAGTTTTTAGTCCTCCCAAAGCAGTAAAACTGAGGCTGAAGCTTGTTAACTGCTCTTCTGGTCTGAGTTCTGCAGGTTCCTGTTTGGCTTGTGTGTGGTTGTTTTAATAGACTACTACTGTATTTAGTCACTATTTACTTGCTGGGAGGTTCTCCAGGTTCAGTGACTGAACTGCCAGCTCCCCTTTGACCTGGATTTCCTGTCCTGGTTATTCTCCCTGAAAGCTTATGTCCTGGACTAATGATTAGAACTGGATCTCCAGTTTGTGGTTTCAGAGCCACATAACCGTATTTCAGAACTAGTTCCATGCTTACTACTTAGCTAGAGTTCCCCTTGCTCATGACCTCTGATCTCCACTCTAAATCTGTGACTCAGAACAAGGGAATAGGCCAAGTAACAGAGCTTCCAGATGGCACCTGGTCCCGCACCCAGTGCTAATTCAGACATCTCTTTCTACCCTACTGCTGCCTGCCCCAGTGTTCTTTCTATCCTTGGATGTTAGAATAATCCCCAATGCTGCCACTTTTGTCCCACATATGCTCCTAGCCAGCTCTTGCCCCAGTGTCAGTGAACCTGTCTGTCAATCTCCCCGAACTCCCCTATATGTATTAATTTTAAGAGACTTTTCAATTTCATATTGTCAAAATTATCTCAAGGTTTTTATTAAATCCAGATTTTTTTCTTAAAAAAGTCTGTGTATTGATATGTGCATGAACGCACATAACAGATTGTAATAAATTGCTCTTTTTGCATGTTCCTTCCTGAATTTTCATCTCCCTTTCATTTACTTCTATGCTATTCGTTTTCATGTCTATCTCCATCCTGCCTTCCCTCTCACCTCCAGTAGATGACCTTTGTAACAAATATGTATAGTCAAGCAAAACTGTGTAGAAATGCATTAACTATGTCTGAGAATATACATTGTTTTATAATTCTAGCATGAACTTCCTCTGCTAAGAGGCAGAAAGTCTATATCATCATTACTTTTTGTAATCACAATTGATCACTACTTTGGTCAGAGTTCTGAGGTTTTTCAGTTATTTCCCTTCACATTATTCATATGAATCTTCCCATATTTCTTGGAATCTACCATACTCCTCATTTCTTAAGATATAGTAAAATTTTTTTTGTCACATATCATAGTTCAGACAGACATTTCCCCAAATAGACTTTCTTTTGTAGGTCTTTGCTATGAAAAACATGCTGTTACAAATATATTTATACCTATGGATTCTTTCTCTATGTCTTTAAATCCCATGAGGCACATGCCTAATAGCCATATTGCTGAGTTCAAGGATATGTATAGTTAAGTGTACTAATATGCTAGTGTCCCACAACCCCTCCTATAATTGTTATTTACCTGGATGAGTCTTCTGATCTCTGATCCTCAATCTCTTATTCAGTAAAAGATTGCTACATCATGGGGTTGTTGGGATGAAAATGATTTTAAAATCTTAAAGTTGCTGTATAATGGTGATCTATTAACTTTTTAAAAAATGCTATAATTCTTTAATGGATCCATGATCTCATTTGTCCCCCTCCACTAATGTAGCTTGCAATTTCTCTACACCTCATCCTATCTCTATTGTTTGAAAAGCCTCCAGAGGTGATTAATCCAACATTCAAGAGGGTCCTTAGTATCTTGACAATACCAGTGTAGTGTTTGGGCTAACAACAATCTGTTTTCTCTCTTGATTCATGGTTTACCCACCCACTTTTTCAGTTTTAAGTCTTGACTATGTCTTCTATTTCTTGAGCCCAAGTAATCGCTGAAAATAGACATCAACATCATCATTAATTATTATTAGTGGCAATAGAAGAAAATCTGTTTTTAAGTTATAAAGGAATATTGCTTTCCCCACAATTTAACAATAGTCTTTTACTTCATAAATGTTGGTCAAGCACCTACTATGTGAGAAACCAATATGAGGTATTATGGAATATTGATAAATGTTTTGTGACAGACCTCTAGTATAAGGGAGTCCCTCCTAGGATGTAAGGTTCTCCCCTGTTGACCTTACTTTCTATGACTTGGCTCACAGCACCATTTTCCCCCAGTGTCAGTGTGATTGTCAATAGATTAAGTCCTTTTCTGGGTACCCAGTCTATAAAAAGTTCATGGGCCAGCCAGAGATATTAGGAAAAACCCCTTAATGAGATCAGATGCTGAGATCATATAAAACAATGGGAATTGGGTCAATGCAAGTTTTATTGCAAGTAATGGGGAAAAGGGCAGAAAGAAAAAGGGATCTGATATGTAACTTGGACACACTAACATAGGAGTTGAACTCACATAAGAATGATGATACATTGGGGAGTACATTGACACAGGTCCATTCAGCAGGAAGGGTGTGCTTCAGAGGGAAGGTGTGCTCCTGCTGGTGGGTAAGGGTATGCTTCAAAGTGTCCTTCAGAGTGTTGAGTTCTTATACTCTGACTTGGAGGAGGCCTCCCTGGAGCCAGCCAATTTGCATATCAAGGGTCAGGGCAAAATATTATTTAGGGGTTTTGTTATCAGGGAGGAAAAACAATCTTATATTAGACTAAATGTTATTTTGGGCACACAGCTGCATTAACCTTAGAAAAATATTATTATTAATATTTTTTCATGAATAAGTTTATAGTCTTAAGGGTAGGCCATAATAATGGCCTCAAGACCATCAGGCCTCATCTTATAACAATGATTTCCATGCATAGATTATATAAGCTATAGCCTCCCTTAAAGGGAGACGCTCACTGTGGTCTTAAGACCACCAGTCCCAATCTTTTAACAATAAATACGCTAGTCCCCCTGTCTCATGAAATTCATAGTACAGTCGGGGGGTGGGGGGTGGAGCATCCATGGATACATCTAACTAAGCAGAGTGAAGTATGATAAGGTCTCCAACAGGTACAAAGTACTTACATGAGTTGATTGAATGTAAAGTAAGCAGAGGCAGGAAAATAACATACATCATAATTATAACAATATAAATGAAAAACAACAGAATAATTAAAAACCTGAATTCTCTACAACTAAAGGAGCAAGGAGCAAACAACCAATTTAAAAACCAGGAGACAACAGGATTTTTAATATCTCTTCCCATGGTGTCCATTACTGAACCTGTCCAATTGACAAGGTTCATCTCTTGAAACAGTGTTGGGTAGTTCTGAAAAGAGAAAAGAAACTTATTACTACGTGGTGCACAGCAGGAGGCCCTAAGGCTTTGCTGTTCTGTAGGGAAAACCCCAAATTTGGTAAAGGAGAAAACCTGTTCACTTGCATAGGACAGTTGAAAATTTGATTAGAACATTTTATCTGGAATCAAGACTGTGTTGAAATCCCACCTTTACCTAGATGGCCCTAAATCGGTCAATTAACCTCTTTTGGCCCGTTTCCTCATAAGTGTACAGCACCAGGGGTACTTCCTCTCACATGGACCCTCAGGTATCAGGTCCAAGGTACTCTTGTGGTTCTGCATCCACTCAAAATCATAGCTTGTGGGCCCTCACTGATATATTTTCTTTAAAAAATTATCTTTTGTTTTAATATTACCTGTATTTCCCATTATAGTTTACCCCTTCTCTCCCTCCCAGAGAGTTGTTGTGAGTAACAGAATAAGAAGGGGGAAAATCCAATTCAGGAGTATGAGCCAAAACATCTAATCTGACAAATTAGGCACTGTGGTGGTGGGTCAGGAGGGGTAGAAAGAGATAACTTCCTATATAGGTGGCACAATACATAGTGTACTGGACTTAGACTCAGGAAAACCTGAATTCGAACACTGCTACAGACGTTTACTAGGCACTTGACCTCTCTTAGTACCAGTTTCCTTGTCTATAAAACAAAGGCACTTGAACTTGACAACCTCCATGTTCCTTCCTCTTTCTAAATCTATGATCCTATGATTCTCTGGGGCCAAGCTTTGTCATTTTTACTGAAATGGGTTTTGAGTTTGTTTTATTTTCTGTTGTTTTCCTGATTTTGCTTACTTTATTTTATACTCCACAGTACCTGCTTCAATCGCCTTCATAAAAACTGTTGGAACAAATTTCTGTCATCCACTTGACTCTGGAAGAGAAAGGCTAAAACTCTGCCTCACATCCAATTCATATGCAAGACATCATTCTGTGATGTCATTGGTCCTCTTTGAACACAAAGTATCAAAGCTTTACTTTGAATAAATTCATTTCTTCTTTCTCTATATTTTTATTCTTTCTCTCAGTATGGCAATACAGTCATCTGTAGTGGGAACAAATGCAATCTGAGGCAGAAAACTTGATAATGATATGATCCAGGTCACAACTTAGTGCTAATTCCCTAAGGCTTAAAAAGCTTAGTCCTTAGAGTTCCTGTCCCTTAGACTTGAAGGAAGTCATATTGCTATGCTACGTTAAAAACAATGACAATATGTATCTCTCTAGGGAGACAAAGTGGCTATGTCTATCTGAAGAATGGCTGCTTCCTTGCTCAACATCCTTTCCATGCTACATGCAGTTAAGTAATCGTCCTCCTTGATAAATGTTAGAGAGTCTGAGTGTTTCAGTTGATTCTAATCTTTAGCCTGAACAACCAGACTGGCCAATCAGGCCCAGCTCAGGATACCATCCATTACCATGATTTGTTAACCTACTCCTCATCTGATGTGGTAATATTTACTAGTGAGCCAGGAAATGAAATTAATGCAAGTCAAAAGAAGTTTTTAATACAATAGTACTGCAAATCAGTTATAGTAATGGAGAGAGATGTTGCAAGAGATGGTGTTTTTTTTGGGCGGGGGGAAGCTAGAGTGTTTTGGAAACCTAAGTACCCCCAAAATTTAAGAGACTGTCTAGAGAACACTTAAAAGATAATATAGTCCAACTCTCATTATACATGTGTACATGTGAAAACTGAGTACCAAAGATCTTAAATTATTTGCCCTGTCACGCTGGTAGTTAGTTATAAGAGCAGAGATTCAAGTTGAGTTCTGCCACCAGTATTCTTTCTAATGGCAGCATGTTTCTTTCTCACTTTCCATTATGTGGGAAAAGAAATATTCTACTCTTGAGTTCAGAATTAAGTACAAAAATAGGAGATGTGGGAGTCTTGGGTAGCTAGCAGTTCAAAAGGGCCTGGGAGTTTTGACAGATCACAAGAACAATAAATGATAGTGTGTAATGATGCCCTGAAAAAAAGTTAGTATGACCATAGACTGCATGATTTGAGCCCTAGTGTCCGGATAACCAGATATGATGTACCACTGTTCTTTGTTAGATGAGATCACATATGGAGTTAAAGTGTTACAATAAAAACAAACAAAACTGCCCTTGATTTACAATTAAGGAGACCTGGGTTTTGATGCAGCCTCTAAAACTTACTAGCTTTGTGGCCTTGGGCAAGTCAGTCCACCTCTCTGAGCTTTATTTTATTTATAAAATAGGGTTTAAAATACTTGCATTACTTACTGTCCAGAGCTGCTGCCAAGTTATGTAAAATATAGTGTTATAGAAGTGTAAACAATTTCTCTTTATGGCTGGCTTTTAGAAGGGACATTGATGAGCTTTCATGAGTCAAAGGGATGGAGACCACGTTAAACATCCTGTCCTATGAGGATCACTTGAAAGGGCCTCTGTTTTCTCCTCTGTTAAAAGGCGTAAGGACTAGACTAGATGACCTTGGAGGTCCCTTATAAATCTAGATTTATTGTCATATGAAGTGAAGAAACTGGGGATGTTTTACCAAGAGAAGATTTATAGATGTGTGATTTCTGTCTTTAGATATCTGAAGTGCTGTCATAAAACAAAGAATTAATCTGTATGATACCAGATGGCAAAAGTAGTAATTTTAGAGTCCAGAGCAATAGATTACTTGTGTAATTTTGACAAAGGCATATTATCTTTCTGTGCTTGTTTCTTCACCTGTAAAATTAAGCTGTTAGATGACTGCCAACTCTAAGCCCAATGGCTCAATGATTTTAAGTTACAGGACAATGGGCAGTAGCCATATAGGAAAGAATCTAACAACAACAACAAAACCCCCAAACCTTTAATGGCAGAGAGGATAAGCAAAAATTCTTTGAAACCATTCTCCACTAAGTAGCAATAGTACAGTACAAAGAGTACTCATCATGGAAATAGAGGATCTGGATCCAAATCTTGCTCTACTTGCTACCCATATGAGGAGGCAAAGCAGTTAACCTTTGAACTTAGTTTCTTTATGTATAAAATGACTGTATTAGATGACCTCTAATGTCCCTGCCAGCTTTCAATCTATGATCCTATCCATGACTACCTCCCCTTATGCAAATATAAACCCTGCCAAGACTAACAGGATCCTGGAATGAAAAAACCATTGGAATGAAGGGTTGGCATCTGAGCAAGCCTTCCTTAGGATATCCCTACTAGTTCAAACAGTATTGTCCTTGGAAGAGACAGAGACCAGCTCTAGAGCATCTTTAATTCAGGGGGACACTCCAATTGACTGGAGGCTGAATCTTCAGGCCAAGAGTGGAATAGACCTGATGTAGTAAGACTGAGCACTTAGGTTTTGAAGCTGTGCCTGCCCGGTATGGGGAGTTTCATAAGCAAGAAGCTGCCCAGATGGGGGATGTATTTTCATGTATTTATATACAGTATTATGATTAAAGGACTGCATCCAGTTATGCTTTGGGAAGGAGAGAATAAGCATTTATTAAATGCCTACTATGTGCTAGGCACAGTGCTAAGAGCTTTATAAATAATCCCATTTGATCCTCACAACAAACCTGGGAGGTAGGTGCTATTATTAAGAAACTGAGACAGAAGTTAATGACTTGTCCAGGGAAACACAGTTCTTAATTGTCTGAAGGTGGATTTGAATTCAGGCCTTCCTGTCTGTAGGTCCAATGTTCTTTATCCATTGCTTGCTTCACTGAGCTGCTTTGGGAAATGACTTCAACTGAAATATAACAGGAATGACATTTGAGGGATATTTACTTTATTTTTTTCCTGAGTAGGGTGGACTTTGAGAGCCAGTCATTTGGACCACCATCCATAAGAGGCGGAGAAAAAGATCAAGTCACATAGAGCCTGAGAGGAGCCCTAGGAACTGTGGCTGATATACCAGATCCCCTGCAGGTCTGGGCAGGTACACATAAATGCAGGACTAAGTGCTTGTTTGACAGAACATCTGATGGCTTTTGCTGCTTAATAGGATTGTGTGTCCATGGACTTTCACAGGAGTTACATATATTATTATCTATGAGGTCTAGGACCATGTCTTAGCTACATTTTCTACCCTCCCTTAAGATCAACATAATGCCTTGCACACAGTAGGGACTTATTCAATAGCAGTTGATTACGTTGTTGAATAAAGCAATTGCTGTATGTTTACTGAACAAGCTAGTATGGAGTGTGGAGCAGCAAGCATTCATACAGCCACCCTTGGTAAATAATATGTGATGAAGATATGAGCTCTTCAGGGATCGATGAAACATCTTCTCCATATCTTTTCCTTAACTGAGCAAGTTGCTCTACTCATGTAGGTGTAGCAGTACTTGATGTTGACTGAAGGATGAAGATGATGACAGCAAAATGCAACATGGTATTCTATAAAGTGTTAAGACTTGGAATATTAAGTTCATGGAATTTAGACCTGGAAGGATCCTTACAGATTATCTAGGCTTACCTTCTCACTACAATGAGAGAAAGAAACTTGGGTCTAGAAAGGGGAAACTAGTTGCTCCAGGTCACACAATAGAACTATTATTCAAATTTAGGATATCTGACTCTAAATTCAATATTCTTTCAAAACCGCTAGGAGTCAAAAGACCTTGGTTACAATTCCTAGCTGAATGTCCATAGACAATTTCATATTTCCTCTCTGAACCTCAGTTCTTTTCATCTGTAAAATGGGAATACCTTATAGGCTTGTTGTGAAGGAAATGCTATTTAAATTTTAAAGCACTACAGAAATGTAAGCCCAACTGTTTCTTTCCTGGATCCCAATAATTAAAAGAAGAAACAGATGGTCTGCTCTCTTCAGTGACATGAGTAAGATGTGTCAGTTTCCCTTAGGATGAAGACCAGGTTTCCTGGAAAAAAAAGAAGAGGAAGAGAATGATGGGGTGCTTGGGTGCATGTGCTTGGACTCCAATTCTAAAATCACATTTCTCTTTAAAAGTCACATTTCTCCTTATCCTCAAAATACTATCCCAGGCAGTTTCTCCCCAGCCCATGGACACAGCCTGCCCCAGCAACAACTGTTATCTCCCTTCCTGCTACAGTAGCCAGCTGCACCTATAGAACTTATTAGTCTGAACCATCTGTGTACTGGCTGAACTGTCTGTGTACTGGGTCATAACGACATTTACTAGTCACTGACCAATCCTATGTATCCTAGACTTAGACATACCTATACTCCCTTACATTTATCTTGTCTAACAAGATACTGATGAGAACAAACTGGTATTTCTGAGCCACCCCTGACAGTTGGTTGACTTAGTGATGTTTCAGGCCTAAAATCACACCTCCATGTAGTCTCCCCTTGGGCTATATCCCGATGAATTTTGGGTAAAATTCCTGTATAGTAGATACCAAAAGTGCATGTTCCTTTAAGAACTGACCATTTCTTAACCACTCCCTAATCCCACCTCAAAACACCTAGTTAGCATATCTGGCACATGCTTCACTATAGAATATCCTATATAAACTTTACCTGTATCCCTCTAAGGTTGCAGGTTCCCTAAGAACTCTTGCCTGTTGAAAAGCCTAATAAATCTTTACCTTGACCTCAACAATGCTTGAGTCTGTGAATTCCTTCTAGGTGGCCTAACACTGGTACCCTGGTCTTTGTAGGGGTCTCACCCTATCCCCCCTTCCAGCCCTTATCAAGAGAATGTAAATAATCATGGATTCAAGTAATACAAATTGGCTTTCTAATTGGTCTCCCTGCCTCAAACCTCTCCCCATTCCATTCAGTCTTCTACTATGCTACCAAGTGATCTTTTCCAAAATTTTGACCATACCATATTACTCCAACACAACAGATTATTCTGTTGCTGTTTAGCTTTTTCAGTTAGTGAAAACTGACTCTTTGTGACTACATTTGGGGTTTATTTGGCAAAGATATTGGAGTAGTCTGCCATTTCCTTCTCCAATTCATTTTATAGATGAGGAAACTGAGGCAAACAGGGTTAAGTGACTTGCCCAGGGTCACATAGCTAGGAAGTGTGTGAGGGCATATTTGAACTCAGAAAGATGAATTTTCCTGGCTTCAGGTCCAGCACTCTATCCACTGTGCCACTTGGTTGTGCAATAAATCACTGTGGCCCCTTCTTACCTCCACGACAAAATAGGAAATGGTATGTGGCATTCAAAGCCTTTCACAATCCGGGCTCTTTCTACCTCCAGTCTTCTTATACTTTATTCCCCTCCACGTATTACAATCTAGCAACAATGGCCCACTTGCTGTTCCTTACACAGGATACTGGGGGAGGAGAGATATTTAATTCCATTATGCACCTGTCTCTTAATGTGGGCCCTTTCTCTTGCAGTGGATCACACAGACTCCATTCCATCAGGTGCCAGTCTCCTGGCATGGTACTGGTAGTGGCAATCAAATTAGGATCTTTTGCTGTTTTTGTTTTATCAAAAGTGCCTCTGATTGAATAATGTGATTGGGGAGGATCTTTCCCACCCACTGATGGGCCTACCCATGGTGAAAATCTTGATTAGGGGAGTTGTTTTGTAGGAGGGTCTCAAGTACCTTTTGTTTTTTTCTATTGAGGCAGTGGGTCAGAGGGTTTTGCCCTCTGGCTCTAAAAAGTGTTTTGGAAGAAGGTCTGTGTGCTAGATGAGACTCTGGGAAGCCACTAAGCAGTCCCCTCCCTCATCCCCCTGGCTTTTTGAAAACTCAGATGTTGGTGCTGCCCTCTCTGATAAAGATGTATGTATGTTAGTGGTCAGGTAGTTTGGAAGTACTGTGTGTTGACTTGATTTCTCTGAAATTTTGACTCTGATTTTCTCTGATGCCTGTGCTTGATTAAAGTGACTATTAACCCCTCAAAAGTTGCCTTTATTTTATGAATGCAGAGTTAAGAACCTGTGATAGCAGGTCCCCCTGTGTATGCTGGGGTGCTTATTGATACACACCTTCCTGACAGCAAGGGGCAGAGAGAGAGTCAATCCTTCCTGTTCACTCTACCTATCTCCTGACTTGGCCTGCCTGTAGGAATAGGAAACAAATTCTTCTTTCTCAGTTCCCTCAATGTCCTCTTGCAGGAGATGCCTAACACCCTAAGCAAATACCACCCTCAAGTGGGGAACTCCAAGTGATATAAATAATACTTAAATTTATACCTGGGGGCAGTTAGGTGGCACAGTGGATGGAAGACTAGCCATGGAGTTAGGAGGACTTGAGTTCAAATCCGACTTTAGATAGTTGACACTTACAAACTGTGTGACCCTGGGCAAGTCACTTAATTCTGACTGCCTCTTCAAAATAAAACCAAACCAAACCTCATACCTGGTCATATCATGCCCATCTCAGGGAACCACTGGCTGTCATTATACAAACCCCATTCTTTATCCCCTCCTGCCCCCTTCCTTATTTCCATACCTCTCAGCCCAAATCCTCAATGTCCCATTCTAATTCCCACCCATTCCACATGTGTGGTAATTTTATTTTTAGTCTTTTCCTTTCTCCCTCTTTTCACCTTCTGACTCTCAGTGAGACTTGGCTCTATCCTGAAGACACAGCCTCCTTGGACGTTCTTTCCTACAGAGATTGCACTTTTATTCATTCTCCCCAACTAACCGGCTGAGAGGAGGAAAGTTAGAATCCTTGCTTCTCACTCCACTTTCAGACTTTTTTCTACCTTCTTCACAGGAACCTCTCTTCTTTTGAGGTTCTCTTAAGCCTACCTATTACCCAATCTAAACTGGGTAAGCTCTTGTCTACTGACCTCCAGAGTACTCATTGTCCTTTCTCAATGAGTTCAGTTCCTGCCAGTGGGGGCTCAAGTCAATAGTCATGGAAAATAACCCCACACCCTTTGGCATACCCCAGAACACTGAGGGGTGATACAGCAGCCTGTATCTGGCAGAAGGCCAATGTATTCACTAACACTTGTAAGAAAGCAAGGCAGTTTAACTAGTGAACCAGAAAGACCCCCAGGTAGAGCGAGGAGGAAACACTGGCATATTCTACAGCAAACTCTGAAAATGGATGGACTGCAGAGGCTCTGAGCACTAAATGCAACATGCAATATGGCAGAGTAGAAGAGGGGGTTGGGCTAGAGTCAGGAACACCCAGCTCCCTTGGCATTTATTTGCTATGTGATCCTGAAAAAGTCTTTTCACCTGACTAAACCTCAACATCCTCATCTGTAAAATGAAGATGACAACTGTATTATTTCAGAGATGGAAGATCTCGGGCATGGGGCTGAGCTTTTCTGATTGATGACTGAGTGCAAACTCATCTAATCCATTGTATCTAGTAAGTCCCAGATCATGCTTCACACTATTGATCCTGGGTACCTTGTTTTCTGCCCTGCTTCCCTCCATGCACTTTCTTTCCCTGCCCTCATCTTTTCTACCTCTTGCTCTGGAAACAGGAAACATATCCAAACTACCACTGTTTCTGAAAAGGACCTGACAACTAACTGTCCCAAGTTCTTGTGATTTTGGAGACCCAAACTCTCTTTCCTGGCCAGTATTCTCCAACATGAGCTGTCTTTCCCCATTGTAATGTAAGCTCTGTAAGGTCATGACCTGTTTCGTTTTTGTACTGACATCTTCATTGTCTAGACCACTTGTCTTGCATACAGCAGGAGCTCAACTTGTTCAAGTGATTCTACTCCATCCCCTCAACAGATACCCCTCTGTCATCCATACTATTTCATTTGTTTTCAGTCTCTCCCTCTCTATTTACTTATTCCATGCTGCCTAAAACATGCCCATATGCACCAATCCTGAAGAAATCTTCACTTGATCTTTCCATCCCCACTAACTATTGTCCTATTTCTCTTCTGCCCTTTGTAGCTAAACTCCTTGAAAAGACCTTCTACAATAGGTGGCTCCACTTTCTTTCCACTCACTCTCCTAACCCCTTACAATCTGGCTTCTGACACCATCAGTCTCCATCAAAATTGTTCTCCAAAGTTCCTAATGATCTCTTAGTTGCCAAACCCAATGAGCTTTTATCAATCCTCATTCTCTTTGACCTCTCTGAAGCCTTTAACAGTGTTAATCACCTTGCCCTCTTTGATTCTCTCCTGTCTCTTGGTTTTCAGGACACCATTCTCTCCTGCCTGACTGCTCCTTCTTGGTCTCTTTTGCTGGATCCTCTTCCAGGTCACACCTTTTAATCAAAGATATCCCTCAGGGTTCTGTCTGGTACCTTGTCTCTCCTCCTTTCATCCTATGTCACTTGGTGATCTCATTAGCTTCCATAGATTTTTCTGCTGACTTCCAATTCTGAATCTCCAACTGGTTGTGAGCCTGAGGGAGTGGGAAGGTGTTGCTTTCTCTGTAATAGGTAATATTGGGGGAGGGGGGCAAGGGCATGCATTTAGGGGGAAAGATAATGAAAGAAAGGACATGTTGAGTTTAAGGTGTCCACTGGACATCCAGTTTGAGATGTATGAAAGGCAGCTGGAGATTCAAAAGGGATTCTTCACTATCTCTCACTCTATCCCACCTCCCCCTCCTTCCAGTCTGTTGCCAAAGGCCTGTCAATTTCACCATTAAAACATCTTATATATATTCCCTTTTCTCCTCTGCCACTGCCACCACTCTAATGTTGGCTTTCATCATCTCACAAATGGATTACTGCAATAGCATCAAGTCCACTCCGCTCATTTTAAAGAGAAGGAAAGGGAGGATCTGAGAGGTTAAGCAACTTATCCAAGAACACACAAGGAATAAAAGGAAGAGCTGAGATTCAAAAAAAGAGGCCCTCTGACTCCAAATATCATGTTCTTTACACTGCTCCACACTATCACTGAATGTCATAAGAATTTAGAAATGGAAGGAACATTAGAGAACCACTAGCCAAACTGTTTCGCTTTAAAGATGACACAGCCAAAGACCAGCAAAGGCTCACATAGTCATACATTTAGGGCTGCAAGGGACCATCGCAACCATTTAGTCCTCATTTCATAAATGGGGAAACTAAGGTCCAGAGACAGAAAGGAAGTTGCCCGAGGTCACACAAGCAGGAAATAGTTAAGGCTAGAATTCGGTCCCCGGTTTGCTCACACAATACTGTATTCCTTTGGAAAGTAGATGAACATCCATCAAGGAGCCTGTAAGGAAAATTCCTGTTTCAGGTAGAAAGCTGGTCTCAAAAGACTTCAAGGTGCTTTTCAGGTTTAGTCTTGAGTGGGATAGGTTTAGTGAAGACTTCTCAGATTGTAATTCTTCTCCCAGGGGTGAGGTAAGGCCTAAAGGCTCAAGGTTACAATATTTTTAGAACAGAGTAGTTCCATATAAGGATATAAAACTGTGTAGTGTATTAGGGTCTCAATGATTGGACAAAACTTATATAATTCCTCGATGTCTTCATTTCAAAAGGGATTGGTTAGATTTTGTGTCTAGAATGTAAGATCATATTCTCAGCTAATGAGGATAACGGTCAGTGGGGGGAGGAGGGACTTCAGTTAGGGTCTATATAAATCACTGCCCCTTTCTTTGTCTTCGGCTTTCCTACTCCTACAGGTTAGCCCCGCTTCTCGAGAATCGAATAAATCACTTTTCTGTCATCACTTTGAGAGGCCTCTGAGTAATTGATTTATGTAGGGACCTGAGCCATCCCACACAGTCTACTAGGTAAAGAAGCACATTTTGGGAAGTGTTTAGTCCAGCGCTGAATCTTATACCCTCCTCTGATCTCAATACACAACTAACATGGGTTATTGTGGCTAATGCCATCAGTGCCACACACTGGGGTAGAGATCAGATCATAGTTCTTCAGTTTGATTAGAGATTATATATTAAAGCTGTCATAATCTAGATGTAGAAAAGACAGTCATTGAGCTTTTTAAAATGCCTTCTATGTGCCAGGCTCTGTGCTAAGCACCATGGATACAAAAAAAAAGGCCAAACACAGTTTCTGCCCCCAAGAACCTCACAATCCAATAGAAGAGACAAGAAAGCAAATGTGTATTAAAAAAAAAAGTACACACTTATATGCAGTATATATATGTGTGGGTTCATCCTTTGTTGCTGAAGAGAAATAATGACATGACATACACTTAACTTTGTTTTGAGTGAGGGAGGGCTGTGCAGGTCACCAGCCTCACTTGTCCTCCAGAGCCATCTGAATCCAGTGACCAGATATTCATCAGGATGACTGGAGATGACCCAGGATGAGGCAATTGGGGTTAAGTGACTTGCCCAAGGTCACACAGCTACTGAGTGTCAAGTGTCTGAGGTGAGGTTTGAACTCAGGTCCTCCTGACTCCTGCTCTGGTGTTCTATCCACTGAACCACCTAGCTGCCCCTATGCAGTATGTATAGCAAATAATTAACAGGGGAAGGCATAGGAGTGGAAAAGGGAAAAATCATTTATATAGCAACTACTATGTGCCAGGCACAGTGCTAAATGGTTTACAAATAACCTGCAAACTGGGTACTATCACTATCCCCTTTTTCCAGTTGAGGAAACAAAAGATAATTGACTTGCCCAGGATCATAACACTCGTAAATAAATATGAGGCCAGAGGTGACCTCAGTTCTTCCTGACTCCAGGCCTAGTGCTCTATTCACTGTGCCACCTAGTTGCCTCACTAGGTTTAAGAGGGATTGGGAAAGGCTCCATAGAGATGGGATTTTAACTGGGACTGGAAAGGAGCCAGGACACAGAAAGGAGGAGGGAGATAAGACATGTGGGCAGGCAGAGAAAATGTGCAGAACTTAAAGACAAGGTGTCTTGTTTGTGAAACAGCCAGGAAGCCAATGTCACTGGTACTGCCATGTTGGGAAGTGGGGTGTAAGAAGTCTGGAAAGGGAGCTGGATGTAGCTTATGAAGAGCTTTGAATGCCAGAGAATTTTATGTTTGATTCAAGGGGTGTTAAGGAGTTACTACAGTTTATTAAGTATAGGGCTGACATGATCTTACAAGAGCTCTAGGTGGCTGAATAGAAGATGGATGGAGGGGGACAGACTTGTAGCAGCTGTCAGATCCACCAGCAGGCTATTGAATTCCTGTCACCTTTATCTTTAGTCAACCAAAATAATGAAATGGCACCACCTGCTGGTCATCAAATCCCTTTTGGTTGTTTCAATGAAAAGTGAAATCTTTTGACGATTTCTGTTGCGGGCTTGATTCTCCCATCAGTGAAAAACATTTCCTGAGCATATATTCTGCATGAAACAATACTCTGTTCATCATGGAGAAATAATATGAATAATTCCCATTTCCACAGAATTTTATGGTTTAAAAAGTACTTTTTTATGACAACTCAACAAGGCAAATAATATTACAATTATCTCCACTTTCACAGTTGAGGAAACTGAAGCCCAGAGAGATTAAGTCATTCAGATAAATGCTAGATCCCAGATCTAAACTCAGCCATCAGGACTCCAATTCTAGCTTACTCTTGTCACTTGTCATTAGCTGATGAAGTCACCATTTTACTGATGGGGAAGCTGAGGCCTATAGAGGGGAAGTGACTTACCAAAGATCACATGTAGTAAATTGGTAGCAGAGAAAGGACTCTAACTTACATCTTCTGACTTCTGGACCATCTGTATCTATTTTGCACTTGGACCGATTTTTCTGAGGTTGAATTGGGTAGGAGTGAAAAAAGTTACTGATCTATTTCTCTGTTGTTTGTCCATATTGTATATAGGTCCTTAAATGGATCCAGTATCAACATGGACCTCAGGTAATCATACTGTGACTTTTAACTTCATTTAATGGATCTGGAAATAACAAAGTGACTTCCTTAATTCCGATGTCTAAAGATACAAAGACAAAAATAAGGGGAAAATGAAAATAATTCCTGTTTTCAAAGAGCTTACATTCAACTGGGGGACATACTATGTTCACAAATAAATATGTATGTATCTTCTACTTTGTGCATGGATGAAATGGAAAAAGTCATTTCTTTTCTTACCTCGATGGGAAGTACAAGGGAGAAGTTGCTTGAGTCCCAAGTGGCACTTTTCAAGGGTAGTAGAAGAGATATGAGTAGAAACTTTGATCTTGTTTCTTATAGCCTACTGGCTCTCTGGTTCTTTCTGGTTTGGTCATCAACCATAGCCCCCAAAGATGTAGGGATAGTCCAGGTGGTGTTGGTTTTACAGATCCTCTTGAAATGGGCCAGAACACATATGGCCCAATGGAAAAGGCTAGGGCACAGACCCATCCTCACCATTCTACATGGGACAGCCCCACAATATATACGTGATATTTTGAGGAGAAGATAGTGAATGCTAATGATGAGTGGAACCAGGAAAAGCTTCCTGCTGGAGGTGGCATTAGAAATATGGTTTGAAGCAATTTAAGGATTTTAAGAGGTTCAGGTTAGAAGGAAGTGTTTCCCAGATATGGGAAGCAGCTTGTGAAAAAGCAGAGACCAGAGATGGAATGCCAGGTTTTATGAACAGCAAGTAGGACAGAGTGGTTGGAATGTAAACTGAATCTACATCTGGAAAGGTAGGCTAGAGTTGTATTATGACAATCTTTAAATATCAAGGCAAGAATTGCATATTTATCCTAGAGGCAATGGGGAGCCATTGAAGATTTCTGAGCAGGAAAATTACATGATCAGACCTGCAGTTAAGAAAAATTTTTATGGAAACTTGGAGAACAGAGAGAGGAGAGGATAGAAGTCAGCAACAAATAAGGGCCTGGAGTATTAACTGATGAAGAGCCCAGAAAAAAGGATGGTGGCAGTGTGCTTGGAGAGGAACAGACAGGTAAGAGAGCTATAGTGGAGATTTAAGACTTAGAAACAGATTGGATATATTGTTTTAGACACAATAGGTGTCACCAGTCCTTAAGATAAGGCTCATCTAGATGCCCCAATTGTTGGCTCTCTTTCTTGAACTTTTTTTTATTTTGAATATACTCTCTGCTTATTTATACGCCTGCCTCCCCAACTCATATATAGATATATAAGCTCTAGTTCAAGATGGACTGTTTAATTTTTGTCTTTGTATCCCTTGGGCCTAGCAAAGTATTTTAGATAAAATAGGTGCAAAATAACTATAGTACTAAATGATAGATTTGGAGAGGCAAAAGACCTTTGATGTAAATACACATAATTCCCTCACTGTATGGGTGAGGAAACTGAGGGCAAGAGAGATTGACTGACATCTTATAGTCAAACCACTATTCAGTAGTCAGTAGTGCCTGGCAGTGAGTAGTCTTTACTCATGGGAATAGTATTTGCTTCCATTCAATATATGAGCTCCAACCTTCTTCTCTGTAACTTCTGCCTACTACATCTGTCTGGCAGATGTCCACTTAGTAAAGCAGTTTCTAGAATGAGAAAGGTGCCAGTTATCCTGCTGTTCTTCTCCCTGGGCCAGACAGCATCTGAAATCCTGTGTCCAATTCTGAGAGCCTAATTTTAAGGACACTGACAAGTCAGAGTGTCCAAAGGAGGACAAACAAGATGAAGGATGGGAAACAATGCCCAAAAGAAAAGTGAAGAAAGTAAGAATGTTTAGCCTGGAAAAGTTAAGAATTGGGAAGTATATAATCTCTCTAAGTTTTTGAAAGGACTGTTATGAGGAAGAGATTAAAATTTTTCTATATGCCCTCTGAAGATAGATCTAAGAGTCATGGTTGGGGGAATGGAAAGGGGAGATTTCAGAGAGATTCTGGCTCCCTATAAAGAAGAACTTCCCCAAAACTAGGGCTGCCTGAAAGTGGAATGGGCTGATTCTGAGGTAGTGAGCTCTCCATCACTGAAGGTATTCAAAAGAAGGATGTATTGATAGGGGCAGAGGTTTGACCTTTCGAATTTTTTCTCTCTCTGAGATCCTCTGATGTCTCTTGTGTGAACTTATTTCCTTGAGGACCATTTTTTCCCATTGTTTTTTGCAGTACAGTTTGAGATCTTTGTTCATGACCATGTTTTCCATCACAAACTTTTCCATCAAATCAGATCTTGGTAGGCAATGGATAAAGTCTTCTTTTGTGGACCAAAAACATCTAGAAGAAAACAGAAGGAGATAAATGATTATGGAGAACTGAGGATCTGAATTTAGAGAATTATGTGAGTGCAATTCTATTGAACATTCAGTTTGCATATAACTTTCTGTGTAGCCTGATCTAAGGACACATCACTATACAACAACAGAATTGCAAAGCGTGTTATCTTTTACAGGATCATAGAATTGGAGCTGAAAAGATCCTCAATCATTTAGTCTAAAACTTTCATTTTAGAGAGAAGAAAATGAATTCTTACAAAGTTTAAGTGACTTGTCCAGGGTCACACAGGCCAACTTGTTTAATCTTTATTTGATATATGAATCCTTCTACAAAAACCCTGATTATAATATTTGCCTTTTGCTTGGAGCTGGTCAAAGGCCTCATTTGTAGCACTTCCACTCCAATGGAAGGGACATTTATTTTCTGCTGAAGTAGCCAACTCTTGCTGAACAACTCTCATTTATGGGAAATTCCTTCTTATGCTAGCCCCACATCTAGCTCACTGTAATCTTCTCTACTTAATTCTTGTTCACTCTCCTAGAACTGAACAGAACAAGTCTAATTCTTCAACCATGTAATAGACCTTCAGATGGTTGGAGATAGTAATCATGTCATCCTCCCCTAAGCCTTCTCCCATTTAAACATCCCAATTTTCTTCAAAAGATCCTCATATGTTAATTCTAGATGTGGTTTGAGCAGGGAAGAAGACAGACATATTTAAAAGTTGCCGAAAAGGAGCCAACCTGCACTAATAGTTGGTGTTACCTCATTTACATATTTCCTATTTAATAAAATCATGGGTTTGGTTCTTATTCTCTACACCCCAATATTGTATCAATGATATACTTGACAAATCCATGAGATATGAATAATCAGGTTTTTCCACAACACACCATGATTTCACTTATACAACCGAGAAGTATAGAAACACTATTCCTTCATATGGATTACAAAAAACAACCAAAAAAAGACCATTAAAAATGTAGTCTTAAAGTTGTTTTTTCTAACAAACTAACTCTCTTGCATATATTAATTACACAAAGTTCCCTGATAAAGAAACCAGACAGATGACTTCCACAATCTTTGATTATCAAAATCAAGTAAAAATAAAACAGAGACAACTAGTTACATTCAACAAAGGTGCTCATCAGCATCACAGAGAATGCCCTATACAAAGTCCCAACTGAACTGGGATTTTCTAGGAATAGCAAGGTTTGCAAATGTTTCTGCTTGCAGATGATACTGTGCTGGCTGAATTAAATTCTAGAATACTAGAAAACAATGAAATAGTCACTGAAAAAATCAGCTTAATAAGACACAGAGGAAAAGTCAAGCATATGAAGAATGCATCTTGCTCAGATTATGAAACCCAGGTGGGCAAGCATCCTGCTATTTGTTAGTACAATAAGCACCTTCAAAGGTACCATGGAGGACTGCATGGAACAGGAAGAAGACAGGCTAGATTGGATTTGGAAAACTGTATAGTACTTGCAATGATCCTAAGTTGCTCTTGCTACAAATGCTTCTCATTCTAATATTTCTTTGGGAAAACTAGCAAAATGGCTAGAGAGCTGGCCTTGGAGTCAGGAAGAGTTGAACTCAAGTTCTGCCTCTGACGCATTATAAAGCCATGTGACCTTGGACAAGTGACAACTTCTTCTAGCTCCAGGAAAAACTCTTGTAAAACTCTAAGTTATAGAGCAGGTGCCAAAGCTACACAGATAGATATTGCCTTACTAGAGGCATCCTATAGTATTGAAATCACAGATCCAACTTAAAAAAGAATTTCCCTGGCAACAAATGATGGTATTTCATCATCTGAGAAAAATCTAAATTACTGGTAATCTAAAAGGCAATGAAAATAACAGCTGACATTTATAAAATGCTTGAAGTATCATACTTAAGCCTCACAATGACCATAAGGTGAATACTCCAGATATTATCCCCATTTTGTAGATGAAGAAACAGGACTTGCTCATGATTATACACTAAGTGATAGGAGGTGGCTGGTGGGCAGCTAGGTGCTTCAGTGGATAGAGCACTGGGCCTTGAGTCAGAAAGACCCGAGTACAATCTGAGCTTCAGACAACTACTGTGTGATCCTGGGCAAGTCATTAAATCTGTATTTTAAAGGCAACTAGGTGGATCAGTGGATGGACTTCTGGCCTGGAAGACCCGAGTTCAAATTCAGTCTTAGACACTATCTATGGGATCTTGGGCAAGTCACTTAACCTGTTTGCCTTAATCCACAGAAGGAAATGGCAAACCACTTCAGTATCTTTGCCAAGAAAACCCCATTACAGAGTTGTACACAGTTGAACAACAGTGAAAGAAGATTCCAGCCCAGGCCCAGCCCCATCCTCTCCCATCTGTACAGTCTTCCAGCACTCTGACCCTTCTCTGAAAGACAAATTGTGTAAGGAGGTGACATCATCAAGGACAGGTATGACAAAAGAACAAGAGGAGCTGGTCATTTAAAGAGATAAAGATGGACTATCTGAATGCTTCCCTGAACTCTACAAAATAAAACTTTCATGAAAAGACCTCTGTCTTTAACCACCCAGGTTAAGGAAGATGAAATTTGCTCTAGAAGAGGGAGTACCTATCCTGATGTGATTGATCTCAGATCCATTGAAGAAGGGTCCAGAAGGAGGGGAGTGATAGCTAGCCTTGCTGAGACTCTCTGTAATCATCTGAATAGTTCTGGGTACTATATTTGAGGACTAATGTTGAGAAACCAAAGTGCATTCAGAAGAAGGCTACTACATTGGATGCTATAAACCAAGGATGCTACACTGTGTATCAAAAGGATGAACTAGGAAGGCTTACAGGGAAGATACTGTGGAAAGGAGGTTATATTTGCTGTTTTGGGGTATAACTAGAAAGTAATGGATAAAAGTTATAGAAATAATTTTGTTTTAAGTTTGGTGCATGAAAAATCCTCCTAAGAAACAGTAGTCAAAAGTGGGATGTACCAAGTCCAGAAGATCATCTATGTACTACAGTTTATTTTGCCTTTACCCAGTGAAAGTGTTCATTTCTGTAACCAGCCAGATGACAGAATTAGTGCAAATTAAAATCTTTTAATGAAACAGCACAGTAAATAGGATGTAGCCATGGAGTAGCTTATTGCAAAGGAAAGTACAAAGATGGGGTGACTTTTATGGAACTGGGCAGAAAAGAGAGCTAGAGTACTTGGGAAACTGAAGTATGCCAAAAATCTAATAAGGAACTTAAGATGAGACCCAGTCCCCTCGTTAAACATATGAGGAATTTGATGACCAAAGATGTTAAATGACTTGCTGCAAGTCATGCTAGTAGTTGGTGTAAGAACCAATATTCAAATCCAGGTCTTCTGTCTCCAACTCTAATATTCTTTCCTACTACAGCATGTTTCCTTCTCATTTTGCATTATGGGGGAGGTAAAATTCAAAAGAAATATTCTACTTTTAAGTACAAAATCACATGAACAAATAGATGTGAGTGGTTTGGGTAGAATAGCAGCTCAAATGAAAAGGATCTGAGGGTCTCGGCTCTCACAGGAGCAATGTTAACAGTGTAATTATGTCTTGAAGAAAGCTAGTATGACCTCAGACGTGAACTGAGTATCCAGTACATGGAAGATGTTGGTACCACAGCCCTGTGCCCTAATCAGGCCACATCTGGGAGCCATTCAATTAGAACACTCCTAATTATAATCAGAAGACATGGGTTTTGATGCTGGCTCTTACACTTATGACTTGTACAAATAACCTCACCTGAAATTCAATTTCTTCACTTGTAAAATGAGACTTACAATACTCCCATTACACCTTCTGGGACTGCTGCCAAGAAACTTACACCAACTGGAAAGTGCTCTATAGGTATAAAAGTTATCCAAATTTTGGAAGGGACACTGGTGAACTTTTGTGTGTCTAGATTCCTGAATAGTGTGGAGGTTAAGGCCCCGGGGGTAAGAGCTGGACTGGATAGCCTCTGAGGTCCCTTCTAGCTCTTGATTTAATATTCTATGAAGTGAGGAAACTAGTGATGATGTGTCTTTAAAAGACACTTGAAGGCTTGTCACAAAGCAGAGCTTATTCTGTGTGGTACCAGAAGGTAAGAATAGGAATTTGGGGGTTAGGAGCAACTGAAGTAGCTATGTGATTCTGGCAAAGGTAATTCATCTTCCTGAGCTTCAGCTTCCTTATATGTAAAATGATGGCATTTGATTAATCTCAGGGTCATTGAATTGTAAGTTACAGGACAGGAGGTTCTGGCTCAAAATAAGGAAAAACTGTGAAATGATTAGACTTCAAGAAAAACGGAATTCACTGCCTTGGGAGATAAGTTCCAGCTGACTAGAAACATTCACACAGACTGGGTAGTATCTGAACAAGTTTCATCTGTAAGAAGACAGGATTTCATGGGGCCTTTTCTCTCTGGGTCTGTGATGAGTTAGGCTCTTCACAAAGCTCCTGTGAAGCAACCTGTCCCTTCCCTGTCTCATGACCTTAGAAGACAGACCTGTCTTTGTACTGGGATAAACACTTATGTGAAGTTTAAGTGCTAATTTTATTTCTGTCTATGTGACCTTAGGCAAGTCCTTTCTTCTCTTTGGGTTTCAGTTTCTGCCCAAACAAAATAAGGATATTGGATTTGATGACCTTCAAAGTTCCTTTAAGCACTTTCATTGTATTAATATTAGGATTTTCATAGGACAATCCTTGTGCAGTTCAATTCTGGGCTAGGAATGTTGAGGTGCCTGAAAGGGCAGGCATCAAGAAGGAAGGCTATGTAATCAATCTGAAGTCCTTTCAAAGCTAAGAACTTATATTACTGGTTATACAAAATCCAGCACAGCTAATCTATTTTACTTGAATGAATTCTTAGTACCTTTACCCTCAGAAGGCTGGATCAGTGAATCTGCCACTGATTTCCTTTTGGTTTTGGGTATATCTTTCTTTCTTAGGGTCTTGGTTTCCTCTTATGTAAAGTTAATAATCCCTAGCCAGTCTTCTTTGCAAGGCTGTTCTGAGGTTTGATCACAGCACTTACTAAGGGTCTACCATATCCCAGGCACTGTGTTAAGGACTGGATATAAAGATAAAAATGAAGCAATCTCAGCTTTCAAGGTGTTTACATTCTATTGGGGAAGACATCTAACAATATGTTAATAAGACTTTGACGCCTGCCCAGATCACCTAAAACTTGTTTACTCAATATAAAGGCACCATGCTCTTTTTACAACCAGTACCTTGTAATTAGCCCATGAAGGGAATCGGGTTCCAAGGTCCCCATAGCTCAACTGAAAAGAATCAACAAGAAATACCAAACCAGCTTCTAAAGGCCACAAAGCATAAGGGGTGAATGGTTTTTCCCCTCACTTGGCTTACTGTGTAGTGTCCATGCTGTGGGAGAATGAGAATTTCATCCCTGAATACTACCACAAAGAGAAAGACTGTCCCAGTGTGGTAGCTGTAAAGCTGCAGGTAGTTCCGCCCACACAACTAATGTAAAGATGCCATTCCTGCCAACTGAAGTAGGCCAAAGCACCAAGCTTCTTCCACAATCAGGCTGGAGTCTCCTATAAGGCTGATTTCTAACATTACCTGAGCATGCACCAAAACAGAAGTAGAGCAGAATACAGAATAATTATAAGGTAGTTATACAAAAGTTAGGAAGGACATTAGTAATTAAGGAAATCAGGAAAGGAATCATATACAGTGGTGCTTGAAGTCTGTCTTGAAAGATGATATAGATTCTGTGTTGGAAGGGGGTGAGGGTAGATAGAGTATATTCTAGGCATGGGAGATGACTAGTAAGGCTCATATTAAAGGACACACGGGAGAGTGATTTGAAAAACAGTTTTAATCGAGAAATTACAGATTGCAGAGCTAGAAGACACCTCAAGGCCTGCTCAAGGCAACTCCATTTTGTTTTTAAGAACAGTTTTGATTTCTAACACCAATATAAAGTCAAGTAGCTGAAAAGTAACAAAAGGTAAAAATAAGGCAAATAAAAGAAACGAACGAAAACTAAATATCAAAAAGCAATTATAATTGTATATTTACTAATTATTAAAAGAAACACAACTCTTTATATCAACTTTATTTATTTATTTATTTATTTATTTTTTCTTTTTTTTCTTTTTTTTTCTTTTTTTTTTCTTTTTTTAATGTTTAACAATCACTGCCATACAATTGCGATTTTATCCCTCCCCACCCACCCCCCACTACCTCCCTCCCTCCCCACGACTGCATACAATTTTGTATAGATTCTACATATACTTTCCTATTGAGTATATTTTCACTATAGTCATGCTATGTAGTCAGACTAAGATAAATGAAAGAATCCGTATAACAAATCAGAACATGATACACAAACAGATACACATACACAAACATGATCTGCTACATTATGTGAATGACTTCCATATTTCTCTCTCTGAGTGTGGAAGGCATTTTGCCTTGAGGTCCACCATTGGGATTTTTTTTTTTTTTCAGAAGTTCTTGTGTTTTTACAAAAATCTAAGTCTACCAGAAAAAACTCTCACACACTGTGGTTGTTGCTGTGCATAAAGTTCTCCTGGTTCTGCTCCTTTCACTCAGCATCAGGTCATATAAGTCCTTCCAGGCCTCTCTGAAGTCTTCTTGTTCATCATTTCTTATGGCACAATAGTACTCCATTACATTCATATACCATAATTTATTCAGCCATTCCCCAATTGATGGACATCCCCTTGACTTCCAGTTTTTGGCAACTACATAGAGTGCTGCTATAAATATTTTTGTACATGTGGGACCCTTTCCCATTTTTATGATCTCTTGGGGATATAGTCCTAGTAGCGATATTGCTGGGTCAAAGGGTATGCACATTTTTGTAGCCCTTTGGGCATAGTTCCAAATTGCTCTCCAGAATGGTTGGATGCGCTCACAGCTCCACCAACAATGAATTAGTGTTCCAACTCTCCCACATCCTCTCCAGCATTTATCATTTTCTTGTTCTGTCATGTTTGCCAATCTTATAGGTGTGATGTGGTACCTCAGAGTTGTTTTGATTTGCATCTCTCTAACCAATAGTGATTTAGAGCATTTTTTCATATGATTATAGATAGCTTTAATTTCTTCCTCTGAAAATTGCCTGTTCATATCCTTTGACCATTTATCAATTGGGGAATGACTTGTATGATTATACATTTGGGTCAGTTCTCTATATATTCTAGAAATGAGGCCTTTATCCCCGAGCTTAGCTGTAAAAATTCTTTCCCAATTTACTACATCCCTCCGGATTTTGGTTGCATTGGGTTTGGTTGTGCAAAAACTTCTCAGTTTAATGTACTCAAAGTTATCCATTTTGCATTTCATAATGCATTCTATCTCTCCTTTAGTAAAGAATTCTTCCCTTCTCCATAGATCTGATAAATACACTATTCCTTGCTTCTCCAGTTTATTCATGGTATCAATCTTTATACCTAAATCATGTACCCATTTGGACTTTATTCTTGTGTACGGTGTCAGGTACGGGTCTATGCCTAATTTCCGCCACACTGTTATCCAGTTTTCCCAGCAATTTTTGTCAAACAATGAGTTCTTATCCCAGAAGCTGGGGTCCTTGGGTTTATCAAACAGAAGGTTGCTATATTCCTTGCCTACTGCATCTTGAGTGCCAAGTCTATTCCACTTGTCTACCTCTCTGTTTCTTAGCCAATACCAAGTGGTTTTGATAATTGCTGCTTTATAGTACAGTTTAAGGTCTGGTAGCGCTAGGCCACCTTCCCAAGCATTTCTTTTCATTAGTCCCTTTGATATTCTGGACCTTTTGTTTTTCCAAATGAATTTTGATATTATTTTATCCAGCTCTAGAAAGTAATTGTCTGATAGTTTAATTGGTATGGCACTAAATAAGTATATTAATTTGGGTAGAATTGTCATTTTTATTATATTAGCACGGCCTACCCATGAGCAACTAACGTTTTTCCACTTACTTAAATCTGATTTTATTTGTGCAAAAAGTGTCTTGTAATTGTGTTCATATAGTCCCTGGGTTTGTTTTGGCAGGTAGACTCCTAAGTATTTTATACTGTCTACCCTAACTTTAAATGGGATTTCTCTTTCTATCTCTTGCTGTTGAACTTTGTTGCTAATATATAGGAATGCAGAAGATTTGTGTGGGTTTATTTTGTACCCTGCAACTTTGCCAAAGTTGTTTATTAATTCAAGTAATTTTTTACTTGAATCTCTGGGATTCTCTAGGTAAATCATCATATCATCTGCAAAGAGTGATAACTTAGTTTCTTCTTTGGCTATTTTAATTCCTTGAATATCTTTATCTTGTCTAATTGCTACAGCTAACATTTCTAGTACCATATTGAATAGTGGTGATAATGGACAACCTTGTTTCACCCCTGATCTTATTGGGAATGCATCTAGTTTATCCCCATTGCATGTAATGCTTGCTGAAGGTTTTAGATAGATACTGCTTATTATTTTATGGAAAGTTCCCTTTATTCCTACGTTCTCCAATGTTTTTAGTAGGAATGGATGTTGTATTTTGTCAAAAGCTTTTTCTGCATCTATTGAGATAATCATGTGGTTTTTGTTAGCTTTGTTGTTGATGTGATCGATAATGCTAATAGTTTTCCTAATATTGAACCAGCCCTGTAGTCCTGGTATGAATCCTACCTGATCATAATGTATTAATCTCGTGATAAGATGCTGTATTCGTTTTGCTAAAATCTTATTTAAAATTTTTGCATCTATATTCATTAGGGAAATTGGTCTATAATTTTCTTTCTCTGTTTTGTCTCTTCCTGGTTTGGGTATCAAAACCATATTTGTATCATAGAAAGAATTTGGGAGGACTCCTTCTTCCCCAATTTTCAAGAATAGTGTATGTAGTATTGGAATTAACTGTTCTTTAAATGTTTGATAGAATTCACTTGTGAATCCATCTGGCCCTGGAGATTTTTTCCTAGGGAGTTCATTGATGGCTTGTTCAATTTCTTTTTCTGAGATGGGGTTGTTTAAGTATTCAACTTCCTCTTCTGTTAATCTGGGCAATTTGTATTTTTTAAAATATTCATCCATCTCGTTTAGATTGTCGAATTTGTGGGCATAAAGTTGGGCAAAGTAGTTTCTGATTATTGTTTTAATTTCCTCCTCATTGGAGGTGAGTCCACCCCTTTCATTTTTAATGTTAGTAATTTGGTTTTCTTCTTTCTTTTTTTTGATCAGATTAACCAAAGGTTTATCAATTTTATTAGTTTTTTCATAAAACCAACTATTGGTTTTATTTATTAATTCAATAGTTTTCTTTATTTCAATTTTATTAATCTCTCCTTTGGTTTTCAGTATTTCTAATTTGGTATTTACTTGGGGATTTTCAATTTGTTCTTTTTCTAGCTTTTTCAACTGCATGCCCAAGTCATTGATCTCCTCTTTCTCTATTTTATTTATGTAAGCATTCAGAGATATAAAACTTCCCCTAATAACTGCTTTTGCAGTGTCCCATAAGTTTTGGTATGTTGTCTCACTATTGTCATTCTCTTGAATGAAGTTGTTGATTGTTTCTATGATTTCTTCTTTAACCCAATCCTTCTTTAGAATTAGATTATTTAGTTTCCAATTGATTTTTGGTTTCTCTTTCCATGGCCTTTTATTACATGTAATTTTTAATGCATTATGATCTGAAAAGGATGCATTGATTATCTCTACCTTTCTGCACTGGATTGTGAGATTTTTATGTCCTAGCACATGGTCAATTTTTGTAAATGTTCCATGTACCGCTGAGAAAAAGGTATATTCCTTTCTATTCCCATTTAATTTTCTCCAAAGATCTATCATATCTACCTTATCCAGAGTTTTATTTACCTCCTTAACCTCTTTCTTGTTTATTTTAAGGTTGGATTTATCGAGTTCAGAGAGGGGGAGGTTGAGGTCCCCCACTAGTATAGTTTTGCTATCAATTTCTTCCTTCAACTCCCCCAACCTCTCCTCTAAGAATCTGGATGCTATACCACTTGGAGCATACATGTTTAGTAATGATATTGCTTCATTGTCTATGGTGCCTTTTAGTAGGATATAGTTTCCATCCTTATCCCTTTTGATTAGATCTATTTCTGCTTTTGCTTTGTCTGAGATTAGGATTGCTACTCCTGCCTTTCTTACATGAGCTGAGGCACAATATATTCTGTTCCATCCTTTGACCTTTATCCTATGTGTATCCCCCCGTTTCAAATGTGTTTCTTGTAAGCAGCATATTGTTGGATTATGGCTTTTAATCCATTCTGCTATCCGTCTCCGTTTTATGGGAGAGTTCATTCCATTCACATTCACAGTTATGATTACAATCTGTGTATTTCCCTCCACCCTCTTTCCCACCATTTGTGCTTTTAACTCTCCCATCTCCCTTCCCCTCCTCAATAGTATTCACTTTTCTCCCCCTCCTCCTGCAGCCTTCCCCTCCTTCTTTTAGCCCCCCTCCCTTTTAGTCCCCTTTACTCTTATTGCTTCTTTCCTCCCTTTTAGCCACCCTCCCCTTTCTTCCCCCTTCCCCTCCTACTACCTATAGAGCTAGTTAGGATTATCTACTTAAGATTATTGTTCCCTCCTTTGAACAAATCAGATGAGAGTACCTCTCAAACAGTGCTCATCTCCCTCCCCTCCTTCCCTCTACTATAGTTTTGTACTTCTTCCTGTGATATAATTTGCCATTTTCTGCTTCCCCCTTTCCACACCTCCTATTACATTCCCTTCTCATACTTAAATCATATTTTTGACATGACATCATTTACTTTATGCCGTTCCCTCTACATATATCCCTTTTATCATAATAGCTGCACAGTTCTCAAGATTAACAGGTATCATCTTCCCTTATAGGGAGGTAAACAGATTGCCCTAATTGAGTTGCAAGTTTTTGTTTTTGTTTTTTCCCCTCTGTTTACCTTTTTATGATTCTCTGGAGACCTGCATTTGAAGATCAAATTGTCTATTGAGTTCTGGTGTTTTGGTCAGGAAGCTCTGGAAATCCCTTATTTCGTTGAATGACTTTCTCCTTGCCTGAAATGTTATGCTGAACTTTGCTGGGTAGTTGATCCTTGGTTGGAGTCCCAACTCCTTTGCCTTACGGAATATTGGGTTCCAATTCTTTCAATCTTTTAATGTAGAAGCTGCAAGGTCCTGTGTGATCCTGACTGTGTGACCTTGATATTTAAATTGTTTCTTTCTGGCTGCTTGTAGTATTTTCTCCTTCACTTGATAGCTCTGGAATTTGGCAACTATATTTCTTGGGGTTTTGAGTTTGGGATCCCTTTCCGGTGGGGAACGGTGGATTCTTTCGATGACTATTTTGCCCTCTGAGTCTAGTACTTCTGGGCAGTTTTCCTTGATGATTTCCTGGAAGATATTGTCCAGACTCTTTTCTTCATCATGGGTTTCTGGAAGGCCAATAATTCTTAGATTTTCTCTCCTGGATCTATTTTCCAGGTAAGTTGTTTTTCCAATTAAATTATTTTAGATTTTCTTCTATCTTTTCATTCTTTAGATTTTGTTTGACTGATTCTTGTTGCCTCATTGAGTCATTAGTTTCTACTTGCCCAATTCTAATCTTGATCGTATTGTTTTCTTCAGTTAGCTTTCGCATCTCCTTTTCCATCTGGCCAATTTTTCCCTTTAAGGAGCTATTTTCTCCATTTAATTTTTGTACTTCTTTTTCCATTCGACCAATTTTCCCAGTTAGGTTTTGGGTTTCCTTTTCCATCTGATCAATTTTCCCTATTAGGTTTTGAGTTTCCTTTTCCGTTTGATTAACTCTTCCTTTTAGGGAATTATTCTCTCCAGTTAATTTTTGAACTTCCTTTTCCATTTCTTCAATTTTCTTTTTCAGATTGATGTTCTCATCAGTGAATTCTTTTTTTATAGTTTTAAAATCATTGGCCAGTTTTTCTTTTATATCCTTCTTCAGACGTTCCAGGTAATCTAGTTGTGCTTGCGAGAAATTCATAGTCCCATCTGAGGTTTCAGATGGAAGTACAGTCTCACCTCTGACCTCTTTGGTATTTGTGTTTTGGTCCTTATCCCCATAGAAAGATTCTATGGTTTTTTCACTTTTCCTCTGCTTTTTCCGATTCATGATGTTGGCTGAGTGTTGTAGCTTTTGGTTCTTTCAGTCAGAAGATACAGATCTTTTAAGTTGAGTTGATGTTTGTCTAGGCTAAAAGCAGGCTTTTTGTTGTTGTTGTTGTTGTTGTTGTTGTTGTTTCCCAGATCAACCCTGGGGTTAGCTTGATAGGTGTGTGGGAGGTGTGGTCTGGTCTCAGGATATCTCCTCAGCTTGCCTGAGGCAAAGGCAAGGTCAGGGGATGGTGATCCCAGCTTCCCTATTGTCTTCCCTTTTCCCCTGGAGGGCTGGGGCACGCCTAGAGGCTAATGCGTGTTCCCGCCCCTCCTGGGGCTCGTCTCCCGGGCTGAGGCTTGCCTGGGTCTCAGTGCGAATTTTCTCTGCCCTGGGTCGTCTGTCCCTCCAGATAGCCTCCACCACGGTAGGAAGAATCCCCCTTTGCCACTTTTCCAGCCTCTGGTGTTATGAGACCACCCGCCCCCTTCTGCTGTTCCCACTGATCCAGGATTAATCTGGGGAAGAATTTTATGGTTCCCTCACGGTCATCGGGGGGGGAGGGGAGAGCACTTACTGATCACTCCGGCATCCCAGCTCCTGGATGTTCAAGTAGTGACCCACTGAAGTCCCGTCTTTAGGCTGAAGATTTCAAAGGCTGTTGCGCTGATATCGTTGGCTCGGCCTGGCTTATCTCCTGCTCCGCTGGTCTCGCCCGCCACTCTCAGGCCCCTCGGGTCCCCTCCGCCCTGCCGCGCCGACCGCGCTGCGCTGTGCACCGGGGTCTTAACCCCGCGGAACAGATCCCTCCCGTGGACCCTCCAGTCCAGCCTGGGCTCCGAATCTGTCAAAGTCCGTCTCCCACTGGATTCTACACCTCCAAAGTCTGGTCAGACTCTCCCCCCAGAGATATCCAGATGAGTTTTTCCAGGAGCTTAGGTGAGTCGTTGCTTTCACTCCACCATCTTGGCTCCGCCCCCTATCAACTTTATTTAAAAACTTCATTCTTAGTCTAAAGCCTGTGACAGATAAATCAACTGATGCATATTTTTATAAGGCTAAGGCTTATCCACTTTTAATGGATGTATTTTGTTTTTAATGCATCACTTCCAAATATATTCTCTCCTCTCCAACCCACACCGAGTCATTTCTCACAGCAGAAATTTAAAAAGAAAAATGGCTCAGAAAAACAAAACTAACCCACTCATCTGCCTATTTTTGATAGTATTTGCAAAATCCCCTAATTGTAATCCCTCATTTCTGCAGGCAAAGGAGGAAAGTACTTTTTCTCAACTCTTCTCCAAGGCCAAACTTGATCATCATTAGTGTTCTATTATTTTAGTTCTTTCCATTTACATTGATGTAGTGTATATTGTCTCCCTGGTTCTGCTTACTTCATTCCGAATTAATGAAAGGGAATGATAAAGCATGTATTAAGCTCTTACTATGTGCAAAGTACTGAAGATACAGAAAATCAAGACAATCTTTCTTCTCAAGGGGTTTAGGTGGAAAAGTCATTGCTCTCCACTTATTCTCTGGTGTCTTGGGTTCTGAAGGAATTCTCTGGTTTTATACATGGCCCACAGAGTGTTCTAAAGTTTCCTTAGTGAGTCTAAGTGCTCTTCCTATGCAACATTGTGCTAGCTAATCAAGTACTTTTTTATGTTTATTCTAAAGCCTATGACTGACTGACTAACCCACGTTCTTACACAGCTGAGATATCAAGGAATACTATTTATTCACATAGTATTTTAAAAAATCATTCATTTTTATCTTAAAAGTTCAATCTTATTTTATTTTCAAGTTTGAATTCTCTCCCTCTCATCCATCTCTCTACAGCTACTTCCCCTTTGAAGGAAAAAACAGAAAACAAATCTGAATTAAACACATAAGATCAAGCAAAACAAATTCCTGCATTGGCCATGTCCAAAAGAGAATAACAAACACATATAAAAATAAAACTGCACTCAAGTCCATCACTTTTCTATAAATGGATAATATGTTTTATCATGAGGCTTCTGGAATCATGACTGATTGTGTTGATCAGAATTCCTAAGTCTGTCAAAGTTGATTATGTTAATAATAATTATTGTATAAATTATTCTCCTGGTTCTCCTCACTTCACACCAGTCTTCTCAAGTTTCTCTGACAACTCTTTCCATCAATTCTTACAACACAATAGTATCCTATTACATTCAATGATGATAACTTGTTTAGACATTCCTCAGTTAATGGGGTCTCTTCATAATTCTTTGCCACCACAAAAACGCTACTATAAATGGGTCCTTTTCCTTTCTTTGATCTCTTTGTGTATATATCCAGTAGTGGTATCACTGGGTCAAAGGGTATGCACAGTTTAAAAGGATTTTAGGCACAGCTTCAAATTGTTTCTCCGAATGGTTGAACCAGTTCATAGTTCTACCTGTTCATATCCCTGGAATATTTATCAATTGGGGAATGGTCCTTACTCTCCCCCCCACCCCCCACAATTCTGTTTCTCTAATTTTAGCTGAATTGGTTTTACTTGTGCAAAAACTTTAATTTTATGTAATATCAAAACTGTCCATTTTTCCTCCCATGAACCTTTTTATCATTTATTTACTCAAGAACTCTACCCCTATCTACCACAGCAGATTCAAGTTCTTCCACTTTTCTAATTACTTCTATACAAGCCATTGGTTTCCTTTCAAATTCTCTTGAACCACACTGGAACATCCTGTTTTACTTCAAAGTTCTCTTGGGAATACACAGGGTCCTAAATGAGTGTTGGTTCAATTTCCTTTGTATTCAATATTTTGAGTTGTTTGCACTTGTTCAGATATCTCTGTGGCCTCTTCCCTTCCATTTTAAATATTTTTCTTTTTGATTTATTTGCTTGTAATAAGTGTTGAGTTCTTGGCTTAATTTTCTTCCCTTTAAGATCTTTGCAATTTCACATTTTTCTTTCCTTTATGTTTGTTTGTTGCTCATTTTCCAACCCCCATTTTATGGCAGATGCTGCATGGTTTAAATCTCAAAGATGTTTCAGACCCCTCCTACACTGTGGAATTCACGTACCAGCCTCAGGCCTTGCCCCAGTTACTTTACTGAGACTGTTCTGGCCTAGCTGGATGCCAATTCCTTTTAATTCTGGGTTGATGTAACCCCTTCCACATGCTGGCACCCTGCCCCTCTATTCTTGAGTTCTCTGGCTAAGTGTTGCTACATTGTAGCACTCTGCATGTTATACCTTTCTCTCCTCTGGAAGTGGGTGGGCACAGTTGAGTTCTGCCACTTGTTGCCACAGAATTCTGGGATGAGGATAGGGGCAGAATGCTGTGAAAGAGATGACAGCAGGAACAAGGATATCGTTGAGTAGATCCCAAAGCACAAACTAATGGATCAGGTTGTGTGCCATGTCATAACGTTGGTGAGGAAAATGAGGCTGAGTGCATTAGTAATTAGCTTTCTCTCCTGTTAATTTATGAGGTTGTTATCTGGGTAAGTTTGTTTTCCTAGCCTTTGGAGACAGCAGCAACTGCTTCATCTCTTGCACATAATTCCTCATTTTGGGAGTTTGTGAGTATTCATAAGGACTGAAGAAAATCTTAATCCTCCATTCTCTTGGTCATGAGATTTATGGCAAAACTTTAAGCGTTCATTGCCTATAACTCTTGAATAATCTAGCAGGAGGAATCTGGACATATAACACTTAAAACTGGTGAAACATATGACACATGGTTTCCTAGAGCCTTACTTATAGATCATATATTTAAAGCTTTAAGAAATCTCAGGAATCATACAATTAAAAAAAAAAATCATTTGATTAATGAAGAAAATGTGCTTGAGAGGTTTACTGATTTACTACAGCTCACCCAAAAATTAAATTGCAGTCGGGATCACTTCTTTCCACTACAATACGGTATGATTCACTTTGAGATATAGTGGTAGAATTGTAGGGATCTGGTCTCTAGATTCAAAGATCAACATGACCATTCTGGATCAGTTACCCATATGAAAATAATCCCAGTCAAACTGTTACCCTCCAAAGGATAAAAAAACCTTCTAAAATCCTTTGCTTTCCCTTCTGGAAAAGGTCATTTCTCAATTGATAAAGTTTAATATTTCCCTTCAGCATTGGATTTTAGTAAGACAGTCTTAAAGAATGAAGACATTTAAAGTCTCAGTAGGTTTCACAGGTCATTTAGTTCACCCCAGGAGCTTACAAAACCTCCAAGTGGTCATCCACCTTTCACCCAAAAAACTAATAAAAAGGCTAACTCCTTCCTGAGGCAGCACATTTTACATTTATATAACTAAGTGTTAGAAGTTTTCCTCATATCAAGTTGAAATCCTCCTCCCGGTCATTACCACACCCACCCTCCCCTCTCCCACTCCCATTTGCAGTAGCCTTTGCCCCTGGGTCCAAGGAGAAAGAAATCTAATTCAACAGCTTGAAGACAGTGATAATTTTTCTATCACCTGCAAACAAAATTTCTTCTCTAGGTGGAACATTATAGGTTTCTATACTTATTATGACACATGGGATCCTGCTATCCCTGAGCTTCCCTGTTTACTTCTTTTACTAAAAGAATTCAGATAAAAACTTCAGTAGAATGTTTTATTCTTCAAGCAATGCCGAAGAGACAAAGTTCTCAAGGAGAATCTTATATTAAAAAAAAAAGTCTACCACACCGATATGTTCGTAGAAAAAGCAATGGAAAACATATTTCAGGTCTGCTGCTTTAAAATTCAGCACTTACCAAAGTGTGCCACTTGGACTTTTCTTCCCTGTAGAATTAGAAGAAAAATATTTGGCCATAAGTCCATTTTCCAGTTAAAGCACAGACCTTACAGATGACTTTTGAGATAATCTAATCTGGTTTTTTTCTTTTCTTTTCTTTTTTTTTGGCAGAGGAAGAAACTATGGAACAGCCTGCCTTGGGAGAAGATGAGTTCCCTTTCACAGGCAGTGAAGACTACATGGTTATGATGCTGCAAAGGAGATTCATGTAATGGGTAAAGGACAGGATTAGATGATCTCTGACATATGTCCCACTCTGAGAGTCTATGATCATATAATGCTATGTTGCTTTTCTTCTTTAAAGATGCAGCTAGATGGTACTGTGGATGGAATGCCGTGCTTGTAATCAGCAATACCTCAGTTCAAAACTAGCATAAGACCCTTACAAGCTTTGTAAGTGTCTTGGACAAATCACTTAACCTCTGCCTGCCTCAGTTTCCTCACATGTAAAATGCAGTTAAAAATTGCACTTATTTCCCAAGGTTGTTTTGAGGATAAAATGAGATATCTGTAAAGTATTAGTGCATACAGAACACACGGTAAGCATTTAATTAATGCTTGTTTCTTTCCTTTCCAAAGACACAGAAAAACTTGCTAACTGCTCCTGTTTTTTACTTTAAAATGCCTTATACCCTTTAAAAAAAGAAAACATCACTGTCACTTCCTAATGTCACTCCACTCCCTCATTCCCTCCTACCAAATGTGTATCTTCATGCATATATGTTACATATATAATGTAATAAAATTAAATTGTATTTATATGTGTAAGTGTATATATGTGTATGTGTGTGTGTATGTGTGTGTGTGTATGTATGTATGTGTGCTGAATCAAACACAATGGCTGTGTCTGAAAATGTCACATTTCTTGCCAATAATTCATCACCACTTCAAGAGACAGAAGGCATGCATCACCGTAAGTCTTCTGTAGAAACATCCTATTCCATTCAAAATGGAAGTGATCAATGGTTGTTTACCAGTTAGTCAATACAATTTTTTTGCTCTACCACACTGTTTTTTTTTTTTAATCAGGAGTTATAGAAACTACTTCTTTCAAGAATCTAGTTTTGTCAATACAGGAACTCCCTCCACTGAAGCAGGTAACACAACCCCTCCAAACCTTCATATTCAGTCCTGGTGAATTGCTTTGATCCAAGAATATTCATTACTTAGCAGTCAACCTTCTGGTAATGAATCTTTCTGAACTTCAGTAGTCAGGTCTCCAGAAGACAGAGTCTGTCTGGACTCATCCTTGAAAGCTTTCTGTTCTGAAGGACCTGGCTAGAACATAGCCCATGAAAATCCAGGGCCACTTCCCTGTCACAATGAAGAATCAGAAGAGCACATTAGTGGACGTGTGAAGACATACTAGAATTTAAAGACAAAGTTATTGGCTTAAAATGACACAAACCTCTTATGGGAAAAAAGATGAACAAATAGGGGATAGCAACAATAGAAGTTATATCTAAGAATAGATGGATAGGATTAATGAGAGGAACCTGTGACTACAGTGGTAATATAGGAGAGAATATCTAAACAAGTATGAATGCCTTAAAGGACAAGATGCAGCACACAAGAGTTGGACAGTTTCATGGAATCATTTCATTTTACAGATGAAAACCAGTGCTAGGAGCCTGAGAGACTTGTCTAGATTTATGCAATTAGCTCATAAATTCATAAATATTAGTGCTGGAGCTGACGTATCAATACTGGTGTCTAACTGTGCTTTATACATATGAAATCTGAGGCCCAAAGAATTGAAGTAGACGTGCCCATAGTCACCATCTGGATTAAGGTAACATGGTGTAATGCATTGGTGTTCAACTCAAATAGAAAGGGATATCTATTGGCACCATATTGACTTAGAAAAACACAAATTAATATTATCTGTTTCAGGGTGTACTTGAAAGTTTTGTTGACAATAATGTCCTAGAAGTTTAGGCTTGGAAGAGACCTCAGAGGTGATCTAATCCAACTGCTAGCTGAGATGTGAATTTTCTTTACAATCCTGACAAGTGGATATTCAGATTCCATCTGAAGACTTCCAGTGATAGGAAACTCACTGCTTCTCAAGGGACCCAATAATGCTTTTGAACAACTCTACATGTAAGGAGTTTTTCTTATAGGGAGTTTGTTGTTTCCAGGCTCCTGATGTGGGAATGAGTAAACCCCTACTCTGTCAATATATCTTGCAGTAGCTTCTATAAAAAAAAATCAATTTGAGACTACATTCATCTCAAATACAAATGCCATTACAAAATAGGAACACCAAAACAATAAGGTTGGGTGTTGGAGGAAAGAAGACTGACCTGATGTCATGGTGCAGGATCTACATCTATAAGAGAAATAAAGATGACAGAATGATTAAGAAGCCATTATAGCCTCCCAAAAGACCGTAGAATGCTCTTCCTTCTTTTCCATAAGCATTACTAAGCTCTTTCCAGGCAGCTAGGTGGTACAGTGGAAAGAGTACTTACAACCAGGAAGCCTGCTCATCATGAGTTCACATCTGACTCCAGATACTCACTAGCCATGTGACCCTAGGCAAGTCATCTAAGGCTGTTTTACCCCAGGTTCTTATCTGTAAAATGAGTTGGAAAAGGAAACCACAAACCATTCGAGTAGTTTCACCAAGAAAATCCCAAAATGAGGTCATGAAGTCAGACACAACTGAAAGTTCTTTCCACTAACGTGACTACAAGTTGCAGATAGTACAAAGGAAGCACATTATTTCTCATTCTGTTCCCCAGTCCCTACTCAGTTTCTACCACTTTAATACAAGGGTAACAGATTAGGTCAATTCTGAAGACCCTTCTAATGGAACACAGGACATAGGATTTCAGAGCTGGAAGGGTCTTCAGAGTTGACCTAAGAGTTGACATTCTATCTCTAAAGACCATTTCCTACTCCAATATCATGTTCAAAGATCCTTTTCAGCTGTAAAAGTTTACGTTTTATGATCTTGTCCAGTACTAACAGTAATATTTGAACATACTTCCTTCCTTTAGTAATGTTATGTTCCAAGGTCTCTTCAAGTTCTAAAAATCCCTTTTCTGTCTCTTTAGCCCTGTCATTGCATGATATTTCTTGGCAAAGCCCAAAAGATAAGCGGGTTTCCTTTTTAAAGCTTTCATTATAAAAAGGAGGCCTGTCTACTTCTCGAATGTCTTCATCTCAGGTTCTCTGGTCCTGTCATTGTAAGGTGACAGCTGGTGTCACAAGTTAAAGGCAGGTCAATTAAGAGATACTCATTTAAGGTAGACAGTAGCGTCAGCATCAGGAACATCTAGGTAGGTGCTGTTCTGTGCTCAGCTACTATGAAGTCAACATTATATAGACTGCTGCTACAAAAGCCTATCTCTTTAAAAGCAATAGTCTCAGTGAGTCAAACAAGCTGCGCTAGATCTCACGTTACTCATCTGTACAATGACAATGTTGAACTAGAACCTTCTAAATTCTCTTCCAGCTCCAAATCCTATTGTTCCATGGAATATCACATCCCAGAGGAAAGAAAAATGAAAGTTACCCAAAAGATACTTTAACAAGTCACAGTGGCTATAGGGATATTGAAGCATAACATCAAAATATTATCTGTGCAAGAAACAGTGTTAAAGACGACTAGAAAAAGAGATCATCTGGATGGGTACATCATCTAACGAGAATATTCTATATCTCCTGAGATATAAGAACCATTATGAAAGAATATGAACAAAAAAAAAGGAAAAGGAAATTACGTTTAAAGAAGCAGCACTGTGGATTACTGGTAAGTACTTTCTACAGAAGTGCTAAGGGATCAAAAACACCTAAAATTAGGGGGAGTGGATCATAGGTGAATTCAGCTTATCCAAAGCTCACCCACCACCTGCTAAAATAATTTGAATTTGGCTCTTTCCGCCATCTTGCAGCACTGCCACCATGGTGCGCATGAACATCCTGGCAGATGTACTCAAAAGCATTAACAATGCAGAAAAGCAAGAAAAGCTCCAGGTTCTCATTAGGCCATGCTCCAAAGTAATCATGCGGTTCTTAATTGTGATGATGAAGCATAGTTACATTGGAGAATGTGAGATCACTGATGATCACAGAGCAGGGAAAATTGTTGTGAACCTCACGGGCAGATTAAACAAGTATGGTGTAATCAGCCCCAGATTTGATATTCAGTTGAAAGATCTGGAAAACTGGCAGAATAATCTGCTACCGTCCCGTCAGTTTGGGTTTACTGTGCTTACAACCTCAGCTGGCATCATGGACCATGAGGAAGCAAGACAAAAACACACAGGAGGAAAAATCCTGGGATTCTTTTCCTAAGGGCTGTAAAACATACGTACAAATAAAAGGCTCCAATGGACAAAAAAAAAAAAAGAATTTGAATTTGGTTATAAATCACCAAAGGCTCTTTCACTACATAAGTGAGCTCAGTGTTATTTTATGGGGCCGTTGGAACATATCTTGAGTTTCTAAAACTGAAATTATTATCATTGGCATGTCACAGAGGGAGCTTTATCATGGAAAAGATGGGAATTCATGTTACAGTAAATTTACACAACTAAAATAATCTATGACAAAATCTTACCTGTCAAAATACGCAGTTTAAGAAAACGAACCAGGATTTCCTAAAACAAAGAAGTTTAAAATTAGAAAAGATGCATAATAGCAAATCTTAACTAATCTATACTTTTATCCTCAATTTATAAATTCCTCTCAAATGAGCATCTGAATTAGACAAATATTCATCAGTTACTAGGTGCAGAGCATACTTTTTCTGGTTTTGATACCTTTGGAAGGATTCCAAAATAAACTTAGGCATTACAAAACATAGAAGTCAACAATAGGAGGATCTGGAGGCTAGATACCCACTTTGTCAGGGATGTTGGAGATGGCATTCATGATTCATTTGGGTTGGTGTAGGGTTAGAGTAGAATACTTACAATTTGCCAGATACTATGCTAAGCACTTTAAAATAATCATTTTAGCTTTAGGTAGATTGAGATTAAAGTACCAAAGGGATGTATATTTAGATCTACCATACAATATCCAGTTGGAAATGGGAATCTAGCACTGAAGGAAAAAAAATCAGAGAATCTTAAAAATCAAAAGGTACTTCTGGGGGCTATTAGGTTGCGTTATTGTTTGTTCTTCATTCTCAAATGTGATGCGGCACTTGCAAGTGAATTGGATTTAAGTAAGGGAGGGCTGTGCAAACTCATCAGCCACTTTCCTCCAGGGCCATCTGAGTCCAATGGCAAGATATAGATCAGGACAACTGGAGATGGCCTGGGATGCAGAGGGAGAACATAACCTTTTTTAAGTTCACCAGAGATAACTCCTATGATTTCTGATTATTAATGCAAAGTTAAAAAAAAGTGCTCATCAGTATCATAGAGGATACTCTATACAAAGTCAAAACTGAAACGAGAATCTCTAGCTTTCTGTCTGTAGATGACATTGCACAGACTACAAAAAATAGTGAAACATTTAAGAGCTTCTTCAATGGGAAAGTCACTCAAAAAAACCAGTTAATACACACTGGAAAAATCAAGCAAATGAAGAAGGCATATTGCCCAGCTTATGACACTCAAAAGGCTAGAAATCTTCCTGAGTTAGTCCATCAGCACATATACAGCAGGACCTTGTTTTAGAAGTAACTTGGTTTATGTGTGCTTCACTGGATAAGGAAAAATTTTTCAAAAAAATTATCTCTCAGGGCAAACAAAAATTCGCAGTACAAATGCAAAGGGATGATGCTCAACTAGGGCAACAGGTTTTTTTGAACTCATATAAGATTACATGCTGTCTTGGGGAGGGAGGGGGAGAAAATTTAAAACTTATGAAAGAGACTGTTCAAAACTGAAAACAAATTAATTTTTTAAAAAAGTCAAAAACAAGTGTGGTTAGATAGATTCCTAGTCAGAAGTGAATGTAAGGAAAAAAATCCGCAAGTCAAAACATGAAAGTGATTCTAAAAAATGAAAAATAAGTGAAGGCAGTAGTATTAGTCTTACTTTTAGTGAAAGCAGCCTAAGAGAGAACACTCCCGATGTTGAAATCCCTAATGTGCTCATAGGAGATTCTCCTTCCAAGCAATAACCATTCCTCCTCCCTATTGTCTTCCTCACGCCAGCCATGACTCTTCTCAAAGGTAAAGTGCAGGTTAATTTATTTTATTTTGTTTATATTGCGTACTAATCATTGCTATTGTATTTCAGGCACATTAGGGACAAAAACCGTACTTAAAATTATAAATATTTTTGGGGATGTGGTACCAGTCATCTAACTTTACATTATTTACTATGGAAAAATTCACTTTGCGATATGAACAAATCACATGAGAAATGGAATCTCAGAACAAATTAAATTTGTAAACCAAGGTTCTACTATATCTTGAAAGGCACAAGAGATATAGAATAGAATAGGAAGAGGGAAGTCTAGACTGGATTTGAAAAAGCAGTAGAGCACTTTCAATAATCCTAAATTTCCCTATGATGTGAGAAAAATCTAGATTATAGGTGATCTGAAGGGTAACAGAAACAAGTGATGTTTAAGAAGTGCTTCAAGTTTATTATTATAAAGCTCACAACATCAAAGTGGACACTACAAGTATTCTCTTCATTTTATAGATGAAGAAACAGGCTTAGTGAAGTGACTTGCCCAGGAATATACAATTACAAAGTGATAGAAGGAGAGTCCAGCCCAGGCCCAGACCCCTAGGGTAGTCTTCTAGTACCCAGAACCTGTTGCTTCTCTGAAACACCAAAGGTGTGTATAAGTAGGTGACGTTACGAAGGACTTGCAGAAAATAAATGCTGTAAATGACATCAGGGACAGATATGAGAGTAAATTAGAGGAGTTAGTCATTTAAAGAGAGAAAGATGTACATCCTGAATGTTATCCTGGAACCCACAAAACTGAAGATTCTTCAGAAAAAGACAAAAAACAACATAGCCTAAGGAAGACCCAATTTGTTCTGGTGCAAGGAGTAATCACCCTGATGTAGTGCAGGGACAACCACACTGATGTGACTGATTCTAGATCCATTCAACAAGGGTCCAGAAGGAGGGAAGGACTAGCTGTAATACAGCCTATGCTGCTCAGACCCTTTCTGTAGCCATCTGCACAGTTCTGGGCACAACATTTCAAGAGTAATGTTGAGAAACTCATGTGCATGCAGAGGAAGGGACTAAGGATGCTACAGCAACAGGAAACTGTGCTATATGAGATCAGCTGAATGAACTAGGGGATCTTTGAGAAGAGGTGAGTAGCTGTGCTACGGAAGGGAGATTAGATTTGTTCTGTTTGGCCTCAGAAGGCATAATTAGAAGCAATTACAAGTTAGAGGGACCCAGATTTTAGTTTGATATGAGGAAAAAAATCTCACCAAATATACTTGACCAAAAGTGGAATATGCCACCCCAGGAAGAAGTGGTTTCCCTAAAAAGAGATTATCTTCAAGCAGAATAGAAGTAGATGGATGGTGACCTCTCAGAGATACTGTAAAAGGGACTCAAGGTCTGACACAGGTAGAACTAGAGATTACCTCAGAGATTCCTTTCAATAGAGAATCTACAGTGTCTACTATGTACAGTGTTTACTACACATTAAAGATCTCCCTCAGGAGCCTTTTAGGTATCTTTGTCCCTGAAACAAACAGCTCCACACTGTTGTGTCCTCAGTGTGTGAACCTATTTGTTATGGTCTGCCAGCAACCTCCATTTGCTGTTTGTAGGCATTAATTGATACTGGTAGTATCTCTACTTCTAGCAACATTCTTCACTCTCCCCTTTATTCCTTACCCCCAACTTTGTTACCCTTTTCCCTTATCCCATTTTCTGCTTCTACTCAGCTGTACCCAATGAAAGCAGATAAGAGAACTTAGGAGAAATGTGCCTGCAATAGTATTTAGCCCTATTTAGACCAGCCGAAGGTGGTCACCTCAGAGGAAGCTTGTAAAACACCTTTGGGAATAAAAAGAAAAATGTCATGCAGTCCCTGCCTATGAAGCTCATATCTAGTGGAAGAGATCAAGACAGAAATAACTACAAAATAATTTACAATATAACGACTAGAAGAATGGTACCTCCGAGTTACCTTGGGAATTGAAAGGATAAAGATATGGCTTCTGTCTCACAATGAAAACTCATGGAAGGTTAGCAGGAGGTGGCATTTGAACTGGACCTCGAAGGAAGGTTCAAGTTTCAACAAGTCAAACTGTCAGGGTGAGCAGAGAAGCCCATGGAAAATCAGTCCTACAAGAAACCTTTAGGACCACCGACTCCACCCTTGCCCAAACTCTGCTCCATGCCAGGGAAGGGGCTTGCGATATTTCCCATAAAGATGGAATGACGTATTTCTTTTTTCATCTCAGGCAGAACACGTTTCCCCAAGATTTCCTCAAGCCCCCGATTCATGGGCTCATACTTTACTCGGCTTGGTCTCAGCGCTTCCCCTCCCTTCCTGCCCTCCTTCTCTACTCCAGCCACAGGGCACCCCTCGGCGGCCCCCGCCCCGGCTCTGCGTCCTTCTCGCTTCTCCCCATCCCCCCTCTTCCCAGCCAGGTGTCCGGCTCCCACCGTCCACCGCCCCCATCCCCGCCTGCTCCTCCACCCTGTCCGTGCCCTGCTCCCACCCTCGCTCTCCTGCGCCCCCGCCCCCGGCGGGTCCCGGACACCCCCGTGCGCCCCCTCCCCCTTTCTCCTGCGTCTCGCGGCCGTGACAGCGGGGCTCCCCCTCCCCCATTACCGGGCGCCCGGAGGCCGAGGCTGCGGCGGAGGCTGCGCGGGGCTGGGCCCGCGGGAGGACCATGTTCCGGCTCCGAGGCTGCGGCTGCGTCTGTGAGGGAGACACAAGAGGAGACACGGGCTCAGGAGGGGCGCAGCCGCCGCGCCCCGTCCGGACCCGGAGCCTCCCGAGGTTTGGCCGGTGCCTCACCTGCCCGGCGGCCTCCTGTCTGTTATTGTGGCTCGGGAAGGGGGAGGGAGGGAGAACCCCGGCAAGCACTTCCGGCTCCGCCGCCGCGCCGCTTCCTTTTCCGTCGCTGCCCAGGACCGCTTCCGGGGCTGTAAAAATGTGGAGACACTTAGTGGAGCTGGGGAAAAGAATCCTGCGAAGGAGACAGGCGATGTGAGTGCTTGTCCCATCCCTCCCTAAAATGAGGGGGCTGGACTTCAGGAACCATAAGGTCCCTTCCAGCTGTGTCCTGTGATTTCTTCAGTCAGCCAGCATTTATTAAGTGCCTGCTGTGTGCCAGCCACAGAAAGAGGCACTGGATTTTTTTTTGTGTTAATGCAACAAAGACCTTCATGAAAGCCTTAGTGCAACCTGCTACACGTGAAATCTAAGACTGAGGAAGGATCTCAGGTGTCCCTTGTAGCTCAGATGAGCATCTTCCCTGCCCTGGGACTCGGTTTCCCAATCTGTAAAAAGAAAGAATTGGGCTAGATCAACACCAAGGTGCCCTGTCCTTTGAAATCCCTTGGTTTTATAAACTCATTCCCTGTGGAGGCAACTCATTGCCCTTGGGGACAGTTCAAATTGTTGAAAAGGTTTTCCTTATGTTGCTTCTCAGTTGTCACCATTGAGTCTACCTTTGACCTTTGCTCCCAACAAATTCAAGTTCAATCTCTCTTACCCCTGACAGCCCTACAAACATTAGATATCAGCTTTCATGCTCCCTCTTAAATCTTTCCTTCCCTACAGCATTTCTTTGCTCAACCTTTGTATGTAATAATAATCTATGATCCCCTTACCGCCCTTGTATGCTAAAGCTTTTCTATATGTGTTCTAAAATATGACAGCCAAAAATTTTCCCCAAAATTCTGTGAAATTTTCATAGAGTCTGTACCTAGAAGGAACCTTAGATTTCATCTAGTCTACTCCCCTCCTTGGAGAATAAGCTTATGAGTAGGGATTTTTCCATTCTTAGTTTTTCTATCCCTTGTGTCTAGTATATAATAGGTAATTAATGCTTGTTGATTTATTTAAGGGTGAAGTGACCTGCTTAAAGTCAAACTGATGGGGTGCTTGGGTGCATGTGCTGGGACTCCAATTCTAAAATCACATATCTCTCTAAAAATCACATTTCTCCCTAGCCTCAAAACACTACCCCAGGCAGTGTCTCCCCAGCCCAAGGACACAGCCTGCCCTAGTAACAGCTGTTATCTCCCTTCCTGCTGCAGTAGCCAGCTGCACCTACATAACTTATTAGTCTGAACCATCTGTGTACTGACTGAACTGGCTGTGCACTGGATCATAACGACATTTACTGCTGACTAACCAATCCTATGCATCCTAGACTTAGATATACATATGCTCCCTTACATTTATCTTGTCTAACAAGACATTGATGAGAGCAGCCTGGGTATTTCTCAGTCAGCCCTGATCGTTGACTTAGTGATGGTTCAGGCTTAAAACCACACCTCCAGGTAACCTACCCTTGGGCTATTTCCTGATGAATTTTGAGTAAAAACCTGCACAGTAGATACCAAAAGTGCATGTTCCTTGAAAAACTAACCAGCCCTTAACCACTCCCGAATCCTGCCCTGAATCACCTACTTAGCATATTTGGTACATGTTTTACTACAGAATATCCTATATAAACTTTACCTGTACCCCTCTAAGGTTTCAGGTTCCCTAAGAATTGTTGCCCTCTGAAAAATATATAAATCTTGATCTTGACCTCAACAATGCTTGAGTCCGTGAATTCTTCTCCAGACAGCCCATGCTGGTAACTCCAGCCTTGGAGTTTCTGCAAACCCCTCTTCTAGCCTTCATCAAAACTAGTGAATAGAATGACTGGGATTTGAACCTAGGCCCATTATTTTCAGTTTCACAGTTTTTTTCCTGCAGTATAAATATGCTCATTGATTTATTGGCCACACTGCCTTTATTTCTCTGTGTTACTCCAACACACATGACAACCCCCTACTCTCAATTCATAAATGAATTTGAATTTTAGTTATTTCAAACTCTTATGCTGAAAGTGGTGGGCCTTCTGGTTGTAGTGTAGGTGACCTTGAGAGGGTCTCAATGTCAAGAAGTATAGTACCAGTGCCTCAGGGTAACAGGCAGCCCTGAGAACAGATCAATTGAGAATAAGAGTTTGTAGCTCATCATCTACCAAGATTTGCCTAGTGCTTCCCAACAGAAAATATACTTTCCTAGTTATTGAGTATACTTATCAAATAATGGCTCACATTTGTATTGTGCATTAATGATTGCAAAATACTTTATGTACAAGTATGTCATTTAATCTTCTCTCAACAGCCTTGTGAAATACATAATGAGGTTGTGTGTGTGCGTGTGTATGTGTGTGTCTCAAAGGGAGTAAAATATCTCTAACACTTCTCTCTACTGTTTTCCAAGTGACATTTTAATTCCAGCAGGGGTAGCACAAGCCTCCATTCTGCTTTCTTCAAAGAGTAGGGGTATTGGGATAAAGTCACATTTGTCTGCTCCATTAAATATTATTTGTCTAGGGGATGTAGACTTTTGATTGCTATTTCTTAATAGGGGCAGGGACCCCCAAGCTTTTTTTCCAAAGCTAGATCACCTTCCTACCAAAAACCAGTTTCAAAATAAAGACACGAAGCAAATAGTAGTGAAGCCTATATATCCAAGTTAATAGTAAAACAGGAATTAGAAAAAGTATATGTATAGAGATATATTCTAGACAATACTGATTGAGCTCTCCCACTGAGAACAAGATAACTCAGCTCTTTTTTACCAAAAAGAAATTCCCTGAAGTCTCTATTTTAGCAAGTTGGGGATAAGGACATCATAAGAGATTGCCAGCTCCTCTCACATTGACTTCTTCTTAGAGTCTTTTTCCCCTTTTGAGACAGGTTGGCATCACACATCTTTTTCCTTGTAGCTGGAAGCTAGAAGACCTTAAAGAACCTGAAAGAAAACCCTGTCTCTTCTCTTCCTCTGGACAACTCCACTCCACCTATCACATAGATGCAAGGCATTTATCTCCATCAATGATGGGAGAGTCTATATCAATGAGGCTGGAAATTCAATTTACACATACTCTGGGTATTGAAAAACTCTTCCTATAAGTGAAGGAATCCATGGATCAGTGATCAGCTTAATACTACCATTGAAACTTTAAAGGTCTTTACAACTTATTGCCCTTTGGATCTACTCATCATGTCTGTGACTTCCCAGGACAAAACTCCTTTTCCTGGCTATCCCTGTGGATATGTGACCTGACAGGGGTAAAGGGAGTGGAGTATATTAGAATATAAATTCCTCAAGGTAGGGATGGATCTCTTGTCTAATAACAAGCTCTGCAAGGGAGCAGGAGAATGAACTTCAAATATAAAGGAAAAGAAATTCCAATAAGACAAGTCTATTTTGCAACAACCAGAATGGACATCTTTCTCTTGTAATGCAAGTTCAACTTTCATCTCTAGCTGGACATTTTTACTGCCTAATCTCCAGCTTGGGATAAGAAGTTGTACAAGTAAGACTACCCATCTTACTATCTGGACATTGTTACTTCCATCTCATAGTGCATTTGCCTGTAGGCAATTTTGCCTCCTTTGTTGGCAAATGGAGTGCCTCCACTCAGTAATGAATAATCTCACACTTGATTATACTGTTTAGATCCCAGTGCCTAAACTTCTGTAGATCATCCAAATCCCATTCCCATCTGTCACCACTCAGTTCCTTATTCTCATTCCCCTCAACTCTCCCACTTGAATTTTCCACCTAACTCTACCCAGTCCTATCACTGTGACCTCTGGAATGCTAGTCTCATAGGCAACAAACTACCCTTCATTTTAAATCTCCCTTTCCCATTCCTTTCAAGTAACTCTTATTGAAACCTGTTCTCTCTCCGCCCCCTCCACCCCGCCCTCCCCACCCATGACAGTCTCCCTTGCTACCCTTTTCACTATTAGATGCATCTACACTCATTTCTTTTGACTCACTGGTCAAGGGCAGTGATGGGGAGGGTGGGAAGTTGAAATGCTCCTTGCTCCCCATTGCTACTTCCAGGTTCTCCTACCTCTCACTCAGTAATGTTTTCTACTTCGAATTTCATGCTATTTATATATTCCACCCAATGAAAATACTTGTAGCTATTGTCTACAGACCCTCCAAGTGAGCCCTTCCCTCCCTTCCCAAATATGTTTGGTATGTGGCTCATTTTTTCTCTCCTCTCTAACTCCTACCCTTATACTAAGGAACTTTCTCTCTCTCTCTCTCTCTCTCTCTGTATATTGACTATGCTCTAAACACCCTAATTATTAGATCCTCAACCTACTCAATTCCCATGAACTGCTCCACTCAACCTGAATCATACACAAAGATGGTCATACTTGTGATTTTGCCCATCATTCACAAGTGTACTACCTCTGTGTTTAGGAATTCTGAAATCATCTTTTCCAATCATGACCTATTGACTTTTTGCTTCTCTCTTTGTCTTCCATTACAATACCCTATTCTTCATCCATATCATAACCTCCAATCCATTGACCTCTCAGTTTTCCCTCAGGTCACCTCCCCTGCACTCAGTCTTATTTTCCTCAACTTGACCCCTTGGGGAACCAGTATAACTTTACATTGTCTTTCTCCCTTGAATTCCTAACCCCCTTATCAGATTCCCAGTTATGCTTAGCCAAACCTCAGCCTTGGATCACTGCCAACTTTACATTTGCTTCTACACATATGATACTGAATGAAAATGGAGAAAATCACACATCTGCTCTGACTGGGTCTATTACAAATTTGCCCTCTCTACTGCTGGGCAGTACTATTATACCTCCCTTAACAACTCACTGTCTCACTCTCCATAGCACATTTAAAAACAGATTTAGCATAAATGTGAGTTAGGTAGAAACAAAGTAGTTAGATACGAGTTATGATCTGAGAGAGGACAGTGCTCATTCAGGGATCAAGAAGGGCTTCATGCAGAAGATAATATTTGAGCTGCATCTTAAAAGAAGGGAATATATTCCAAGCATGGAAGATGATCAGTGCAGTGGCACAGAGATAGGAGATTATGTATCATGAATGGAGAACAGAGAGAGTCATTTTGGTTAGATCACAGAGCATGGATGGGGGAGTAATGTTCAGTGAGGCTGAAAAGGTAAATTCAGGCCAGGTGAGCAGGCCTTTAAAAATTAAACAAAGTAGTTTATATTACATTCTAGATGAAAGAGAAAACCACTAGAATTGGTTGAGAAGGGGAATCACACATCATCTGTACCAAAATGTACCTAAATCATTATGGCAGCAATGTAGACTATGGACTGGAGAGGGGAAGTATTTGGGATTGAAAGAGGAAAAAGTAGATTCAGATTAGCTTCTGAGGGAGATGAGATAGGAAATTAGCAACCTCTAGTTCTAAACCCTCCACCCAGTTGCATTTTCTCAAGACATAATCTCTGAACTGATTTCACTTCCCTCCCTTCCTAATTTTATAATTTGCCAGTTAAACTCCAGCATGACCTCTAATTTTGAATCCCTTTACCTTTTGTTCTATTTCTTCTCATCCCTAGCCAAAACTCAACCCTGGGTTACTCCTACCATTTATCTTGTCTGTTCCTACATATTTGTTGCTGAGTAGGGCTGGACAAAGTTAAGCAAAAGATTTGACTACACTATACAATTTATGTTACTGAATGTTAATGAGTCCCTCATCTCACTGAACTGAATCAATAATTTTTGTTGTTGGTGTTTAGTCATTTTTTCACTTGTGTCTGACTCTTCATGACCTCCACTTGGGATTTTCTTGACAAAGATACTGGAGTGGTTTGCCATTTCCTTCGTTAGTTTATTCTACAGATAAGGAAATGGATGCAGGCAGAGGTTAAGTGATTTGTACAAGGTCACACAACTAGTGGGTGTCTAAACTCAAATTTGAACTCAGACTTTTCTTACTCTAGGTTGTACCATTGCACCATCTTGCTGCCTGCCATAAAGGGGATAAGCATTTATATAGTGCCTACTATATTCCAGACACTATGGTTTTGATCCTTACAACAACCCTTTTGAGGCAAGTACTGTTATTACTCCCATTTTACAATTGAAAATCTGAAACAAACACAGATTAAGTGACTTGCCCAGAGTCACACAGCTAGCAAGTATTTGAGGTAAGATTTTAACTCAGATATTCTTGATTCTAGACCCAGAACTATACCTACTGTGCCATCTAGCTGCCTAAAGGCACCTGAGTTCAAAGTACAGGCATGTAATGAAATAACATAAACTATTCCACCTATAAACTATCCTATAAATAAAATATTATGTTTGCGGGGAAAGTACGCATGCATGAAGATCACACATGAAAGATCCACATGCGTTGAAATATGTGTGGAGGGGTAATTCACTCAAAGCTCCAAGACCCTTGACAACTCCTGGTGATGTCACTAACTTGTTCTCATTGTACCTGTACCAGGCAATTACTGGCAGCATCACTCCACTAGCCTCACTGGGCCTGCTCCTTGTCAGGTTTGTTGTCTCTATTGGACATATTGATACACTGAGTTCTCTGATTCTTTTTGGTTTTCCTACATAGTCTTCTCTGGTATTGTGTAGTTTTCCTGCTGGAGTATTTCTCTGATGGTTCCTGATCTTAAATGAATAATGGAGAGGATTATGGGAAGATAGAGGAATAAGACAGGAAATGCCAGCCTCTCTGAAATTCTCTAACAAACATATTAAAGCTATTGCCTCAAAGGGAATTTTGAGCATCAGAAATAATTAAAACCCAGGGTAAAGTAGTTGTCTTCCTGAGACAATTTGCAGGGACTTCAGGAAAACTAGACTTCTGGAGAGGTGGGGGTGGAGGCCTGGCCCAATTAAATGCAAACATCTCCAGGCAGACCCTGCTGAATCAACAAATAACAAACCCTGAGGACAGGTGGCAGCCTCCAAAGCACAAACTTTCACCTCGCTGACTTTGTGGGGTCAGATAGCTGAGCAGGGGAAGATCAAAGGACCCTTGTGGTCACTGGAAGGAGAAATGAGCACATACTCAGTGAGTGCCATAACTGTGGGGTGGGGACCCTGGTTGTGGAGACTTGTAGGAGAGTGGAATCCCTGGTTTTGGGTTTCAGTTCTAGGGAATGGGGTGAACTGAAATTCTCAGCTTGGAGAGGGACTTCAGGGAACAAGAGCATATACAGTGACTGCATGGCTAGGGACCCTAGCTGTGGCCTAGGGGTGGAGAGGAGTGCCCAAGGTCAGGCTCCCAGATAGAACTTAGAAAACAACTGTACTTAAAACCTAAAGCTGGAGGCATCATCCTCTATACCTTGGGACTAGAATTTGACTATAATAATAAGCAACTAAAATAAAATAATAATAACAATAATAAGTGAGCAAAGGAGAAAGAACCTGACTGTAGATGGCTACTATTGGGAAAGAGATCTGAGTTCTTACTCCAAAGAAGATAGTGAAGCTAAAAAAATACTCCTACTTTAAAGGAAAATATCAAATGATCATAAGCCCAAAAAGAATTCTTGGAAGAGTTTAAAAAGGGCTTTAAAAATGAAATGAAAGAGGTTGAGTGAAAATTAGGGAGAAGAAGAACAATCCAAGAAAATGAAGAAAATTATAAAAAAAAAATCAGCCAACTGAAAAAAGAGATCCAAAAATTTAAGGGAGAAAAGAATTCCTTAAAAACTACATTTGGTCAAGGGGAAGCCAATTATGTCATATGACACCAAGAAATAATAAAATCAAAAAATGAAAAAAAAAATAGAAGAGAATATAAAACATCTCATTAAAAAAACAACTGATTTGGAGAACAAATTGAGCAGAGAAAAAATAAGAATTGTTGGACTACCTGAAAATTATGATTTGAAGAAGAGTCTAGATATGATATTGCAAGAAGTTATTGAAGAAAATTGTCCTGAACCACTAGAATGAGAGAATAAAATTGAAATAGAAAAAAATACATGATCACCACCCAAAATAGATCCTAAGATGAAAATTTGCAGGACTTATAGCCAAGTTTTGAAGTTCCCAGATTAAGGAGAAAATAGTATAAGCAACAAGAAAAAAACAAATTTAAATACCATGAAGCTACAATCAGAATAACACAAGATCTATTAGCTTCTACATTAAAAAGACCACAGGACTTGGAAAATATTTTAAGAAGTAAAAGGGCTGGGATTGTGACCAAAAATAACTTGCCCAGTATAATCCTTAACAACAACAGCAACAACAATAAATTGGACAGTTAGTGAACTGAAAGACTTTCAGGTGTTTGTGACAAAATCTTCAGAACTCAAAGGAAAATGTGACATATCAAGGAGAAATGTAAACATTAAAAAACAATTATAAGGGACTCAGTAGGTCACACTATTTACTCCTTATATGGGTAAATGTTATCTATACTCTTAAGATTGTTATCATTACTTGGATAGTTTAAATGATTATACATTGATAAAAGGCTTGAGGTTGACCTGAGAATAATGGGATGATTTTAAAATTAAAATTGGGGAGGGAGAGTTAAAAATGGAATAATTATACAAATAAGGCATGAATGGAAGAAGTGTTATAGTGGTAACAATAGGGATGGAGAGCTGGTAGTGCTAGAATTTTACATAATAGCTGAGTGAAAGAGGGAAGAACATATATCTAGAATGGCATAAAAGTCTTCTAAATTTATAAAGAAATAGGAGAGTGAGGGGATAGGATGAAGGAGGAAACAATGAGGGTAGGGAGGAGAGGATAAGGGAATGACTCTTTAGAGGGTTGGGTAGGTTAAGAAATAGGAGGGAAAGGCAGTGGATAGAAGTACATTAGTTGAGTTGGGAGGGATAGGGTAAGTAGAGGGAGAACAATAAATAGTGAGGAAAAATAGAACGGAGGGAAATACACAACTAGTAATTATGATTTTGAACAAGAATGGGATGTACTCATCTATAAACTGGAAATGGATAGCAGAATGGATTAAAAATCAGAATCCAACAATATGTTGTTTATTAGAAACACAATTAAAAATGAGGCGTACAGAGTTAAAATAAAGAGCTGGAGTAGAATTTAGCTGATGAAGAAAAAAAAACCAGGGGTAGCAATCATGATCTCAGATAAAGTTAAAGCTAAAAGAGATTTAATTAAAAGAGATAAACCAGGGAACTACACTGTGTCACCAATATTATTCAATATTGTTTTAGAAATGCCAGCAGTATTTATTGCTATTTAAAACTTTACAGGACTACAATTTACTGTTGTTTTAAGCTCTGATTACATGAATAGTTGTCTAAGTTATCATAAAGCCAATTGACATGTACTACAGATTGAGAAGTGCTAAAAGTGAATGCTTGGGAAGATTTTGAAGACTACCTTGGACACAATCTAGGTAGGACACAACCTAACTCTATTTCCTAAATGTTCTATTTCCTTTCTGAAAAAGGAAAATTCCCCACCTGATTACTCCTAAGCACTGCTTTCAGCACCTACTGGCTATATGATTGGCTATCAGATAATGACTCATTCCTGGAATCAAACAGAGCTCAGTCTTTTCCTTCTGCTAAGATATATGACATTGTCCCTCTTTTTCTTTTATAGCAAATTTCTATAATCAAGAAGTTCTATAAGTGCAATACTATACCTATTAATAATAGATGGAAATTGGAACATCTCGGAGTTACTATAGTGGGATTCAAGAATGAATAGCTTACAACTTTAACCTATATTCATGGCCAAATAAATAAATATAATATAGAGATAATATCCTCCAAAGGAAGAAATGATTAGACAAAGCAACAAGACAAAGATGTAAGATTATAAATGTCTAATCAAATAGGATAGCAAATATTGGAAAAACCAACAGGATAAAACTGATTCCTCTAAGAATTATATACAGATGTATATGATTAGCTTCTAAAATTTATCATATTTTGGTAATAAGATCTCAAATTTGGATATTTGCACAAAAATTACATGAGAGTGGTAAAAGTAAGTGAAATTATTTCTTTTTCGTTAAAGTATATGTTCAATAATTTTAAAAGGCAGATGAGTTCATTTTATGGTTGAACTCTCACATTTTAAAAAGTACCAAGTACCAAGTACAGCATTTAGGTAAAGACTGATATAAACTGAAATTCTCTGACGTTTCAAAAATGGAGAACTGATTTTAAGAGATTTTGCTAATTTATACTAAGTCAGAATTATCTGGGAACTTTTAGACCTGAACCAGAGAAGCAGAACTCCCTTTTAAAACTATCCCAAGGCTATTTTGGATCTGTCTTTAAAACAAAGGCTATCTAGGGATCAGACAACTACATGAGATATCTGCGATTCAAAAAATGCTGTTTGCCTCTTTTAACCAAACTCTAAGATCAACAGTTGTAGTATGTGATTGTGATGGAATACTATTGTGCTATAAGAAATGATGAGTTAGTTGCCTTTAGAAAAGCATGGAAAGACTTGTGTGAAAAAATGAAAAGTGAAATGAGCAGTACTAAGAAAACATATATAGTAACAAAAATTTTATCCTAAGAACAACTTTGAATGACTAATTAATCTTGAGTATCATTGGTACTCAAATCAACTACAAAGGGCCTATGAAGGAAGATGCCATCCACTTCTAGAGAAAGAACTGATAAAAAGAAATATGTTCAGTTTGAGTTTACACTCACATAGATGGATGCATGTGAATGTGTGTGTATACATATATATGTATTGTATGTGTTTATATGTATGTGTGTGAGTGTTTAATTGTATCTCTCTAGAGCAGGGTGGGAGGAGGAAGGACAAAAAAGTAAGTGCCCAGGAGAGAACAAAAGAAAACTTAGAAGGAAGTACAGAAAAGCAGGGTAGCTTTGAAAACAAAGTGTTGTATTTATTACATAGTTTTTCAAAAACAAAGTAAGCAGTCTGGAATGGAAATTCATAGTTTTATATCAAATCCTCTATGTTGTATACATGGAAATCTTATTTTTTAAGTCTTTTTTATATTTAAGTTCAAAATGAATTAAAAAAATTTTTAAAAATGAATGATGCTCTAGTAGCTACTAGTGATAAAGGTTTTACTGGATATTGCTCTCAGCTACTATCTTCTGACCTCAAACAAGCAACCCAAGTCATCTCAGCTTCAGTCTTCTAGGGTAGTGGTTTTCAAGGTGAAGGCTATGACTTGACCCCAAGGGGGGGGGGTAATTAACTAATCAGAATGTGGGAAGATGGTTTGTATCCCTCCATTCTCCTCATAGTTAATGTTATTCTTGTCTCTAACGCTGGTACACTACACCATTCATGCTTCCACACTCCAGAGGTAACCTCCAGTTGTTACACTGGGCTTTGGCTCCTCAAATCCATTATAACCAATACTAATCCAAGCACCTGAATCAGCTGTACCATCAAATTTAAACCTCCCTCAACTCCTTCCACTCCCCTTCCCCATCCCTACCCTCCACTGTTACTATATATTTTCCTCCCAGATTACTGGAAAAGTAGGTTCTGAGCTCCAGGGATAATAGCCAGAGAATACTACAATCTCCCAAATCCTATCATACACACTTTTCAAGAATGAATATCATAGGATGAGCAGGCATAAATGGATTATGATTACATATTTTCCCCCTCAAATTTATCTGTCCTTTAGAACTTTCCCATTTCTGTGTATCTCACCACCATTCATGCTGTGACCTAATTCTCAAATTTCTTTTTATCCTCAATTCCTCACTTTCTCTTTCACCAAAATACAATCAGTTACCAAACCTTGTGATTTCTACATCTATAACACTGTTCTTTTGTGTTCCCATCTCTCATAGCCATACTAATTCACCTGGGCATTATCACCTTTTACTGCTTAAATTTTTTATAAAGGAAAAAATATGTTGTTTAAGAAAAGGTGCTGTGCTGTTTGAGCAAAGCAGAATTGAGTCAGCACAAAATAAATGCAGGATGCGCAAATTTGGGATATCTACTCCAAATATTCACACAGACTATCTGTGCCCAACCTGTGGTAGAGCTTTCCAAGCTCATATTGGTCTGATCAGCCACAGCAGGACACAGTGAAATTTCACTTTACAATGGGGATGTAAATTTGGTCCTCTGAAGATGGACAACAAACAACCAATCTTTTGCTTATGTGTCCCCTTCAGTCTTTAATAAGTATTCAAGTGATGGCCACTTTAATTAGAAAAATAAAAAAAATCACGCTGGGAGGGCAAAATGCTCAAGGTTGCTGTTCCAAAGAGAAACAGTTATCATTGACATTCACTCTGAGCTCAAGGAGGGCCCAAAAAACAATCATTAAGTGGAGTTTGTGCAGGGATCTATTGTGGTCCAATCTAAGGGCTTCAGAGTAAACAGAGTTTAGGGTTTTAGGAATGAAAGACAGAAAGACCGAAAGAAATGTTAGAAACATGCTTGACGCTGAAAAGTATCAAGGAAAATTTATTACAGCAGAGTTCAGAGTAATTGAACAACTTGGCCAAAGTGGACTCCCCCTTTTCAGGAGGAGGGAGTGCTGGATACAGAAGTGAGAGTATTCTTATACTGTTAGTTCAGGACAGATCCTCCTATCAGAGGACAGATTGATCGGTTTTCTTTTGGGTCACAATCTTTTGATACACCCACTATATGTTTTCCCCTAACCATGTATAGGCATGTCCCCCTCCCTTGTCATATGTCCTATAGTAAGAAAATGGAGGGATAATTTTATGTGGGTTGTGTCTGCTTATATGCATGAGGTTCATTAAGAAAGCACAAAGAAGAAAAAAGCCGTCTCCTGGTTATTCTAGGTCATTTTCCCTTACCAGTTTAGACTGTTTTCAGACCTGGATCCCTTTATCAAGAACTTTGTGATTTTTTGAAGGTCACTGTCTATCTCCTGATTGGCTGAATCCACCTGCAAACTGCTAGCTTTCTTATTATCTGACATTCTCAATGACTTCAGCAACTAGCAACTCTGTGGAACCTTAACTCTTTGCTGTCTCTCAAAATCCCTCCTTTTCTTTCAATATAGGTTATGTTTCCACACTTTTCCCCCAAACCTTTTTAACATCAGTTCACATTCCTCATCTGATAGAGTGTTTCCTGTGGTTCTTTCCACTAAGATCTTAACATTTTCCTCCTTAAAAGTTTGTTTCCACATTTCTAATCCTCCCTTACTCTCTTTCTCATATGAATTCTTCCCTTCATCTACCTCCCCTTTAAATAGGAAGGTGGAGAGGCTGATTGATGCATTGACAAATTACAAGGGGCAGTCCCCTTCATAAGTACAGAAACAGAAACCCAAAAGAAAAAGGTGAATAAATGAATTGTCCATTTAGAAGTTTCATCTAATACAACAATGGGGGGGGGGGGGGGTGTGTGTGTCATCATCTATTGCAGCTTTTTGGTCTGGATGTTCATTCAAGCCGTCTTCAGCAGAGTATCTTCTTGCCATCTTTTGTAGAAATCATTTTTCCTGTGTCCATTCTCCTACAAAATTGACCCTGACACAATTTATGAATTACCATTGTTAAGCCTTATGTTCTCTACCACTCTTAGAAAATTAAAATTGGAATTTTGGCCAAATGTTCATTATTTTTTCCCTCATCAAGAGGATGAGATTTAACTATGAAATTAATAACAGGTTCCAATACTTACACAAATACAATAAGTGATCACTTAACACAATACATATCAAGTCATAAACATTTCCAACTTCTGGTCATACTACGCTTCTTTTTTTTTTTAATTTAAAAGAATATGAATTTATAAAATAGTTGAATTTATCCAAAATTACATGTATAAGAATTTAACTTTTAATAATTATGGAGTAGCAGAAGAAAGTCAAATATGGTAAAAGACTTTATTAACAATAAATACAAAGGATATTTTTAGTGCAAAGAATGCAGAAGGATTTCTCAAAAAAAGACTGTAAAAGGCATCCTAATTTGTAGAAAATCAGGCCCAGTTCTACACAATGGATACAGTTAATGTCTACTACACAATACAACCATTAGGATAAAATTCCTGTTTGCAAATCACACCTATTAAAAATGTGCTTAATTAGGAGGAGACAAGGCATCTCTTGTAGACAACTTTCTCAAGGACCTTAGCCACACAAAGGAGGTGAGCTAAGGGATGATATTTAGTGGGGATGGATGGATCAAATGAGTTTTGAGAATGGGTAGACATGGGCATGTTTAAAGGCAATAAAGAAGCAGCCAGTAAACAAGAAGAGATTGCAGGTGAATAAGAGTGGGGGTACTAGAGGGGCAATCTTCTAGAGGAGAGGGAACAGAATGAGATCAGTGAGTACAGGTGAAGGGATTTGTTTTGGCAAGAAGGGCCACTGCCTCATATGATATAAGGGTGCAGGAGATTGTGCCCGAAGGCATTTGAATGATATAAGAAAGGAGAGATAAGGGATCTCTTGGCAAATGGCCTCAAGCAGCAATGTGACATAGTCAAAAGAGGGCTGAATTTGGAGTTAGAAGTCCTGGACTCAGATCCTGGCTCTACTTATATCACCTGAAGCAAGCCACTTAATGTCTCTGAACCTTAGAGTCCTTATTTACAAAATGAGATTGTATTACAAACTCCTTCCATAGTCATCTTATACTTAATTACCCCCTTCTTGTACAAAGATGTTATTGCTGTTTGTCTTTTGTTCTGGAAGAGGTTCATGATATTGGGAAGGTGATGTCATGACTTGCAAGTGAATTCTATTTAAATGAGGCAGGGCTGTGCAAAGTCACCAGTCTCATTCTGTCTTTCAGTGGCAAGATATAATATAGATCAGGATGACTGGAGATGGCCCCCTGCTATGGAATATTGAGAGATGAATAACATAGTCTTCCTGTGCTGTACAAAGATAGACCCTGTCAGAGACAACAAGATCTTGGAGTGGGGACAACACCACTGGAATGAAGGATTGACACCTGATCAAGCCTGCCTTGGGTTGTCCATTATGGCTCACATAGCATTACTTTTGGAAGAGTCTGAGACCAGTCAGATTATCCTGAGTCCACATTGCAAGTTTTGATGCATTCGTTTATATTCATTTTCAATACTGTGATTGAGGGACTGTATTTAGCTATGCTTTGTCAAATGAATTCAAATGAAACACAACAGTGAGAAGATGGATGAGAAGACTGGTTTCTCCCCCCTGAACAAGTGGGAGCATTGAAAGTCAATAATCTGGACTACCACTCACAAGGAGCAAAGTCAAAGGAGAAGTTATATCTAAGCTTGGAAACAGTGGGAGCTTTGGCTGATAATAGCAGATTCCCCTCAGGTGTTGACTGGTACACATGAAAGCTGGACTATATGACTGCTTTATAGCTAATAGCTCTCACTATGGGTCATACATGTGTAACAAGGCAAAGCACTTCCATAATATCTATGGTGTAAAAGACTAACCACATTTCCCTCTGTCCTATCCTGCCCTTCATTTGTTCCATTCTCTCCCTTGACTTGTCCTCCCACAGTAGTGTTTGCTTCTGATTATCCCTTTCCCCAATTTGCTGTCTCTTCTATTATGTTCCCTCTCCTATCCCCTTTCCCCTTGCCTTCCTGCAGGGTAAAATAAATTTCCATATCCAACTGAGTGTAGATTATTCTCTCCTGAAGCCAAATTCCATGAGAGTAAGGCTCAATTATTTCCTTTCATCACCCCCCTCTTCCCCTCCATTGTAGAAGCTCTTTGTTCCTTCTTTATGTGAGATGATTTGCTACATTCTACCTCTCCCTTTCTCTTACTCCTAGTACATTCCATTCAACTGTACATTTTATTTTTTAGGTATTCTCCCTTCATATTTAGCACACCCTGTGCCCTCTGTCTATGTATGTATGTATGTATATATATGCATATATATGTGCACATATACATACTTACATAAACATATGTACATATACATACCTACACATATATAATGTACAGATACATACATACCCATATATACCTACATATATATGTATTCCCTCTAACTACCCTAATATTGGAAAATGTCTCATGAGTTACAAATAAGATCTTTCCATGTAGGAATGTAAACAGTCCAACTTTAATGAGTTCCTTCAGGCTTCTCTTTCCTGCTTACCTTTTCATTTTTCTCTTGATTCTTGTATTTGAAAATCAAATTTTCTATTCAGCTCTGGTCTTTTCAACAAGAATGCTTGGAAGTCCTTCACTTCATTGAAATTCCATTTCTTTCCCTGAAGTATTATACTAAGTTTTGCTGGGTAGGTGTTCTTGGCTTTAACTTTATCTCCTTTGACCTCTCGAATATCATATTCCAAGCCCTTCAATCCCTTGGTGTAGAAGCTACTAAATCCTGTATTATCCTGATTGTTTTTTCATGACACTTGATTTGTTTCTTTCTGGCTATTTGTAATGTTTTCTCCTTGACCTGGGAACTCTGAAATTTTGGCTACAATATTCCTAGGAGTTTTCCTTTTGGGATCTCTTTCAGAAGGTGACTGATGAATTCTTTCCATTTCTATTTTACACTCTGGGAATAGGATATCAGGTCAATTTTCCTTGATAATTTCTTGGAAGATGAGGTCTAGCCTCTTTTTCTGATCATGGTTTTCAGGTAGAGCAATAATTTTTAAATTATCTCTCCTGGATCTATTTTCCATGTCAGTTGTTTTTCCAGTGAGATACTTCACATCATATTCAAATTTTTTACTTTTTTGGCTTTGTTTTATAATTTCTTGGTTTCTCATAAAGTCATTAGCTTCCATCTTCTCCATTCTAATTTTTAAAAACTATTTTCTTCAGTGAGCTTTTGAACCTCCTTTTCCGTTTGGCTAATTTTGCTTTTTAAAGCATTCTTATTCTCATTTTGTTTTTGGACCTCTTTTGCCATTTGAGTTAGTCTATTTTTAAAGATGTTATTTTATTCAGCATTTTTTTGAGTCTCCTTTAGCAAGCAATTGACTCCTTTTTTATGATTTTCTTGCATTGCTCTCAGTTCTCTTCCCAATTTTTCTTCCATCTCTCTTACTTGATTTTCACAATCCTTTTTGAGTTCTTCCATGACCTAGACCATTGCATATTGTTTTGTGCAGGTTTTGGATGTAGAAACCTTGACTTTTATGTCTTCTTCTGATGGTATGCTTTGTTCTTCCTCATCTGAGGGGGTAGAAGAAGATACCTTTTCATCAGGAAAGTAACCTTCTACAATCTTATTGTTTCCCTCTTTTGGGCATTTCCCAGCAGTTCTTAGTGTTGTTTTTTTGTTTTGTTTTACATTTTCACCTTAGTCATGTTGTATGGAAGAATTAAAATGAATGGGAGAAACCATGAGAAAAACCAAAGCAAATCAAAACAAAACACAAGAGAAAGTGTCTGCTTCATTATGCAATCCAATTCCATAGTTCTTTCTCTGAATGTGTATGGCATTTTGCCTCAAGAGTCCATTGGGAATGTTTTAGGTCCTTGCATTGCTGTGGCAGAGTAAGTCTACCAGAAAAATTCCTCTCACTTTGTGGTTGTTGCTATGTACAAAGTTCTCCTGGTTCTGCTCCTTTCACTCAGCATCAGTTCATATAAGTCCTTCCAGGCCTCTCTGAAGTCTTCCTGTTCATCATTTCTTTTTTTTTAAAAATTATTTCATTAGTTTTCAGTGTTTTTCAATCACTTCCAGATATATTAGCTTTTTTTAAAAAAAATCATTTATTTTTAGATTACAACATTCATTTCCACAAAATTTTGAGTTCCAATTTTTCTCCCCATCTCTCCCCTTCCCCCATTCCATAACACCTTGCATTCTGACTACCCCTTCCCTCAGTGTGCCCTCCCTTCTATCACACCCCACTCTTCCTTTATCCCCATCTTCTCTCTTTCCTTGTAGGGCAAGATAGATTTCTATACTCCATTATATATATTTCTTATTTCCTAGTTATATGCAATAAAAATTCTGAACATTTGTTTCTAATACTTTGAATTCCAACATCTCTCCCTTTCTCCCTTCCCACCCATCCCCACTGAGAAGGAAAGCAATTCAATACAGTCTATATATGTGTTATTTTGCAAAAGACTTCCATAATAGTCATGTTGTATAAGACTAACTGTATTTCCCTCCATCCTACCCTGTCATCCCTTTATTCTCTTCTCTCATTTGACCTTGTCTGTTCCTAAAAGTGTTTACTTCTAGTTGCTCCCTTCTCCCATTTGCCCTCGACTCTATCATCCCCATCACCCCACTTGTCCCCTTCTCCCTTCCTTTCCTGTAGTGTGAACTAGATTTTCATACTAAATTGAGTGAACATGTTATTCCCTCTGTAATCCATATGTGAAGAGAGTATGCTTCACTTTTCCCCTCTCATCTCCTCCATTTTCTTCTCCATTCAAAAAGATTTTTAACTCTTTTATGAGTGATAATTTACCCCATTCCATTTCTTCCTTTTTCCTCCCAATATATTCATCTCTCACCCCTTAGTTTTATTTTTTATACATGTCATCCCTTCTGATTAAACTCAACCTGTGCTCTCTGTCTACGTCTGTGTGTGTGTGTGTGTGTGTATGTGTGTGTGTGTATGTGTGCATAATCCCTCCACCTACCCAAATATTGAGAAAAGTGTTAAGAGTTACAAATATTCTCTTTCCACGTAGGAATGTAATCAGTTCAGCTTTAGAAAATCCTTTGTGATTACTCTTTCTTTTTTACCTTTTCATGCTTCTCTTGATTCTTGTGTTTGAAAGTCAATTTTTCTCTTCAGTTCTAGTCTTTTCATCAAGAATGCTTGAAAGTTCTCTGTATCATTGAATGACCATTTTTTTTCCCTGAAGTATTATACTCAGTGTTGCTGGATAGGTGATTCTGGGTTTTAATCCCAGTTTCTTTGACTTCTGGAATATCCTGTTCTAAGCCCTTCAGTCCCTGAATGTAGAAGCTGCTAGATCATTATCCTGATTGTATTTCTACAATACTTGAATTGTTGCTTTCTAACTCCTTGCAATATTTTCTCCTTGACCTGAGAACTCTGAAATTTGGCCACAATGTTCCTAGGTGTTTCTCTTTTAGGGTCTCTTTCAGGAGGTGATCAATGGATTCTTTCGATATTTATTTTGCCCTCTGGTTCTAGAATGTCAGGGAGGTTTTCCTTGATAGTTTCATGAAAGATAATGCCACTGCCTGGGGCCTGTGCTGGGGGGACCCTGCTCCCCTCTCGCCCAGCTGGGAAAACCCTCTCACTGACCTTTGAAGCTTTCTTTGGTGCCTATGGGTTGAGATATCTGAGACCCTCTCTGTTGGTGATTCTGCCATGGAGGACTGTTTCAGTCATGTTCCTCCCAGTGCCACACGGCCAGGGTTGGGCTTTGCTTTGCTCAGTGTCCCATGGGATAGACCTATCCTGTCAGCCTTCCAGGTTACCTTTGGCTGGAAATCTCTTTCACTCTGTTGTTCTGTGGCTTCTGATGCTCTAGAATTTGTTGACAGTCATTTTTTACAGGTATTTTATGGGCTGTGGGCTAAGAGCTATAGCATGTGTGTCTTTCTATTCTGCCATCTTGGCTCCACCCCTCATATGTATTAGATTTTCCCCCCTCCCTCCCCTTCTTTCCCCCATACTTCCCCACTTCCTCCCTGAGATGGCATACAATTTTACATAGGTTCTACACATATATTCCTATTAAATACATTTTTACCTTAGTCGTGTTGCATAGAAGAATTACAATGAAAGGGAAAAGTCATAAAGGAAAACAAAACATAATACAAAAGAAAATGGTCTGCTTCATTCTTCAGTCGAATTCCATAGTTCTTTCTCTGGATGTGGAAGGCATTTTGCCTCAAGAGACCATTGGGAATTTTGTAAGTCCTTGCATTTCAGTGAAGTGCTAAGTCTACCAGAAAAATTCCTCACACATTGTGGTTGTTGCTGTGTACAAAGTTCTCCTGCTTCTGCTCATTTCACTAAGTACCAGTTCCTATATGCCTTTGCAGGCCTCTCTGAAGCCTTCCTGTTCATCATTTCTTATAACGTAATAGTATTGCTTTACATTCATACAACACAATTTATCCAGTCATTCCCCAGTCCCCGGATTTCCAGTTTTTGGCCCCCACAAAGAGAGAGCAGTTCTTAGTTTTTAATACTCTTCAATTTTGATGAAAGATCCACTTATTTCTATCCTTTCTAGTGCTTGAACATAAATTTGTGTTTTATTTTGTTAAAAGTCTTGTCTCTCATTATTGATAAAGTTCTAAGATTGAGTCATCCCTGCTTTCCTGGCATAAATTTTACCTGATTATCATGGATAATGATGAATATCTGATTTCTATGATTTAATTAGTTTATGATTATAGTTTTTTTACTCTAGAGAAAAATGTAAACATTCAGAAATTTGAACAGCAAAAATTAATCTAGTTTTTGTTCTGGGAATTTCAGTTTCATTTAAGGTAAATCAAGAGACCCAGATGAAGGACAGATTTCTACTAAAATTTAAAGAAAGGCAGGAGGTTTTCCCCTTTCAGAAAGAAGAGGCTAGAAGGCTCAAGGATAAAGTTAGGAAAAGAATGAAACAAAATAACATTTATTAAGCAACTACTGTATGCCAACAACTGCTCTAAGTGCTTCATAATTACTATCTTATTTGACACCGACAACAATCCTGGGAGATAGTTGCTATTATTATCACAATTTTATAATGGAGGGAAACTGAGGCCAGCAGAGATTTTAGTGACTTGCCTACAGTTGTACAGCTATTACATATCTACGGTGAAATTGGAACTCAGGTCTTCCTGACTTCAGACCTAACTCTCTACCACTAAGAAACAAAGTAGCTTATAAATAAATAGTCTAGAGTGATGTAAGGGACCTTAGATCATAAATTGTTAGAGCTAGAGAGACCTTGGAGACCATTTGGTCCAACCTTCTGAATTTACTGATGAGGAAACTGAGACTTGAGAAGGGAAGTGTCTTGACTATGGACACGGAGGTCATTAGTTGTAGAGCTAAGAGTCACATTCATTCTTCCCATTTAAAATCTAGTTTTCCTTATACCATGCAACTTTGATATGTACAAATGTGAATGATTAAAGATTTAAAAATTTGCTCATATTGTATTTCACTTTTCTAGGCCCCAGATTCCTCCTGTGAAAGTGAAGATAATACCTTCTTTCTTCCCTCAGAAAGGTTTTAGAAAAACAAGTAAAAGAATGTTTTTGAAACATTTTTTCTCTTGTGAGCCAGAAATTTTCACATGACTGTGAGTTGTTGTCACATAGATACTTGGATGAATTTATGATTTCACAATATGGACACCTTTTTTTCCCCATTGTATAGATTACATTCCATTCATACCTTGTAATTTTGTTTGAACCCTAGTATGAGTCTTTTTGAAAAATCTTCTGTAAGGCCTTTCTCCTCCTCTGCTTTTTATACCACAGAGATACCAATGTGGTATTTTGGCCATTTATTTATTATACCTTGTTACATGGTCAGTCCACCTTTCTTTCGGGTCTTATACATGCTTGATGGTATTTTTGTACCACTTCTTATATAAAAAGTCAACCTTCTGCTCTCGGTCCTATGTGCCCTTTTAAAATAAAAGCCTGTGTCATAAACTGTAAAATCATAGTCATAGAACTGTAAGTCTAGAAGGGGCCTCAGAGGCCTCATCCAACCAATCTTTTTATTTGAGAGGGAAATTGAAACTCCATGAAGTAAAATGACTTGACCAAAATCACACAGAACATGACCAAATTGAGAGGGCTGCTTATGTTCTGGATTGTTTGTAAGAGCCATCTCCTCCTTTTCCCTCCATTTCTTTGTTCTTTTGCATTTCTTTTATTTTTTGACAAGGCAATTCATGTGAAGTGACTTGCCCAGGGTCACACAGCTAGTAAGTGTCAAATATGTGGGGTCAGATTTGACTCCTCCTGACTCCAGGGCCAGTGCATTGTGCTATGTAGCTGCCCCCATCACCTTTATTTCTTATTCTTCCTTTCTTCTTATCTCTGTCCTTCATCATCTCATGACTTTATCCTTTTTCCTCTCTTCGTTGATTGACATGATACTGAAAGGATCCTGACATGGTCTCTGGGATCTCATGATTTCCACAAGTACAAATTTTGTCTTGCCTAATGATAATTATTTAATATCACTGAATCTCAGTAAGAGCCACAGCCTGAACTAATCAACCAGAAGAGCCTGGACCTAACAGCTTCTTTGTTCTCTGAAGTAAACTCAGAAAATACTTCTTCTTGTGTCAACAAGGCCAGATGCAGCTTACTGGAGAGCATTTTCCTTTGTTTATGGCCATTAAGGATGAGACCCTTAACCCAACACACTATCTTGAATAATGGGACTTTTTCTTATCTTAATCTTTTATGTTATGGCATCTTAATGGTAAAGAAAACAGAGATATCCTGGGTCATAATTTCAACTGATCATTTGTCAGCTCTCTTATCTTATTGTATTTACCAGCTATTCAATAAGAACATTCCTTTCTCATAACATGGTTAAACATATATGGAGATCATAAATTTGAGTGACATGGAGACTCTGAGTTGAGATTGTTCTAAAACATACTGAAGGCTGGTCATTCTTGTATCAGAAAGAAGTTTCCTTCTGGCTCCATGATTATGTCTCTGCTAGCTTTAAGGGAATAAACAGTATGGATTTACATTATAACCTAGCCTGTTTGACTCTTTGACTAAACTTTCAGGTCAACAAATACAACTGGGAAATAAAAATTATAGGCAATCTATCTTGCTCTTCAAGAAAGTAAGGGTGAAGGAGATGGGGGCAGGAAGAGATAAAAGGGAGAGCAGACTGGGGGAAGGGGTAAGAAGAATGCATGCCATATTCAGGTGGTGGGGAGGGGAGAGATGGGGAGAAAATTTGGAATTCAAAATCTTGTGGAAAAGAATGTTGAAAACTAAAAATAAATAAATTTTTTTTTAAAAAGAGAATATTTGTAGGGGGATTGTAACTTTTAGGTTGACATATTGTAACAATTGGGATGTAATTGTCCCATGCATTCCTTGTTTTCTTTCATACTAACAGAATTCAGCAAAATATATTTTTTCCAGTGAATTTTACTTTTATTCCATAAGCAGTGATGATGATCAAACAAATATTCTGAAGGAGAATTTTCTGGAAAAACAGAGTCTTGTGCATTGATCTTCTAGTTGGAAGAAGAAGCAGAGAATATTTCAGAACAGTTGCTTTAATTCAACACTTACCCAGATGTACTTGTTTAATTTTTTTATTGCTCTTCCTGTGGAATGAGAACAGAAAGTTAAGTGAGGAACACTAGGCCACAGGCCCATTTTCTGGAGTCATACTATAGAACCTCAAAATGAGCTTAGAGACCTACTGGTACAGTTTTGTCTTCTTTGACAGAGCAGGCAACAATGGAACAGGCTGCCTTGGGAGGTGATAAGCAGAAGTAAGATGACCACTGGGCAATGTGGTCATAGAGGAGGAGGTTTATGTACTAGGTAAAAGCTAGGATTTGATGGTCTCTGAAATCCCTTCCTACTTTTAGAATCTGTGTTTATGTAACTCTATACTGCTTTCCTTCTCTGAACATACTTAGAAAACTCATTAACTGCTCGTTTTTTCTTTAAAATGTTTAATTGATATTCTTTAAAAAAAATCACTGCCAAGTCTCAATTTTCCTTCACTCCCTCACCTGCCCTTTCCTCCCTGTAGAACCCTAACAACAAATAAATACACCACAAAGCATATAATCAATACATTAATCCTAAAAATATGATTCATTTCACATTAATGGTTTACCACTAACCTGGAAACAGATAAGAAGAATGTTTTTGACTATCAATTTTCTGAAGTCACCTCCTATTTCTTTTAGAAGGGCAATAATTTATGGTTATCTGTCAGTAAACACCATATTTCTGTTCTGACTTGGTCTTTACTAGGAATTTACTAGGAATTTCAGAACCTAATTCTTCAAGGTTCTGTAATTTCATTATAGGAACTCCTTCCATTGAAACATTGAATGCTTATAATCCCTTCCATCCTTTCTAGCTGATCTTGGTGGATAGGTGTGCCAAAAAAATTTCATCATCTGGCAGCCAACTTTCTCATAATGAGTCTTGCTGATCTTAGATAGGCCAGTGTCCTGATGACAGCCAAAGAGTCTGTTGCTGTACTCATGCTTGAAGATTTTTCTGCAGTAGTGGGACCTAGTCAGAAACTTGCACACACCTGAAAGAACTTTCAAGAGTTCAGGGCCACCATGAGGTATCAGAGAAGTACTTTAGAGGAGGTATGGAGATATGTTAGAGATAAAGGACACTGGCCTAAATGAGATGTAAATGTGACACCCTGATTGGAAGGGAATTCTAAGATAAGATATGACCAGACCAATGGATTCTAGTTCTATTAACCCTTTAGATGGGGTCAGGAAAAGAATAGTGATGATGATAATATAATTGATACTTATACAGTGCTTTAAAATTTGGAAAAAGAGTTATATGTTTTATATATATGTTATCCCATTTCAATCTCATGTTATCCTGTGAAGTAGGAGGAAATACAGATATCATTATTCCCATTTTACAGGAAAGGAAACTGTGGCTTGGGGAGCTTAAATGCCTTGGCCAAAGTTACACGGTTACTTAGTTCCGTAGTGGTGTATTTGATCTCTAAATTGAACTCTCAATCCATTAAGCTACACTACCTTTTGTCTGACTTCATTAATCTTGCTCTGGGAATTATTACTGGCATGTTGTTTGTATGTGTTGGGATGGAGAAGGATAGAGGATAGAAGAAATGAGGCAGAGAGGGGTGTAGATCATCTGAATAGATGGCACATCCTGATCTGGTGGTTGGGATATACTTTAAGGACAGGAGCAAGGGTCCCTTGGACCCTGACCTTATCCATTATACTAAAAAGGTGTTAACCACTGCCCTCCACCCCTAGTCATTATGTTACTTTCCATTTGATGCCTGTACTTACTTATGAGCAGTGCAATAAACGCATGCATTGGGATATGTTTTTCCATCAGAAGCACATATGGGATCATATACGTCCATGCAGTCCTTTGGCTCGACTGGTGGTTTGTCTCTAAACATGCTGCAGTCAACCTGTAAAAGCAATAGTATGTGTTATCTCCTGTTTGGATCAAATGTTCTTTGGAAAGTCAGGTTACTAAAAGCCTGGGGGTACTTATATCTCTTCATCTAAAAGAGAAAATGGGTTGGAGACACACTAGAAATCATGGCCTACAACATTAATATACTTACCCTTAAGCCCCAGAGATCAGTTTGTTTGCCCTGCCTTCCCTGAACTTCACAGTCAAAGGGTGGGGGGCAGCTAGGGTTTCTAGAGTTCTAATGTTCAATTCAACAGACATTTATTAAACATTTGCTCTGTGCAGAATAAGGAGCAGAATGGCAGAGTAGAGAGATGGTCAGTTTTGTAGTCAGGAAGACCTGGGTTTAAGTTCTGCACTTAAACTCCAGGGCTCCCAATGACCTCTTCCTTTTTAAGCCTATAAATAATAGTTGTCACTGATCTACATTGAAAGAGGAATTTCCAGGTCAAGAGTTCCCTCTATCTTTGTTTTCTGATTTAAGACCTTGAACTATACCTATCATACTTGAATATTCTCAACTGTTGGCCCCCATGTACCTGGATTCTACGAATCTAAGTCATAACTTTACAATTTACATTTGGAGAATGACCAGTTGAAAGTTTGGTTGTTGTCCTGACTCAGAACACCTTGTGACAAGGAATCCTTTCATCTAATTCATTTTGCAGTGATTGTCACACAAAATAATTTAATTTAAATTTGGCATTGCATTCATCCCACACGCATTGTTATCATAAGGAAGAAATCCAATAAGAAAAGGATTGGGGACTGGGGAAAGCAGACTTACTCGTTTTCTATAGGCTGACTCCACATCTGGAAGAGAAATAAAGAAGGCTGGATTAAGCAAAACCAGAACGGTCTGGTGAGTGACCCAAGAATACTTTTCCTCTTTCACCATAAACTTTAGAAAGTACTTTCCTCTAATGTGACTAGAAGTTCTATGTAATAATAAGGAAGCAAATGACTTCTTTCCTCGATCCAACTTCTGCCTCAGTTTCTACTTCTGTAATATGAAGGGATTTTGAATACCCATTCATCTTTGAAATTCTATGTTCTAATATTTATTGTAGTTCAAGCAGTTTCCGTTCTGTCTTCTAAACCCATTTCAAGCTGTAACATTATGTTTTAAAGTCCACTTCAGCCTTAAAAGTCTATTTCTATGATTGCTTACAAATCTGCTTTTCTGTAGACTAAGTTACCTTGCCCTCTAATTTTGTCTATTTTACTGACCATTTGAATCCTAACAATCTGACTTCTCTCTCCTTAGGTCCTTTTCCAGTCATGGCATAGCATGATTTCTCTTAAAAATCCAGAAAAGCTTGCTTGTTTCTTTTTAATGCTCTCATTCTGAAACAGAAAATTGTCTACTTTTCAAATATCTTTATTCTATACTGTCTGACCCAATTGTAAGAGGACAGCTAGTGCAGGGTGCTAAGATCATACTGGGAAAGAGATACTCACTGAAGATGGGCATTAGTGCCAGCATTAGGAACACGCATGCAGCTGCTACCTTCATGGTGTAGATAGTGGCAAAGAGAGTGAAATGAAACAAATCAAGGTTATCTGCTCTGTGCCTGATCACCAGGGGGCCAGCAAAATATGTACAGAAAGGAGTTCTACCTTGATTGGGCAACCATCTTGTATAAGAGCCAAGCATTGGAAACAGGTACTGAATGACTTCTAGTTAACTCCCTTTTTAGTGTTTCCTGTAACTCAGAGGCAGGAATGAAGGGATAGTACCCAGGGTCCTGAGTTGAATTAGTTATTCCAGTCTAGTTTCTATAACACATTAAGTCAGGAGAATTTCCTCAAATAGTCATACCTCATGCTTTTATAGTGCTTCCTGATTTGTAAAGTACTTTATGTATTTAATTTCATTTTATCTCTCAAAGCCAGGGGTGGGGAACCTGTGGTCTTGAGGTCACATCCTTACATGGAGCCTTTTGACAGAATCCAAATTGTGAAGGATTTGTTGTGTAAAATTGGAATTCAATCGAAAGGCTAAACTTAAGGATCTAGAAGGCCACACAGGCCACAGGTTCCCCACCTTTGATCTAGGCTACGCCTTTTTACAGGTGAGAAAACAGGTTCACAGAGGTTAGATTATATGCTCAAAGTTTCATAGTTTGTAGATGGTGAAGCCAAGACTTGACACCAAGTTTCTGGACTCAAAATTGAGTCCTTTCCCTACAATTTTATGATACTTCCCAGAAAGTAGTTAGCTCCCCATGTGTGGAAATGGTCTGAGACCAGCTATTTATTTATTGAAGATGTGATGAGTGGCATTCCTTCATGCATGGAGAGGCTGAAAGAGCGACTTAAATATGCTGTATGATTAGAACTGAAGGGGACCTAATGAGATAGATTTATAGGACTACCTGTTCTTATTATAGATGGCAAAACTGAGGCTCCAAGGGAGGAAGTAAGAGGGAGGTAGTGGCAGACCTGGGATTAAAGAATCAAATAAGCCTGGAGTGGAGGTTGTCTTTAGGAAGCTTTCTACCCCATGAATGTGGGTAGATAGTCCCTATGCGTTGACAGTGCAAGTATTATTATCATCATTTTCTAGAAGTACATACTAAGAATCAGAAATACTAAGACTTGGCCATAGGCACACACATACAAATCATCAGATTAGGGAAATTGAACCCAGGTTTTCTTTTTTTTTTCTTTTTCTTTTTAAATTTATTTATTTAACTTTTAACATTCATTTTCACAAAATTTTGGGTTCCAAATTTTCTTCCCATTTGTCCCCTCCCCCCACCCCAAAACACCGAGCATTCTAATTGCACCTATCACCAATCTGCCCTCTCTTCCATCATCCCTCCCTTCTCTTGTCCCCATCTTCTCTTTTGTCCTGTAGGGCCAGATAACTTTCTATACCCCATTACCTGTATTTCTTATTTCCTAGTAGCAAGAACAGTACTTGACAGTTGTTCCTAAAACTTTGAGTTCCAACTTCTCTTCCTCCCTCCCTCCTCACCTATTCCCTTTGGGAAGGCAAGCAATTCAATATAGGCCATATCTGTGTAGTTTTGCAAATAACTTCCATAATAGTCATGTTGTGTAAGACTAACTATATTTCCCTCTATCCTATCCTGCCCCCCATTGCTTCTATTCTCTCTTTTGATCCTGTCCCTCCCCAAGAGTGTTGACTTCAGATTGCTCCCTACTCCCATTGCCCTCCCTTCCATCATTCCTCCCACCCTGCTTATCCCCTTGTCCTCCACTTTCCTGTAGTGTAAGATAGGTTTTCATACCAAAATGAGTGTGCATTTTATTCCTTCCTTTAGTTGAATGTGATGAGAATAAACTTCATGTTTTTCTCTCATCTCCCCTCTTTTCCTCTCCACTAAAAAGTCTTTTGCTTGCCTCTTTTATGAGAGATAATTTGCCCCATTCCATTTCTCCCTTTCTCCTCCCAATATATTTCTCTCTCACCCCTTCATTTCATTTTTTTTAAGATATGATCCCATCCCATTAAATTCACTCTGTGCTCTCTCTCTCTCTCTCTCTCTCTCTCTCTCTCTCTCTCTCTCTCTCTCTCTCTGTGTGTGTGTGTGTGTGTAATCCCACCCAGTACCCAGATACTGAAAAGTTTCAAGAGTTACAAATATTGTCTTTCCATGTGGGAATGTAAATAGTTCAACTTTAGTAAGTCCCTTATGATTTCTCTTTGCTGTTCACCTTTTCATGGTTCTCTTCATTCTTGTGTTTGAAAGTCAAATTTTCTTTTCAGCTCTGGTCTTTTCATCAAGAATGCTTGAAAGTCCTTGATTTCATTGAAAGATCATTTTTCCCCTGAAGTATTATACTCAGTTTTGCTAGGTAGGTGATTCTTGGTTTTAGTCCTAGTTCCTTTGACTTCTAGAATATCCTTTTCCACACCCTTCGATCCCTTAATGTAGAGGCTGCTAGATCTTGTGTTATCCTGATTGTATTTCCACAATACTTGAATTGTTTTTTTCTAGCTGCTTGCAATATTTTCTCCTTGACCTGGGAACTCTGGAATTTGGCCACAATGTTCCTAGGAATTTCTCTTTTTGGATCTCTTTCAGATGGTGGTCAGTGGATTCCTTGAATACTTATTTTGCCCTCTGGTTCTAGAATCTCAGGGCAGTTTTCCTTGATAATTTCATGAAAGATGATGTCTAGGCTCTTCTTTTGATCATGGCTTTCAGGTAGTCCCATAATTTTTAAATTGTCTCTCCTGGATCTATTTTACAGGTCAGTTATTTTTCCAATGAGATATTTCACATTATCTTCCATTTTTTCATTCTTTTGGTTTTGTTCTGTGATTTTTTGGTTTCTCATAAACTCATTAGCCTCCACCTGTTCCATTTTAATTTTGAAAGAACTGTTTTCTTCAGTGAACTTTTGGATCTCCTTTTCCATTTGGCTAATTCTGCTTTTTAAAGCATTCTTCTCCTCATTGGGTTTTTGAACCTCTTTTGCCAGTTGAATTAGCCTATTTTTCAAGGTATTATTTTCTTCAGCATATTTTTCAGTCTCCTTTAGCAAGGTGTTGACCTGCTTTTCATGCTTTTCTTGCATCTCTCTCATTTCTCTTCCCAGTTTTTCCTCCACCTCTCTAACTTGATTTTCAAAATCCTTTTTGAGCTCTTCCATGGCCTGAGCCCATTGAATATTTATTCTGGATGTTTGGGATATAGAAGCCTTGACTTCTGTGTCTTTCCCTGATGGTAAGCCTTGTTCTTCCTCATCTGAAAGGATGGGAGGAGATATCTGTTCACCAAGAAAGTAACCTTCTGTGGTCTTATTTTTTTCCCCTTTTCTGGGCATTTTCCCAGCCAGTGACTTGACTTCTGAGTGTCCTCTCCACACCCACCTTGCCTCCAGTTCCTCCCAGCCAGTGCTTGGGGTCTGAGATTCAAATGCTGCTTCCCAGCCTCAGGGCTTTTGGCGGGGGTGGGGCTGCTATTCAGTGTGAATTTAAGTTCAGGTGCTCAGGTAGGGGCAGGGCAGCCACAGGGGACTCAGTTCCCTCATGGGGTTTACAAGGAGACCTTCAACAATGGATCCAAGCTCCTGTCTGATTTGGGAGCCCTTGTCTGCTGCTGCCTCTGCTGCTGCCTACTGAGGGGGCCTGAGCTATGGAGATATCTTCCTCCCCTCTCGGAAAGCTGAAAAGACCCTCTCACTGACCTTTGGAGCCAGTGGGTGGAGAGACCTGCGCAGCTGGTGAAGATTCCATCCCTGAAGTCTACTTGGATCTGCTCCTCTCAGTGCTGTGCGGATGAAGCAGGGCTGGGCTCTGCTCCAGGTCAGGTGCATGACGGACCCTTGGTGTTGGTTTTTCAGGTCTCTCTGGAACAGAAATCTCTTCCACTCCGTTGTTCTGTGGCTTCTGCTGCTCCAGAATTTGTTGGGAGTTCTTCTTTACAGGTATTTTATGGGCTGTGGGTTAGGAGCTGGCATATGTGTACCTTTCTACTCCGCCATCTTGGCTCCTCTCCCCCTTTTAATATCTTGAGCTGTAACAATGTCTAGTTATTTGCAGGGAAGCAGCATGAAAGGACTCATGGAACTCCCTCAACTAAGATTCAGCACACTCCAGGAGGTCTCTTCAGGCTTATAATGATAGCATGCTGACTATTCCAACTGAGAATGGATTGGAAAATAGCTGGCTTGGGTCACTTTTTCTAGCCATGCTTGTGCATGTTCAAAGCTGATATTTCAGGTGAGAATTTCCCAGAAGACAAGCCAAAGAAGAAAAGAGTTTGTTGTGAAACTGAGAGACAGGAGGAATTTTTAACAACTCCTCCCATGCTGCCAGTTATAGAACCTGTCTAGTTGGCCAGGTCTACCTGTTGTCATAGTGTTATGTGATTCTAAAAAGAGAAAAGAAGCTTATGTTCTTCTTTTAGTTGTGAAATGGGCCAATCCTAAAGTGTTATGTTGAATGAGGCGAGGCCTTGAACCTTTACAGCTCCATGGAAAGCCCCAAATTCTGATGAGGAGTAAATAACCTGCTCCTTTACATAACAGTTGAAAGAATGGTGAAACAGAAGATTTAATCTGGAGTCAGAGAATCTGTGCTGAAATCTCACCTCCATCACTTACTACCTGGGTGACCCAGAAGGAATCAGTCACCACCAGTTCACCAAGTTTATCCCCTCACCCACACAGGTCCAAAGAAAAGTCATCCCAACTTCAAGGCACTCTGTGGATCCTCTCAAAATTGTATCTCATGGAACTCCACTGATACATTTACTTTTTTTTAAAAAAAGGTATCTTTTTTTTTTTAATATCACCTACATTTCCTAATGTATTTTACTCCTCCCCTTCTGAGACAACCACCCCTTTTTACAAAGAATAAGAAAGTAGGAAAAATTCAGTTCAGCAAAATGAGCCAAAATATATAAAAAGCTGGATATTGTACACAGTGTTCTATGCCACTAGTTACTAATTTTTCAAAGAAATGGAGGGAGGGAACAGGTGTGGCAGAGTTGCTTTCTCATATACTTGAAACAGTGAATGGTGTACAGTACTTGGAGTTGTTATAAGTCTCTTCTTCTGTCAAGATACTTTCCAAGGATGTATACATAGATGATGAGGTTGACACATTCATTCCCAGAGCCAGCTTGGTGTTTGGGAGGCTCTGAAGGAAAGTGTGGGAGAGAAGAGGTATTAGACTGCCTACCAAATTGAAGGTCTACACAGCTGTTGTGCTGACCTCATTGTTGCATGCCTGTGAAACCTGGACAGTCTACCAGCACCATATCAAGAAACTGAATCGTCTCCATTTGAATTGTCTTAGGAAGATTCTGAAGATCACCTGGCAGGATAAGGTACCAGACACTGAGGTCCTTCATTAGCTAAATTGCCAAACATTCAAACTCTACTTCCGAGAACACAACTCTGATGTACTGGCCATCTGTTCAAATGCCCAATGTATGGTTGCCTAAAAGACTATTATATGAAGAACTCACACAAGGCAAATATTTACATGGACATCAGAAGAAGCAATACAAAGATACTCTTAAGGTCTCTCTGAAGAACTTTGGAATCAAATATGTGACATGGGAGACACTGGCAAAGGACTGCCCAGATTGGTGAGCCTGCATCAAAGAAAGTGTGTGCTGGGTGAGTAAAGTAGAATTTCAATAGTTTAAAAAAAAAGTGAGATGTGCAAATTTTGAGAAATGTCCACTCTAACGTTCATGTGGATTATTCATGCCTGACTTATGGTAGAGCCTTCCAGACTCTTATTGATCTGTCAGCTACAATTGGACACACTGTACCTTGACTCCAACATAGTGATGGCATTTTGGTTTTGTTTAAGAGCAAACTACAGCAGCCAACCATGAAAGAAGTACTGGGTTTGGATTCAGAGGTTGTCTGTCCTCCAGGCCTGGAAGGCTCATCCTCTTCATTTCCCTCTCAGAATTCTTCACTCCCTTCAGGGCTAAACTCAAATGTCTCCTCTTATAAGGGGCCTTTCTTTGATTCCATGATATAGTATGTTCTCCTCTACCTCCTGACTCCAATTACTTGGTTTGTAATTATAGCATGTGCAGTGGCCACACACTAATAAAAGCATCTGAGCAGAAAGGCTAAATGAAATTGAGGGTAACTGTCAAGCCTCAAATCTATCTGTGATTTAGGGAAATGTCTACCCTAAGCATGTAAAGACTGGCCATGCTGGCCACGAAGGTGGCTGAAGCAGGTGCTATGGAGTGTTTAGAGCTTGGTCAGACATAGACGACAACAAGGTTATCCAGTGCATCCTAGTCTATTGCCAATCATCTTGACTTTTGTTCTACCTCATGACTTTAATGACTCTGAAAAAGAGAGTGTAGGAGGTCTGTTCAGTATTCTAATACCAAACCTACTTATCATTCCAGTGAGACTGAATTGGAAAATAGCTGGCTGAGTTGCTTTCTTGTTGTTGTTGTTTTTTTAATTAAATTTATTTATTTAACTTTTAACATTCATTTTCACAAAATTTTGGGTTACAAATTTTCTCCCCTTTTATCCCCTCCCCCCCAAACACCAAGCATTCTAATTGCCCCTGTGACCAATCTGCTCTCTCTTCTATCATCCCTCTCTGCCCTTGTCTCTGTCTTCTCTTTTGTCCTGTAGGGCCAGATAGCTTTCTATACCCCTTTACCTGTATTTCTTATTTCCTAGTGGCAAGAACATTACTCGACAGTTGATCCTAACACTTTGAGTTCCAACTTCTTTACCTCCCTCCCTCTCCACCCCTTCCCTTTGGAAGGCAAGCAATTCAATATAGGCCAAATCTGTGTAGTTTTGCAAATGACTTCCATAATAGTTGTGTTGTATAGGACTAACTATATTTCCCTCCATCCTATCCTGTCCCCCATTACTTCTATTCTCTTTTGATCCTATCCCTTCCCATGAGTGTCGACCTCGAATTGCACTCTCTTCCCCATGCCCTCCCTTCTATCATCCCCCCACCCTGCTTATCCCCTTATCCCCCACTTTCCTGTATTGTGAGATAGGTTTTCCTACCAAAATGAGTGTGCATTTTATTCTTTCCTTTAGTGGAATGTGATGAGAGTAGACTTCATGTTTTTCTCTCACCTCCCCTCTTTATCCCTCCGCTAATGAGTCTTTTGCTTGCCTCTTTTATGAGAGAGAATTTGCCCCATTCAATTTCTCCCTTTCTCCTCCCAATATATTTCTCTCTCACCCCTTCATTTCATTTTTTTTAAGATATGATCCCATCCTCTTCAATTCACTCTGTGCACTCTGTCTCTATGTATGTGTGCATGTGTGCATGTGTGTGTGTGTAATCCCACCCAGTACCCAGATACTGAAATGTTTCAAGAGTTACAAATATTGTCTTTCCATGTAGGAATGTAAAGAGTTCAACTTTAGTAAGTCCCTTATAACTTCTCTTTGCTGTTCACCTTTTCATGCTTCTCTTCATTCTTGTGTTTGAAAGTCAAATTTTCTTTTCAGCTCTGGTCTTTTCATCAAGAATGCCTGAAAATCCTCTATTTCATTGAAAGACCAATTTTTCCCCTGAAGTATTATACTCAGTTTTGCTAGGTAGGTGATTCTTGGTTTTAGTCCTAGTTCCTTTGACTTCTGGAATATCCTATTCCATGCCCTTTGATCCCTTAATGTAGAGGCTTCTAGATCTTGTGTTATCCTGATTGTATTTCCACAATACTTGAATTGTTTCTTTCTAGCTGCTTGCAATATTTTCTCCTTGACCTGGGAACTCTGGAATTTGGCCACAATGTTCCTAGGAGTTTCTCTTTTTGGATCTCTTTCAGATGGTGGTCAGTGGATTCCTTGAATACTTATTTTGCCCTCTGGTTCTAGAATCTCAGGGCAGTTTTCCTTGATAATTTCATGAAAGATGATGTCTAGGCTCTTTTGATCATGGCTTTCAGGTAGTCCCATAATTTTTAAATTGTCTCTCCTGGATCTATTTTACAGGTCAGTTATTTTTCCAATGAGATATTTCACATTATCTTCCATTTTTTCATTCTTTTGGTTTTGTTCTGTGATTTCTTGCTTTCTCATAAAGTCCTTAGCCTCCATCTGTGCCATTCTAATTTTGAAAGAACTATTTTCTTCAGTGAGCTTTTGAATCTCCTTTTCCATTTGTCTAATTCTGCTTTTGAAAGCATTCTTCTCCTCATTGGCTTTTTGAACCTCTTTTGCCAATTGAGTTAGGCTAGTTTTCAAGGTGTTATTTTCTTCAACATTTTTTTGGGTCTCCTTTAGCAGGGAGCTGATCTGCTCTTCATACTTTGACTTCATGTCTCTCATTTCTCTTCCCAGCTTTTCCTCTACCTCTCTAACTTGATTTTCAAAATTCTTTTTGAGCTCTTCCATGGCCTGAGCCCATTGGATGGGCTGGGACACAGAAGCCTTGATTTCTGTGTCTTTTCCTGATGGTAAGCATTGTTCTTCCTCATCAGAAAGGAAGGGAGGAAATGCCTGTTCACCAAGAAAGTAACCTTCTATAGTCTTATTTCTTTTCCCTTTTCTGGGCATTTTCCCAGCCAGTGACTTGACCTCTGAATATTTTCCTCACACCCACCTCGCCTCCTGATCCTCCCAGCCAGCGTTTGGGGTCTG